>NC_133619.1:565208893-565531393 GCF_048593235.1 Sminthopsis crassicaudata
CATATCTTTGACAAATTGAAATTGTTACACTCCCTCCTTGTGAATCCTGTTCTTTTATACCGTTATATAAGTTGACAAAAAGAAAGGCTGTATTTCTGGTGCAAAGTAGAAGGTACCTGCAGTGAACTATCAGATGATAATTTTTAGTTCTTCATATTTTCATTTAGAGATGTTTAATCCTTTTTTGGTCCCTTGAATGTATTTTTACCTATTTTGTTAAATATTTCCCAATTACCTATAAAAAATTAAACATTCATTTTTAAAATTAGGAGTTTCAAACCTTTCCTTCTTCCACCATTGAGAAGGCAAGCAATATGTATTTATCCTTACTATCAATAGTTGATAATAAAACTATAACAACTTCCCCCATTAGCTTTAATTAGCTTTTTTGACCTTTTGAATATCAAAAGATAGTGTATTTATTATGAAAGTCATCTAAGGAAAATGGGAACCAC
This sequence comes from Sminthopsis crassicaudata, assembly GCF_048593235.1. NCBI lineage: Eukaryota > Metazoa > Chordata > Mammalia > Dasyuromorphia > Dasyuridae > Sminthopsis > Sminthopsis crassicaudata. Next base: position 565,209,349 of record NC_133619.1, read on the forward strand.
ACAAAACATATTGCTCCTGCAGATCTGCTGCAGTAGCCAGGGACTGGTGATATTTTCCTTCCACAAAGGCATAATCTTATTAAGGAGGTGGTAGAGTTACAGAATAGAAAGAACATAGATTAACAAGGGTCAGGAGACTCAATTCTGGGACTGTCCAGGATGTGTGGTCTGAGTGACCATGATACTTGCTTTTCAGTACATAATTCATTAGGGTTATAGCCAGTCATCCTATAAAGGTCACATCATTTGTTCTCAGGTTTACATCTGTCATTAAAATGGGAGGTTGGATCATGTTTCTTAAGGGGTCTTCCTTCCAGTCCTAAGATTGTATTTCTAAGTAGAGATGTAACAATGCCCCCTTGCCTTTGTTTCATGATTAGGATCCAGATGAAGTGGTCCCAGTTGGCCAGAGAAGAGCCTGGTGTTGGTGCATGTGTTTTGGACTTGCATTTATGCTTGCTGGAGTAATCCTTGGAGGGGCATACCTGTACAAATACTTTGCATTTCAGGTGAGTAGAGGTGGAATCCACTGAGTTTTCTTTCTCTTCCTTGTCTGTATTTTGGAAAGTTATTATTGACTTCCTGTGCTATTGTTGTCCTCCCCTTTGACTGTGTGGCCTTTAGCCATGTGCCTAGTAGTTATTTTAAGGCTCTTTAAATCTCCCAGTGACATTTTGGCTAAACTCATGCAGCAGACCCTGAAAGCAAAACCATACTGTGTGTTTTTGAAATGCATTGACTGAAGAGCAGAAATTCTTGGAACATTTTTCAATTAGATTATCTTTCCTATTTCTACAATATTTAGTAGCTAATGGAGAGTGGGACAGCTTTTCTTGACTACCAGCTCAATAAATCAGCTTGTAGCATCAACAGCCTACAGCTTGGGAGATGTTGGGTCAGGTCCCAGTTCAGGCTCCCTCACAGCAGTCTAATTCTCTTAGGTTCCTAGTATCTTGGCATCCTGTACTTTTCTCTTCCCATGATTGGTTTGTTCTTTTTCTAAAACATTTAATTGTGCCAGCAATGTTACTGGAATAAAGTAGTTTTTAAAGGTTTTTTTTTTTTTGTAAACTAGAGTTTTAAGCAGTAATGACAATAATTTAAGATCGGTATTATAATAATTTCTATAATTTGAATTTATTCTGTTCATTTTACCTTTTTTTTGGCAATATTTATTTATAGCTAGGATCTTGTTTTTCTGTCTCTTAAGGAATTTTTGAGGAGCAAAAAAAGACTTTTAATTAATAACTTGACAGTTATTACTATTTTAAAGTCCAGAGACATACTTTTTGATTACAGTGGAATGAACATTGACTTTTAGAGGAAGTGGTTTCAAATCCTGACTCTGATACTTAATGCTCTTGGACAATCACTTAACCTCCTTAAGGCCTGAGTTTCTATATCTGTGAGGTGAGAATTGGACTAAATAGTCTCTGAGATTCCTTCCAGCTCTAAATCTGCATTCCCGTGACCACAGTAGATCTCCTTTGATAGAGAAATTTGTGTAACTTAAATCCATATGAAATTCAGTTACCAGATAGAGTCCATATGGAATTCAGTTACTAGATAGGTGCAAGTTTACTAAAGTGCATTCTGTTGGCCAACTAGAATATTTGAATGAAAAAGCTTAGGTCTTAATTTACTGATGCAGTAAACACAGGAAAGTAGGAGATTTGAAGTCAGGGAAATGCCAACCTCTGGACTTCAGAGATTCCTCAGTTGTAAAACCAAGGGTGTGGACTCTGATATCCCCTCTAGGCCGAAGTCTTTATGCCTGTTTTAATAATTATGTTTGTGTTAACCCCTCATATTTTCTGACCTATTTTACCATCTTCCCAGAATCCTCCTCTCCCTCTTATTTTTAATTCAATAGTTTAGGTACCCAATAATTTCTGTCTTATGTAAGTGTTGTTACTATATCAATATGAAACATAATATGTTGGTCCTGCAAAGTGGTAAATTTTATTCTTCTATTTACCCTATCTTTCCATAGTCCAGAAGTTCTGAAATTCTTTTTGATCCAAAGATTCCTTTGGCAGTCTAGCAGATAGATCCCCCTTTCAGAATGATACCTTTAACCATTATAGGATTCCAAAGTAAATGATTATTTATAAAGATATCAAAATATTTCATGTTTTCAAATGTCCAAAACAAAGTTCACAGAATCCCTGACCCAAGCTAACTTAGTTTCTAGTCTCTTTTGATCTTCATAATAACTTCAATGAAAATAGTTTATTTATTTTTTAAATCATTCATCAATAGCCCAACCCACCTGTTCATTCAGTCATGGTTTAGATTCTCTGAGCCTTGTTGGTGTTGCAGAGGAGAACCCGTCAGTCCCAGGAAATTCCTATTACTGTTCGAATATTTTAATAATGATTATATTAAAATATCTCTGGATGAAGAAACATCATAAGATGATGGTCAGCCTCAGAGCACCAATAACTATGGGGCTGTGTTACGATAAAATACAAAAACCAAGGGATGGTGAGTCAGGAAATCTGTATTCTCTCCTCATTTCTGCTATAGACTTATCATTCACTTGATCAAGTCAGAATCTCTCTGGTCTTGTGAGGGTCTGGTGTTAGATGATCTCTCTGGGAACTCAGAATTCACTTTAGACAGTTGAGTGAATGGTAAACAGCACAATTCTCTTGACTGAAGTTAAGCAAAGCAAATTGATTTTCAAAAATCTTTAGTAAAATTTTTTTTATTCCTAAGAAAAATCAGCCTTGCTTCATAATTTCAGTCCCTTATTTTAATATCCTTTAAAATAGGGTTTGATGCATTTTTAAAAATAGCTACTATTTATATATAGTGCTTTAAAATGACCTCTTTTTATATTCATGACAACCTTGGGAGGTAAATGCCATTATTATTCTCAATTTATAAATGAGGAAACTGAAGTAAGCAAGTTAAGTGACTTGCTCAGGGTCACATAGGTAGATGACATTATTATCCCCAGTTTACAATGAGGAAACTGAGGTAAACAGGTTAAATGACTTGCTTAGGACCACATGGCTAATAAGAGGAAGGCAAGATTTGAACACAGGCCTTCTTCATTCCAGGCCCAGCACTCTAATTAGCCACTTCTGAAGTTTCTTTTTTACATTTCTTTTTTTCTTAATTAAAATGTTGTATTTTCAAAACCTATGCATAGTTTTCAATATGACCTTATAAAATTTTTTCCTCCCACTTCCTCCCCTAGACAACAAGTAATGTTAAACATTATGTTAAGTAATAGCATGTAATGTTAAACGTGTGCAATTCTTCTGAAGTTCCTTAATGTTAATAGCTTGTGAGTTTATCAAGGGCCGGGACGGTGGTCTAATTCTTCCTCCCCAGTAAGGATGGACAATATTCAAAGAAGTTAAGTATGTTGTTCAATATTCACTTAGTTTCCAAACAGTCACAGCATATGACATTTGTATGACCCATTTTTATTTTGTGGAAATACTTTTCCTCTATTATTCCATTTTAGACTCAAAAATCAAGTCTTATAAAAGGTACTCCACGCATATGTATCAGTTCGCAGACAGATTTCAGAAAAATATCTTCTGGGTACAGGCCAGGAGGAAGAACAGCAGGCTTGAGCTTGTACAAATGCTGAAAACTTTGGAAAGCCTTTTTTCTTCTCAGAAAATATCCTCCTTTTTGGGACACATCTTTACAAAAATGTATTTTGAATTTTTCAGACAGGGGCGTGCTTAAATATGTGTTCCCTTTAAATTTACCTGTCATCAGATGAACAATTCCTTTTATACTCTCTTCCTGTCATGTTTAAGGAAGGGGGAAAAAAACCCAGAACCCAAAACGCCCCTACTCCTTTTCCTCTTTCTCAGAAACAATTTTAAACAGGATCTCTACTTCAGAATCTTGATCTTAAAGAAAAATGTGTTGGAGACCTGTAATTAATTTGTCCTATTTGACATCTTAAAATAAGAGTTTGCAAGCAAAGTATTTGGGTTAGAAGTGGTAACTTAAGTAACAATTAGCTTTTAAAGCTTAGGCTCACAGTGAATCATGGAGATGATTTCAAATTCTCTATAGCAGGATGATGTCTACTACTGTGGAATCAGATACATCAAAGATGACTTGATCCTAAATGAGCCCTCTGCAAATGCTCCAGCCGCTCGCTACCAGACAATTGAGGAAAATATTAAGATCCTTGAAGAAGATAATGTTGAATTCATCAGTGTGCCAGTCCCAGAGTTTGCTGATAGCGATCCTGCCAACATTGTTCATGACTTTCACAAGGTGAGCTACTCATTCTGAGTTGTAAAAGGCCAGTCATTTATTTCATTAACTTTTACCTCTCTAGTTTCTATAATTAAAGTGTTTCACTTATTTGATAATATAGTAAGTACCATGCTACTTGGAGCCACGGTGTTTTGTTTTGTTTTTTTCCTAAGCGAGCTACATTTCTTCTGCCCCAAAAGCTTACATGGGCAAGTTTTGATTAATTATGTATGAATTCATTAATCTTATAACCTGAGGGCATTTATTCCTTTTTTAGTGGGTTCTGGTTCTCTTAAATGCCATCCAGAAGACTGCTTTTTCCTTATTGTCCACCATGCTTCTACTTCTCTATTTCCCAAGTCAATATTATTATTTGCCATTTTTTCATTATCTTCTCTGTTCTTCATCAGCAATACAGAAAAACTAGAATTTGTGTCAGTCAGCTTCATCTAGCATTATGAAAAATCACTGAGAGACTATTGTTAGCTGTTGTAGAATGAAACCTTGACTAGTCTTCAGCGAGTAAATGAAAATAATGTTGCCTACTACTGCATAGAAGTCATTTTTGCTTTTCTTTTTCTACTTGTTCCTCTCTCCCTATCTCACCAATGATTTCAAATTCATTTAGGGCAGAATGATTTATTATAAGAGTGAGAGGACATCTTTTACATTTTCTTTAGTTAGTTCCATGTAAAATATTAAAATGCATTTTCTGCTAATCCTATAAATATTCAAATAATGTGACTAAAATACTCCTTTCTCTTTCAGAAACTTACAGCCTATCTCGACCTTAATTTGGATAAGTGTTATGTGATTCCTCTGAATACTTCCATTGTAATGCCTCCCAAAAACTTATTGGAGTTGCTCATCAATATCAAGGTAAAGAAAATTTTTAATTCTATCCACTGATATTACCATGGACTTATGGGGTGGAGAGATAAGAGGAATTCATGTCAGGAAACCAATTTTTCCACTAAAACAGTTCAGAATTTTGCAAAGGAAATGGTGCTTTAACATCTGAGGGTTTATTCTAATTCCATAAGTTTGTCATTTCTGATGTTTATATTTAGCTAGCTTATAAAGATTGGGAATTGTGGTTATTGCTTTTATTTCCCTGGAGAGCATGTGGTGATATATATTTGCATTTTTTAAAAATGTAGGCTGGTACCTATTTGCCTCAGTCCTACCTAATTCATGAGCATATGATCATCACTGACCGCATTGAAAATGTTGATCAGCTGGGTTTCTTTATTTATCGTCTATGCCATGGCAAGGAAACTTACAAATTGCAACGCAGAGAAACCGTTAAAGGTAAGTCTTTCCTTTTAATATCTTAGACATAAAAAATTGTATGTTGGAGCTTACTGTGCAATTGAATTTTATTCACATTAAAATAAAGGCTTTTGACTTAGTGGTTCTGCTATGGACAGTTCATAGCTCTAGGGCTGGACATGATCTCAAAGACTCTTTAGTTCTACTCTTATTTTACAGATGGGGAAACTGAGACCCAGAGATACTAGATGAGTTGTCTAAGGTTACACTGGGAGTTTTCTTCAGGGACAAGAATCAAATCCAGGTCCTCCCCTGACTCCTAGGGTCAGTTTCTCTTAGAAAGTGGAGCTAAAAGAGACCTGCGGCCATCTGATCAAACCCTTTAATTTTACATATGTGTAAACTAAGGTCGAGAGTAAATTATTGTTTACAGTAATAAATGACTTGCCCAGGATTGTACAAGTAGAGATAGGATTTGAGTCTATGCTGTGTTGTAGTAAGGGAAAACTTGGGTTATTAGATCTTGATCTTTAATTAAGCATATATGTGCTCCTTGCATGTCCAGTTGATTATAAGAAAGGACCTTGTGAACCTCAAGATTCAGCCGCATAAATAGTAGCTTTCTGTGGCCACTTTTTTGTATTCTAAACCCATTCTTTTGAGGTAGAGACAGGAGGTCAGAAATTAGTAGAGTGTATTTGGCCCTGGGCCCTACTTGAAATGCTGTCTTAGTCGACACTTCATGGAGTTGCCCATTCCAGAATGGCAGTTTTGGTTGGGCTGCGTTTCAAAGGTTTTTGCAGTCTATACAGTGCCATACATGAATGGCTTCTCAAGTAAATACTCAGGCATTTAGAGTTAAGGGTTCTTTGTGTAGGGAATAAGTTTTCCTTTGAACACAGCCTATGTACTGTGTATCAATCTGCCAGCAGTCTGTAGTTTTGATTGGAATGAGAAAGACAGGGAATCAGGAACATGGCTATGTCATTGCAGTCATCTCCTAACAGAGAAGATGAGATACATGTATACTTGTGAAAATAGAATATACAAACAAAATTTAGCAACTTTTGGGGAAGGGATGGATAGAAAAAAAGAACCAAAAATGCCATAGTGATATGTATGTCATCTGGTTCATGGTGTGTGCCATCAACAGTTGGTGAGCTGTTCATAGTTTTTATTTGAAAGTTATTTGAATTAACATTCCACCCTCCAGGTAAGGAGAAGAATATGGGCAATGAAAGTCATAATCTTGGGGAACACTAGCATTTCAGCCAGAAAAATGGTAAAAATAGTTCTCGTTTAAGATATACCTGAAAGCCAAAAAGTAATAATTAACTTGAATTACAAAAAATTTCTTATTTTATTGGGAAAAGGGCTCTGTGTTGGTCTTTTAATTGACAGGTTATTCAGACTAGTGAAGATAGAAAATGCAGAAAGGGGAAATATTACTTGGTTTCATGAAGCATAGGTCTTTGACAGTGGATGGTTTTCTAACCACCACAATATTATGCATCTTCTCAGTTGTAAAATGTGACACCATCACTGACCAAAGATTAGTGGGTCAAGATACTTTAGGGCAGGACTGGTTTCATTATAGTCTGTACTTACTATCACCCAGCAAAGTAATGGCACATAGTAGTGACATTTGATAAATGCTTATGTGATGAAATATAAACAATGTAAAAACCAAAAGGCTTTAATCAGCTCTCTTGCTCTCACAGGTATTCAAAAACGTGAAGTTGAAAATTGCATCAAGATCCGGCACTTTGAAAACAGTTTTGCGGTGGAAACACGCATTTGTGCATGAACATAAAATGAAAAACACAATTCTGGTGAAAAATTTTAATACAGCAGTATAATCCCACCCTTTGTATTTTGTGCAGTGATTCTTTTTAAAAAAATTTTTTTTTCATGTAAGTAGTAAGCAGGGTTCTGTTATCTTTTCATTTCATAATACCATTAAAAGCAGTAAATTCAAAGAATCATTCTTTCCCTTTCCCCCTCCCTCAAGTGTGGTTTCTTTCATATTTGACTTAGTAATTGTATAAAGTCATAGATATCAGTACATTTCATGTGACAGGCCTTAAATATTAAGGAGAATAAAATTTCTTTGACACATTTGTCAGGATTTTTATGTTTTTACTTTTCTCCTTTGAGGGAAGGGGATATTGAGGGGGACTGGGAAATCTAACCTTGCATACATACAAAGTGAGCTGTAGTAACCATTTGTCATTGTTATTTACCCTGCTGTCTAGTTTGTTGCAGCATTTAAACATGCATTTGAATTTTCCTCCAATTACTACAATGTGCAGTATTTTCAGTGTCATATCTAACTCTTTAGGTTATGATTTCCAACTTGATGTTTTAATATACTAAGCACCTGCTGTAACAGTAATTCAGAAAATGTAATGGAATTTAAGCAGCAACTTGTGTTACTAATTTGTATATAACCCATGTATGTGCAATGGAAGGAATATAAATCTTACAAAATTGTTTGTCTAAAGGACTTGTGTTTTTTTCTTCCCCCACATTAAAAAATAATGAGGAATATTGGCTCTTTATGGCAGAAGCCATTCCTGGGAAGGAATAAAATATAGGATGAAAACAAAATGCACTTTATAAGATTTATAATGAATATGCCCATAGCAAATGCAAGATGTTTCTGTATCTAAAGTAGTTTTTTCATTGAGTAGTTAGAAAAGTACCCAGACCTTGACCTTGATCTTAAAAGATGTTCTGAAATAGGAGCTTTATCATTAACTCTAATAATTTTGAACAGAACACTTCCTTATTTAACTAAAGTAATGTTACTTTATTAAAATACAAAAGGTAGGTCAAAGTAATCCCTGAAAATTACTCCCTTACTGATGGGAGATTTTGAAAGATAGGATCATTATGATTCTTTAATGTATTTTTACATTGCTTCCCTCCAGGACAAATTTAGAGCCCATCACCTCTTAATGTGCCCATGAGTGACTCCTTTGTAATTCTCTAAGTCTGAAAACAATTGCTTTGGGAAAGTGTTTAGAGGCCCTAAAGGATGCTAGATTATATAAATCTTAGCTGCAGAATCTCTAGCTTGGACCAAATATAGCCAGCAAGCTATTTTATCTGACTTCTGACCTTTTCTTGGCTCAGTCTGTGTGCAATGTAGGATTATATTGGGCTAGTTAATCATTTTGGTATTGGGCATTTTTTTTCAAGGCATGTTGACTCCTTCTTACCCTTCTGCCCCTCCCAATCTTTCTTCTAATTCTAAAATTCTGTCAATTCACAGGAAAATCCAAAAATGGGCAAACATCATGCCTCAGAAGATAGGGATGTGGCAATGTTAATAGAAGAAAAAGAGTATTGTATTAATGATCTACATTGCTACTTTAACCAGGCAACTGGCACACTACAGTTTTGAGTTTGGTCCTATTTAGAATTTCTCTTAAGACTACAGGGGCCAGAAGTCATGAATTCCTAATTTAAAAAATGCTATTCTACTCTAATGTTGCAGTTAGGTAGAATCATATTCACACCACTCTTTACATACTCACTCTCCCTGTCCAGATAATAGGATCCCAACCTTGTAGTCATTTCTCTAAGAAGTAATTAGGTGTGATGAGATTTGGAGTTAAGGAAAACTTGGGTTGATGTCTTGGTGCATATTGGATTTTTAACCATAGACAAAATCTCTTAACTATGCATTGTCCCCTAGGAACTTTCTAAGACTGGGCGGTAGAAGGAGTTCTTACACCAGAAATTCACTTATATTGGTTGAAATTGTAGGTCTGCTCAAAAGAAAAAAAACTTGTGTGCTACAAGTCATGAACCAGCCCGAAAAGAGAACTCAGTCTCATGTTGTTGTTCAACTCTTTAGTGATCCCATTTGGGGTTTTCTTGCCAAAAAATATCAGAATAGTTTGCCATTTCCTCCTTCATCTCACAAATGGGAAACTCAGGCAGAGAGAGTTAAGTGACTTGCCCAGGATCATACAGCTAGTAATTGAGGCCAGATTTGATTTCAGGAAGACGAGTCTGACCGGTCTTGGCACTTTTATCCACAGTGTCACCTAGTTACCAATTAATCTCTCAAGAGTATCGGGACCATTCTTTAGCAGCCTCGCCTTTTCCTATCAGAGAGCATGTAGTTAACAAGTTTCTATTCACCAAAACGCGAACATGGAATAAGACCACCATTTGCCATGGACCTCTAGAGAAAAGCTCTTCAAGATCACTTCTTTTTATACCCCAACAGTTTCACAAAATGATCATCAAATTTTTCTTTAGCTTAGATGACTTTAACTCCTTCAGTTTTTCTCAGCATTTCTTTTTATTCTTTTTGATTTTTTTTAAACTTTCTTTCCTGGCTCACATTCCTTACAAGTTGTCTTTAATGTCCTGCATACAGAAAATACATAATTGGATTGTAGCATAACTGAGAACTAATTTTTCTTTTTGCCACATAATGTCTCAGCCAGCCCAATCTGTCTCCTTTGAGGTGCCCCCATTCCTTCCCTGGAAGCATAAAAATAAATGAGTCAGTGGAGAAGGAGCACATCGGTTGTGGGTGTTATTAAAGGAAAGAGCAGTTCAGCCTAGTTTATGTGTTGCTTTGGTTCCATAGCATTTGTTTTGGTGTTCAGGAGTGCACAGCAGTTTCTTCTCCACTACTGGAGAAAACAAGTGATTTGGTTTACATTCACGGTGAGTTTAAGTTTAAGCTTGGGACCCCAACCATGGTGCTCGTAACTTCAGTCCCAGTGTTCTTTCCATTAAGCAATAAGCCTTGTGGGAACTTGGATACTTTATGCCAAAATGATTCTACTTTAAAATACAGACATCTCCCTGAATTGATTGACTCACAGCATGAAGCAAATTCTCATTGCTTTCATACTTATAATATGGAGGCCCTCAAACAAGAGTTTTCCAGCTCTCTCCACCAGTTTAGCCAGTGCTGAGGGTCCAGACAGCATTTACTTGACATTATAAGTGTTTTCAAAGTTGCTTAATATTCCTTATTTTTGCCTCTACTTCCCCTATTCTTTTTTTTTTTTTTTACCATTTCCCATTATAAGTTCTTACCTCCTTCTGTCCTTGTCATTATTTTATGTCACCAAAAAATTATTCAATATATAGGTCTGTTTCCTTACATTGCTTTTCATCACCTAGAATAGTGTCCTATGTGTATAGATACTTGATATAAACTTACTCTAAATATAAATGTCAATTGTACTTCATTCCAAATACAAATTTAACTAATTATTATTAACTTATTAAATATTAACTTATCTAAAACTGTTCTTTTGAGACCCAAATAATTTGATCCTCAAGATACTCTGTTTGGAATATGAAGATTAATATTGCTAATTCCCTGTGGGGAATAAACAATTCCAACAATTTATTTTAAGGTTTTGATAATATGAAATGTTAAGAAATAAAATCTTACCAAGAACTTCACTGACTCACTATTGAATGCAGGAAAGATTTATTTTACATTCTTGCAAGAATGAATACCTAGGTGAGTAGACACACCTTTGAAACTCCAAAGGCAGAATTTTATTTCCTATCCTGAAGCACAAATCATTCTGATTCCTCCTTCCTGATTCCCCATTGATTGGATGTTAGAGAAGTTACATGACATGATTCTTCACCACTGATTACAAAAATCAGTTCCTGCTCCCAAGAAGTTTACAATTTTTTTGGGAAAGATAACTTCCAGTCTTGATTATTCCTTAATATCCATATGGGTTTTGGTTTTCTAATTTAAGTTTCATTTCTCCAATCTAATTTTCATAACTGTGGAAATAAATACCCATTCATCAATGTATGAGGATTTTGAAATGCATACTGAAGACTTTGGGTAACCAAACAGTCCTGATTGATAGTGATTATCTCTATTTTCCCAAATAGGAGAGATTAACAGGAGAAAAAAAGTCTAATAGACCCCAAATATGAAAGGTTATTTCTTAACAATTTCTTTCCCTCCCTCCCTTCCCTTCTCTCTTTTCCTCCTTTCCTCCCTTCTTTCCTCTCTGCCTCCCCTACTTCGTACTTTATCCTGGCAGCAATTTCTCACAAGTCCAATTTCATTACTAAATAGCACTAGAACTTCCTGCTTCATTATTCTGACATGGGGTTAGTCAGATATCCAGTTGGCTTAGCCCATTTCTGCTCCGATCTCAGCTCAAGCAATCTATCAGCCTTCCTGACAGCCAGGTTTATTATAGGTTTGTGCCACTGACCCGAGTTTTATCAGTTTCACTGTTGGTTTCTCTTTAGAATTTAGAGACTTAGAATTTTGTAAATTATTTTATTTTCAATATTTCTCTGAGATGATTTTTAAATTATATATGTAGTATCCATTGAAGCAATAAAATATACAAAAGGAGTAAGAGATGGGGACTGGGCCTGTGCTTTCACTGATATTGGGATGTACTAGATGAAGAAACTTTGCCCATAAAGATCAGCACTTCCTTGCAATTTAGTCTTAGAATTTGCCAGGATACTAAGAGGGTAAGTTTAAGGTCACATAATAAGTATGTGTCTCAAAGGGGGTTTGAACCTAATTTTCTTGTCTTCAAGAGTGGTACTCACAATTCTGCCACCTGTTTTAAAACTAATTATTATACTAGGTCCAAGTTTTTTTTTCCCTTTTCTACTTCCTCATGTAGAAACGTTGGTTGAGAAATATCTCTTAGAGATTTACCCTGGCTAGGATTTAATCAGACAGTAAAAGAAATTCTAATTTTAGCCTACTGGGTGCATTTTTGCTTAGTGTGTTTGCTCCTGATAGGTCTGGGAAAATGTGGATCCTTCCTTTGGTCAGACTGGTGATATAGAAATTAATGTCTCTTTGCCCAAGCTTTAAGTGCATCACATACTCTTAAGACCCTCATTTTAATGTAGCTCATCTCCCATTGTGTAAGCCAATCAAAGCTGATTGTTATTCCTATGGAACACCTACTCTTTGAAGGGCATATGAACTGTGAGTCTGTCTCCTGTGGATCTTTAGTCTAAGAGGGATGACCAAATAAGTATCCTTTTATAAAAGAACATGCTGATCTTATTAATAAAATGATTAAGTTATCCAGAAACTATCTTTCAAACTTTTTAAATCATCACCGTATGGATCATTATACAGTCCTTTTTATATCTTATTAAAAACAAAAGTTATACATTTATCAAAAGAATGGCAATACTGATTCTGGATAATTAGATCATGTAGGTATATATAGTAGTATAGTTCGCTACTAAAATTGCATACATTAATGTAAGATTTGCTTTAGAATCAGATCGATGCTGTTAGCAGTAATCCGAACACATTTCACTTGGTTAACTTGCAATATAATTTGACCATTGAGAACGAGCCAATGATAATGATCACATAAAGGATGCCATATAGGAAAATGAAGAAAGTGCAATGAGCAGAAAACAGCTGCTGCCATAGTTGGCTGGCAGAAAAATTGAAGTTTTGCTCTTTGAGCAGATTAACTATTTGAATATAAAGCTGAGAGAGAATAGGCCAGTCATAATTAGTCCTTATCAAATTCTCATAGGAACCTGGGATTTAGAGGTGGATTATGTCGCCCATTTCTCTAACTGCTGTAGATAAATGTAATGAAGAAGAAATTCCAAGAGGTCTAGATCTTTGGAGAAAAAAAGAAAGCCTGTACAGTACTTAACTGGCTCCAAACAACGATTGCCTGTCTAAGTTGCTGACTATTGATTACATGTCATATTGTTTCAAGTGCTATAAGAATTACAAGGACATAAGCAGAGCATGATCCTCCTCTAGGAGCTTATTATTCAGGGATTCTTCATATGGACCCCATGAACTTTTTTTTTTCCTTTTATATTTTGATGATTGCATTTCAATATATCATCTTACACATTCAGAAACATTCTGAGGAGTGTGTAGGTTTCATGAGACTGACAAAAAGGGTCTATGAAAAAAAAAAGGCTAAGAACTTCTGGAAAAACCATACATGCAAATAATGATAGTTATACCTTCTTAAATATAAAGATTAACATTCCCTTATCTTTCCCCTTTCCTCTATCATAGCCCCTGAGAAAATTTCCCTCTGGAATTAGTGGGCAGCAGGAATAGAAAAAACCCGTTTTGAGGTCAGTGTGCTTATGAGGGCAAGATCTATCTCCTCTATTTTTTGCTCAGCAACCATTTTCTGATTAGTTTAAGTATTAAAGCTTTTGGCTGAAGTTCTATCTATCACTTGGCAGTCAGAAGGATTTGTGAGCTTGTTATTATCTACATCAGGCTCTTAACAAAGAGGTTTTACTAGATTGTGGTAGGTGCCACTAAAATACATTTAATGATATTATTGTAAGATAATGAAGAACAATGTCAATTGGGTCTACTTTAGACAGGGTGGTCCTGTACAGTATAAAGTATTACAAAAATGCCAAAGAAATGGAGGGGTAACAATTATAGTTGAGAGGTGGAAAAGTGAAGGAAAGAAAGGCTGCAGAGTTAAGGATGAAGGAAGTAGGATTTGCTCAATCTCCAGATTGAGTTAAACATTTAAATTGTTCAAGGTTGAAAAAAATCCTTAATGCTTAGGAACTTTCTTCTTCTCTATCCTTAACATGCCTGGTGAACATTTCTTCCCTTCTTCAGCCAAGTAACATAAAACCAGATGCCTCTATAAAATTTTGCCAAGAACATATTTAACAGTTCAGTAATATTTAGGATAGGCATCCATATCTTGCATATTACTTCAGAAGAAATGAAGACTACTCAGTAAGAGCCCAGCTTAAAAATAAAACTCTTAATTCTGTTTTACATTATTTAGATTTCTCTTTTCCAAGGGAATACTCCTAATTCCATCACATTTGCCTCATTGCTGCTATTTTTGACCTTTCATTCAATTTTACAACCAACCTTTTGGACTACCTTTGGTAGAGGTGGTGGGAGAGAACAGAGTATCTTTTCCATCTATCCATTCAATAAACATTTATTAGCACCTACTATATGAAAGGTAAATCCATCCATTCAACTATTCTTGTGTCTGTCCATTCTGCGTCCAAGTCCAATTTTATCCTTGACCACAAAGGTAGGGAGGAATCACTAAAATAGGCTCATTCACTCATCTCTTGTTTAGTTTTCCCTAATTTCCCACTTGGTAGGTGAGTGAATAAATGAGAATTGTTTCAGTTTACATTTGTGTTTAAATTCTTGCATTTTAATTGTTTCCTTTTGCAAGTTTAAGTATATTTACATTTTAAATCCTTGCATTTTAATTTTTTCCTTTTATAAATTTAAATTCATTTATATCTAATTTTATATGCTGAATTTAAGTATTGGACTAGGATTCTAGTATTTTGTGACAAAGATGGGAGTTCAGATTCTGAGCATAACTGGTTCATTGAAGATTCACCCAAGCAGCATAGTATGGGGAGCACTGGACCTAGAGTCAATAAGACTTGAATTAAAATCTAATCTCAAATTTGATTATTAACTGTGTGACTCTGGAGAAGTTGCTTCTGTCTCATTTTTCTCATCTATAAAATGGGAATAATAATAATACCCACCTTCCAGGGGATTTGTTGAGATCAAATGAGATAATAATAGTAAAGCATTTAGAACAATGTCTGACACAAAGCACTATATAAATATTAACTATTATCATTATTCCAATTTTTTAGCTTAATGGTAGGGAAATGAACAAATCTGGCTACATGAATTGCAATAGGAAGGGCCAAATTCCACTTCAACTCTGCTTTGAGTTTCTATAAAACTGGTTGTTGCTACAAGATTCTGCCAAGAACACATGTGACAGTTCAAAAGCATTTTAGAATTTTTATCCATAACTGGCACACTAAAACCATCTCCTAAATGATGATCGTAATTACATTCAGATTCCAGGCCAAATCTAATCTCTTGAAGTTGGGACAGCTGTTTCTTTTAAATCCCCTCCAAAATGTAGATGATACCCATTCATATTCTCATTCCATTAACTGTGGTTAATCCACTCACATCCTAATTCTGCTGTGAGCTGATTTGGGGCTCATGGAGATACCTCCTTTTTGTTCTTTCCCTCCTGTCCCCATCCCCATCCTATCTTCTCCTTTCTTGTTTAATTGACTTAAGTTTACTAGAAGATAAGTCTCCACATCTCAGACGCCCATTGTGATCCTGGCAATAACCCCTGAAGGCTCTGTCTGGGGAGTGAAAGTCCTGGTAGATTGTACCATCTGGAAAAACTTCAATGGACTCCTGGTGACAGACTCGGCTATCTTGGGATCAGCCTCATAAAGTACAAAAAAAAAAAAAAAAAAAAAAAAAGATTCTGATGAGTAGGTTGACCATTAGGTAATGATTTGTTTGGACTTGTAAATCTATGAACCAAAAAAAATTCAAAAGGACTTCTCAGTCCTAAGTGGCTCTATATTTGCATAATAGCAGTGATGGACTGGTTGCAGGAAGTACTAAGGATTATAAAATGTTTTTAGAGCATCTTTAAGCATTCATTTCATTGGCAGGATTAAAGGGGAAACTTCATACGACCAAGTCTACATTATCCTAAAGGGACTGGTCTACACTGATATGGACATTTTCACAAATGAAATAGAAGACATAGGGGAGCTGCAGCCCACTGGAAAGGTAATTTGCTGTTAATGGAGCTGAGCACTCCAAATGTGGCATCTTTATCCAGTGACCAATGAGGGAATGTATTGGTGGAAGAACTGAGTCACATTGATTTTGACATCCTTGCTATAAAGGAAACTGGAAGAAAGAAGGTGAAGCTAAATGGAGAGGAGCACTCACTGGTAATCTGTAATGTGCTATTGTCCCCAGAAACTGCCGATCGCACTCTGGTTTAGAGGAGAGACTTCTTCCTCCAGAGAGCCGCCTCAAGTCTGGCCCAGACAAGATTCTCTATCTCTCTATCCCTCTTTTCTCCTCCCAGAGAATGGGCGTGGGATAACGCAAGGGCTTCTGGGAAAAATTACTTCAACCAATAATCTTGCTCCTCCTAAGCATGCAAGCTCCTCCCCAGGAGTTCACAGAAGTAAAACTACCAGTAAAGGCCGGAACTAGAGAATTGTTAAGTACCGACTTAGCACTTAGTAAGAAACTAATATCTCCCCCTTTCTTTTGATTTAGAACATAGGGTGGTCATGACCTTGAAACATAAATCCATCAATATGGGAGGCATTACACATAATTACATAGATTACATAAACACATAGTAACATAGTAACATACTACATGCTTGAAGTATGTAATAAATAACATGATCAAATAATCATAAATTGAGAATTTATAAATGTCCATAAGTCCATTGTCCATTAGTCTCATCTTGTGTTAGGAAATCCAATGATTCCTGCTGGTTTTAAAGTTCTTTAACAGTCTTCTTATTAGCCATGCTCTTTCAGTATCAGATGTTTCTTAGATTTTCTCCTTTGTTTAGAGGTCTTTCTCTTTTTCTGTCTCCATCTGAAGAAATACAAGCAAACCCTCTCTCCCAGGCAGTTAATATATCTAATTACCTTCTATTTACCGCTTTCTAAATCTCTTCTCATCATCTGGCAATTGCATTGGAATTGTTTGCACTGGACACAGCCCTGTTGTTTTAAAAGGCCTGTATTCTCCCCAAGTGTAATCCATTTTTGCAATCTGATTGCCTTTTGGCTGACTGATTGGGTAATCCCTTTCTGCCATATGATTGCTTTTCCCCTGATAGCTCACATCAGAGTCCTGACCTTCTAAAGGCTCTTTGGGTGTAACATCAGCTGCCATCATGCCCCAAGTCTTTTTTGCCTGGGGCCCTGGACCTGGGCCCCTCATCCCGTTTCCCTGAATTAGTCTACACTCTGATGCCCAATGGAGTCCTCTGTTGCATTTTGGACATGGGGTTTTAGGTCTTCTTTCACCCTGTCCTCTCACTGTATCTCCATACCTACACTGAGCTCTTAGATGTCCAATTTTTCCACATTGAAAACATCGCCGAGTTTCTCTAGAAGTCCCTTGCCAGAAGGGACCCTGCCTTTCCACATTCATCATTGTCCTGGTGTAAAAAGCATTTGTTCCCACTGTAGCACAGCGCCTTATGATCTCCTCTAAAGGAGCATCTTTGTCTAATCCCCATATAATTCTTTTGCAAATCTCATTGGCATTTTCCTTAGGCAGATGTCTGGTCATTATTTCTGTAGCTGCATTTTCTTTTTTATTTTAATTTTAATTTTTTTTATTTTTAAAATTTAATTTAATTTAATTTTTAATTTTTATTCATTTTTCCAAATTTTCCCCTCCCTCCCTCCACTCCCTCCCCCCGATGGCAGGCAATCCCATACATTTTACATGTGTTACAGTATAACCTAGATACAATATATGTGTGTAAATACCATTTTCTTGTTGTACATTAATTATTAGCTTCCGAAGGTATAAGTAACCTGGGTAGATAGACAGTAGTGCTAACAGTTTACATTCACTTCCCAGTGTTCCTTCTCTGGGTGTAGTTATTTCTGTCCATCATTGATCAACTGGAAGTGAGTTGGATCTTCTTTATGTTGAAGATTTCTACTTCCATCAGAAAATATCTTCAAACAATATTGTTGTTGAAGTGTATAGTGATCTTCTGGTTCTGCTCATTTCACTCAGCAACAGTTGATGTAAGTCTCTCCAATCCTCTCTGTATTCCTCCTGCTGGTCATTTCTTACAGAGCAATAATATTCCATAACATTCATATACCATAATTTACCCAACCATTCTCCAACTGATGGACATCCATTCAACTTCCAGTTTCTTCTATAGCTGTATTTTCTCCAATAGTTCTTTTGACAGCAGTTTGCAAACGTCCCACAAAATCTGCAAAAAGGTTCATTGGGACCTTGCTGTATTTTAGTGAAAGCCTCTCCATGATCTTTCTGTCCAGGGAGGACACCCCAAGCTTTTATTGCAGCCTTAGCAATTTGTTCATATATTGTCATGGTATAATTAATCTGTTCCGAATTCTCTCCATACTGACCTTCACCAGCTAAGTGCTCAAAAGTGAATTGTGTGTTAACTCCTATTTCCAAATTGCATCTGACTTGGATTTTATATAATTCATGAAACTCCGCAAGCCATAATAAATTTTGTCCAGGTTCTACGCATGTCCTTGCTATGGATTTCCAATCATTCGGGGTTAGGACTTCATAAGACAAACCATCTAGTAACATTTTAACATAAGCTGATGTAGCCCCATAAAGAGTACAACCTTTTTTCACATCTTTAATTTTATTCAAATCTAAAGGTGTATGTATATCTTCTCCTTTTATGACCTACAGAATCAATATCTTCAATCACAGGATATGCATGTATAAAATCACTTATATCCTGCCCTTCTCTCTTCGCTTTAACCAATGCTTTTTCTAATCTTTCATAGGCTTAGGCTGCTTCACAGGTGATTCTGTTTGTGTTTCTGCCTCTTCCCCTCCTCCTTCTTGCTCCACCCCTGAAGGGTTAATTGAGGGAGGAGATGGGAAATGCTCCTGTTGCTCAGAATTGTACTTAACTTCATTGTTATCTGGTTCATCCTTTTCACCTAGTTTAGTTGACATTTCCCCATTTTGCTCCTTCTTCTCTTCCTTTAGAATAACATTTTTTAAAGCCATTTGGATTAAATTGTAGGTATGAATTGTATCTTTGGAAATTGAGTCTGGTTTGGAATTGTAGTGTTCACCTAATTGCTTTCCTACTTGTAACGTGCTGTTGTCTCCAGAAGCTGCTGATCCCTCTCTGGTCTAGAGGAGAGACTTCTTCCTCCAGAGAGCCACTTCAGGTCAGACAAGAGACTCTGTATCTCTCAAGTGCCACCCTCTTTTATCCTCCCAGAGAATGGGTGAGGGATAACACAAGGGCTTCTGGGAAAAATTACTTCAACCAATGAACTTGCTCTTCCCCAGGAGTTCACAAAACTCTCAGTAAAGGCCGGAACTAGAGAATTGTCAAGTACCGACTTAGCACTTAGTAAGAACCTAATATCTCATTATCTCATTAGCACTTAGTAAGAACCTAACAGTAATCCTTGGAGAAACAAAGAAAGGAGTTAGAAAACATTTGATCACATCCTCAGAAGCAATAAGAAACACTGTTTATGGGACTTTTAGTTATATCTTGCAATATGATTTAGGAAAGAGAAATGAGAGGTCAGAGACACATTGATTACACAGAAGATTCATGCTTTTATATCATAAACTCTTTCTTTAAAAATAATTGGCAGGCACTGGTGAGCACCAAATAATCTATTGGATTAGAAAAGATGTTCTTTGTGTGGGAGTTGTCACTGACTGAGCTATATATGAAAAGAGATTCATTGATTCATCAGAGCTAATATAAAAATTTATTAAAATTAATGATAATAAAAAGCCATTTAGCATAATTAAAATGATTGAACCCTGAATTATTTAAACAAGCAATTGAAAATCTAAAAAGGGAAATGGACAGCAGAACTGATACCAATGCTAACTATGGTAATTTCATACAAAAATTTAACCTATTAAAATTTATCACTACAACTAAGAAACCAAAAGGGCCCAGAAAGTTCCTTAGTTAGCAAATCTCTGACCTACTTGCCAGAAAGAAAGAGATGGCTGACAGAAGAAATTCCAGGTTAGAACATAAACTCTTCTTTAAAAATCTAATGAAGAAAAATGATAATTATATGCAGCATCATCTCATAAAGCAGAGAGGAACAGTGGCAGATAAGAATACGTTAAAGAAAGTGTGGCAAGACAGAAAATTATGTAAAATCATTCCAAGGGCATTCAAGGATGAAAAAAGAAGCATTGTAAACAAGAAAAATAGAATTTGCAAAAGTCATTTTAATATTGTTAACAATAATGATAGCTTTCATATAATGCTTTTAAGATTTGCAGAGTGCTTTGCAAATATCTCATTTTTTAAATACTCACATCAACCATGGGAAGTAGGTTTTTTGTTTGTTTGTTTGTTTTTTACAGTTAAGGAAGACAAGTCAATTTAGCCTGGATCACATAGCTAGTGAATGAGGCTAGATTTGAATGCAGGTCTTCCTGACTCCAAGTACAGCACTCTATCCAGCATAGAACTACCACATTTGAACCCCAACAAAACATTCACTATGAAAGAAATGACACTAGATAGAAGATATGAATTCAGAAAAGACAGACAAATTGGGTCAGGTATATAGAGAGAAGATCTATGGTGAAGGCAGTACAATCATGAGGGTACTCAGGAAAAGATAGAGAAGTTATCTAAAGGCAGGGAAGTTGCTAAAGACATAAAAAATGTTTCAGGCCTTGTTAATACTGACATATGTCTACACATTATCTAGTTATTAATCAAAGATGGTACTGATTGTCTTTGCAAATAATATTCACCAATGATTCCCATCTTTACCATGTCACAATTAATTCAAAGATGTAGAAAAATCCTATTGATCCTTTGTTGATTACAAAAAACTCTACAAAAAGAAACAACCCCCCCAAAACTATTTGATTCAGTAGAACAAATATAAGATGCTTTCCATTCATTAGTTAGCATCACACAAATTTCTCTATAGGTGATACATAAATCATTTTGTCCAGCAAGGTTTTGAATATCATTAAGTATGACTAACAAGACTTCTAATATTGGACAGGTCTTATTTAACTTGATGAAACAAAAAGCATGCAATGGATTGAAATACATAATCAAGCCAACTCCCCTTCCCTTAGAAAATCTTAAAGTACAACAGCTAGTAATGTTCTATGTGGATGTCTTCCTTCACCCTCTCTCCCAATTAAGGGAAAACATCCAGGTTACTAGATGGTTGGTGGCCTTCTGCTTCTTAACGGCCTATACAATCACTCCAGGCTTATAATGCCACTTCGGGATTGATGGGCACCCATGAGGGAAAATAGAGGTAGTGAATTAACCTACCTATCTCCTAAAAGATATGGAGAATATATTCCTCCATCCCCTCAACTCTTCTTTTTTTTTTTTTTTTTTTTAAACGTGAACCAAACAGCATAGCAACTTAATTCTTTCTTTTTTCTTTTTTTTTAATTATAGCTTTTTATTTACAAGATATATTTACAAGATAATCTTTCAGCATTGACATTTGCATTCAACCATACATTGACTATTTCTTAATTATAAAAAAGTATTTGACTAGTCCACGTTCACAGTACCAGTAAAGAACAACATTTGAATTTGCCCTTTTGTTGTTACTGATCTCAGCATCTTCCAGTTTGAACCAGATCCTGGACTTTACTGAGGAACTCTTTTTGCTGTCACCACTCCAAAGCTGCCACCTCATCTTCCTAATGCCTTATAAAGTTTTTACCAATCCCTCTTAATTCTAGTGTCTTCCTTCTCTTTTTTCCTACTGATCCTGTCTATAGCTCTTCTATATATTTTTATGCTTGTTTTTCCTTTATTAGATTGTGAGCTCCTCAAGGGCAGTCTCTTTTTTTGCCTCTTTTTGTGTCCCTACCATTTAGCACAGTTCCTGTCCTGAAGTAGATGTTTAATAAATGTTTATTGACTGACTAACCCTTCTTTCCCTTCTGCTTCTGTCTGACACAGTTATCTCAGATTAGGGTTCCTTGGCCACTGGATTTGCATATTTCTCTCCCGAGAATTGAGTCATTTTCTGTGGTTAGCCCTTCTGTCCTCTCTGACTTCAAGATGATGATCATAGCAAATAGAATGATTTTAGTAATTTTGTACGGTGTTTTAAGTTTTGCAAAGTGCTTTCCATATGTCCTTTTATGTGATCCTCAAAACAATCCTGTAAGGTAGATACCTTATTATCCCTATTTATCAGATGAGATAAATAATCTCATTTATTATGAGATAATAAATATCTTTATTAATTAAGTTAAAGTGACTTAATTGATTTACTAAGAGTTGTTAATGCTAGTCAGGATCCAAAGCTGAATCAAAAGTTGGATCTTCTTGACTCCAAATTCAGGGGAAGGTTCTGGAGTCTGTATGTAGCCCCTTTTAAAGACCACAAAAAGCCATGGTCAAGAGCCTAGTTCATCTTGCTTCTGACTTCATCCTTCAAATGAAATAGCTCTTGCCAAAGTTATCAAAGATCTCTCAATATGCCAAATCAAATGCCTTCTCATTCTGGATCCTTCTTGATCTCTTTTCAGCTTTTGTACTGTTGATTACTCTCTTCTCCCTGATACTCTTTTCTCTCAGAGTTTCCTTGACCATCTTGTATCCTAGAACTCCATCTGATTGCCCTTCAGTCTTCCTTGCTGGAGCTTTATCTAATCCTGGATATTACCAAGACTTTCTTTTCTCCCTGTGTAATGTTTCACTTGGTGAACTTGTCAGTTCCTGTGAATTAAATATTCATCTCTATGCTGATGATTCTTAGATCTACTTATGCAATTTAAATTTCTCTTTCTATCCTTTAGTATTGCATTTTTCAACTGCCTATTAGATATCTCAAACTGGATGTCTCATTAAACAGCTTAAATTCAACATATCCAAAATGGTACTTATCATTTCCCTCAAAACCCTCTCTTCTTCTGAACTTCTGTATTGTGAAATTTTGTGAGTAAAACTTTGAGAAACAGAGTTTCTGGGTAAATTATAATCAATTTTATCAACCTCAGCTAATAAATAGTTGACAAAAAGGACTCTTGTTTTCTCAATAACCAAAAAGGCCTAATGTGTGAAACCTTCAGCTTATAAAGTCTTTCGGAAAAGGGGTGCACTTAAGGGTGGAAATAAACTCTGGTTGGCTAACAAGTAATGAGAGAATGAATATTATAATGAAAGGTGGGTTTATTTTTTAATATGAAGCCTTTTATTTAAAAAACCATGCATAGTTTTCAATATTCACCCTTGCAAAACCTTGTGTTTCAAAGTTTTTCTTCTTCCCTTCCTCCATTCCATCAACTCTTCTTCCTTTTTTTTTTTTACATGAACCAAACAGCATAGCAACTTAATTCTTTATTTTTTCTTTTTTTTATTATAACTTTTTATTTACAAGATATATGATGGTTAATTTTTCAGCATTGACATTTGCAGAACATTTTGTTCCAGTTTTCTCCCTCCTTCCCTCCCCTATATGGCAGGTTGACCAATACATGTTAAATATGTTAACGTATAAGTTAAATACAATATATGTATACATGTCCATACAGTTGTTTTGCTGTACAAAAAGAATTGAACTTTGAAATAGTGTACAATTAACCTGTGAAGGAAATAAAAAATGCAGGCGGACAAAAATAGAGGGATTGGGAATTCTATGTAGTGGTTCATAGTCATCTCCCAGAGTTCTTTCTCTGGGTGTAGCTGGTTCAGTTCATCACTGTTCTATTGGAACTGATTTGATTCATCTCATTGTTGAAGAGGGCCATGTCATTCAGAATTGATCATCATATAGTATTGTTGTTGAAGTATATAATGATCTCCTGGTTCTGCTCATTTTACTCAGCATCAGTTCATGTAAGTCTCCCCTGGTGCCTCTGAAATCATCCTACTGGTCCTTTCTTACAGAACAATAATATTCCATACCATTCATATACCATAATTTATTCAGCCAATCTCCAACTGATGGGCATCCACTCTGTTTCCATTTTCTGGCCACTACAAAGAGGACTGCCACATTCTTGTACATACAGGTCCCTTTCCCTTCTTTAAAATCTCTTTGGAACATAGGATACCTCTCAGACTTGTGGAGAAGGAAGGAATTTGTGTCCAAAGGAGAACTAGAGATCATTATTGATCACAAAATAGAAAATTTTGATTACATCAAATTAAAAAGTTTTTGCACAAACAAAACTAATGCAAACAAGATTAGAAGGGAAGTAACAAATTGGGAAAACATTTTTACAGTTAAAGGTTCTGATAAAGGCCTCATCTCCAAAATATACAGAGAATTGACTTTAATTTATAAGAAATCAAGCCATTCTCCAATTGATAAATGGTCAAAGGATATGAACAGACAATTTTCAGATGATGAAATTAAAACTATTTCTACTCATATGAAAGTGTTCCAAATCACTACTGATCAGAGAAATGCAAATTAAGACAACTCTGAGATACTATTACACACCTGTCAGATTGGCCAAGATGACAGGAACAAATAACGATGAATGTTGGAGGGGATGTGGGAAAACTGGGACACTGATGCATTGTTGGTGGAGTTGTGAAAGAATCCAACCATTCTGGAGAGAATCTGGAATTATGCCCCAAAAGTTATCAAACTGTGCATACCCTTTGACCCAGCATTGCTGTTATTGGGCTTATATCCCAAGGAAATACTAAAGAAGGGAAAGGGACCTGTATGTGCCAAAATGTTTGTGGCAGCCCTTTTTGTAGTGGCTAGAAACTGGAAAATGAATGGATGTCCATCAATTGGAGAATGGTTGGGTAAATTATGGTATATGAATGTTATGGAATATTATTGCTCTGTAAGAAATGACCAACAGGAGAAATACAGAGAGGCTTGGAGAGACTTACATCAACTGATGCTGAGTGAAACAAGCAGAACCAGAAGATCACTATACACTTCAACAACAATACTGTATGAAGATATATTCTGATGGAAGTGGATATCTTCAACATAGAGAAGAGCTAATCAATTCCAATTGATCAATGATGGACAGAAACAGCTACACCCAGAAAAGGAACACTTGGAAATGAGTGTAAACTGTGAGCATTTTTTTTTGTTTTTCTTCCCATATTATTTTTACCTTCTGAATCCAATTCTTCCTTTGCAACAACAACAACAACAACAAAATTCGGTTCTGCACATATATATTGTACCTAGGATATAATATAAGATATTTAATATGTATAGGAATGCCTGCCATCTAGGGGAGGGGGTGGAGGGAAGAAGGGGAAAAACTCGGAACAGAAGGGAATACAAGGGATAATGTTGTAAAAAAAATTACCTATGCATATGTACTGTCAAAAATGTTATAATTATAAAATTAATAAAAAAAAGAAGGATGAAGGTTAGTCATTTAGCAATGAAGAGATATTTTTAACCTTAGAAAAAGGAGTTTTAATTAAATGAAGGAACCAGCAGACATATTGTAAGGGATTAAGAATGTGTGAGAAGATAATAAGTTGAAATAATTAGTAGAAAAAATTTTTTTCAAGTGATAAAAGACATAAGTTGAATAAAAAATAAATAATATTGAATGCCACATGTGTTTTTTAAAAAAAATAAAATCTCTTTGGGATATAATAAGCCCAGTAGTAACACTGCTGGATCAAAGGGTATGCACAGTTTGATAACTTTTTGAGCATAGTTCCAAATTACTCTCCAGAATGGCTGGATGTATTCACAATTCCATCAACAATGTTATCAGTGTCTCAGTTTTCCTACATCCCCTCCAACATTCTGCATTATCTTTTCCTGTTATTCTAGCAAATCTGACAGGTGTGTGCTAGTATCTCAGAGTTGTCTTAATTTTCATTTCTCTGATTAATAATGACTTGGAGCATCTTTTCATATGGCTAGAAATAGTTTCAATTTCATCATCTGAAAATTGTCTGTTCATATCCTTTAACCATTTATCAATTGGAGAATGGCTTGATTTCTTATAGAGTCAGTTCTCTATGTAATTTTCATCCCCTCAACTCTTTACTTTTTCCCTCCTTTCCCCCATATCTATTAAGTCCTTTTGTTTCTAAACCTTTGCAACATCTCTCATACTTGCACACATCTCTCCTTTTTCACTACCACCAGATGGTACAGGCCCTCATTATCTCTCTCCTAGACTATTGAGATTATCTGCTGGTTCAAGTAGAGACTCAACTACTCAGACTCAACTACTCAGTCCAAGCTCTGTCCAGCTGTTAAATTAATTTTTCTAAAGTCCAAGACTGACCATGTTATATCCCTATTCCATTCCTATCCCATCCCTACCTATTCATTACTTGTTTGCATGTTGTCTCCTTCATTAGACTGTGGCCTTGAGAGTAGGGAAGGTCTTTGGACTTTCTTGGTATCCTCAGCAGTTTGACCAGTGCTAATCACATCATGGATGCTTGATAAATACTTATTGACTGTATGAATAAAAGGAGGAGGGATTCCTTTTTGATGGTGCTTGAGCACATGAAGTCACATTTCCACTAAATTTGATGTTAGATTTAACCCAAATTTCGTTAGTCAAGTTGGTAGATTTAGAACTAGAAGGGAACTCGGAGGTAATTTAGTCCAACCCTTTCATTTACAGATAAGCAAACAGGTTCAGGGTAGTTATTTGCCAATGTAATGTAATTGCCACATAGTATCAGAGGCATGATAGCATGACTAATTTCAAGTCTGGCATTCTTTTTACCATATTTTTCTCTTCTTCTTTTCTTTCCTCTCTTTTCTGTCTCTCTCTTTCTCCTTAATGGAGTCTCTCACATCTCTCCATTTTATTCACAAACATAGTATGAAAGATCCTGTCATATACCTGGCTAAAAATCAAGTATATTTTTGACAGTCTATCTCTCATTTTAGTAAACCTGTCAAAAGAAGGAAATGTAGTTATTCTGGCCTGGGCTGTTTTTGGCAAAGCTATGTTAGCTTTTGATCATTACCACTTTTCTTAAAACATCTCTTGTTTTCAACATTTTTAGAATAGGAAGGTGTTCTACTAGAGTTTCTCTCCATGAGTACTAGGCCGTTTTGTTTTTTCTTAAAAGGAAAATATTTAATTGGTTCAGAGACCTAAAGGCTTGGGTCTTTGACAACTTCCTTGTCTCTCAAGTGCAAAAAAGCCACAAGGGCAGGAAATCCCCTCTCTGATACTTAAGAAGGAGATCTGCTTTCAGCTCAAAAAACTTAGTGTCCTTATTCAATAACTCTATTGAACATTCTTCCCCTGCTAGTGCTGAGGAAATCACCTTTTATTAACTATCAGATCTTCTATGAATGTTTCATTTTCTTCTCATATCAAACCTAAGCTACTAAGGGACTGGCCAGAATCAGGTCTTTTCTATAACAGTCCTTATAATATAGTATTTCCTACTTGCAGACATGGAAACTCCAACATGTAGCCAGAGAAATAACTTTTATCAAACCTTTATTTGTGTTCTGAATACCAGGAAGTATTTCCCTCAAAGAGTTTATGATGCCAGTGACTATCTGCTTTAAGAGTATTAACGACTAGACAAAGAATATCAAATTTGTAGTCTATCCAATCTTCTCTGGAAGTCTTATTACTTCTAATGGAAGTCAAGGTGTTGATTGATCTCTGAAGTCATTCCTTTATTTGGATCACACAATTTCAATCATAGTAAGTTCAAATTTTGACTAGAAATTTCAAGTACAGTTTCAATTGCCCATGCATTTCATTATCAACTCTATGCTAATGATTGTCAAACCTATTTCTCCTTCCCCAATCTCTGCTGAATTTCAGTCTCACAACTCCATTTGTTTTTCAGACATCTCAAACCAAATGTCCAGTAGACATCTTAAATTCAAAATGTCCAAATAGCTTTCCCTCTAAATTCTCTTCCCTTCCAAACTTTACTATCCTGTATATAATCATCTTCCTAGTCCCTTGAGGCTCACATTCTTGACTCTTCATTCTCTCTTCCCCTACCCTCATCCAACCTTAAGATATCTGCCAAATATGCCCCCTTTTTTTCCTCTGACACTGTCATCACCCTGGCCCTCATCAGCCTCCTGCTTGGACTAATGTAAAAGCCCAACTAGTAGGTCTTCCTGTCTCCAGTCTTTCATCATTCTAATCTATCCTCCATTCAGCTGCCAAAGTGATTTTCCTAAAGCATAGGTCTGACTATGTGATCTCTCTATTCAATAAACGCCAGGGGTTCCCTCCCACCTCCAAGATTTAAGTACAAAATCACATTTGGCCTTCACTTTTCTTCAAAACCTCACTTTCTTCCCCTACCTTTCCTGTCTTCTTATACCTTACACTCCCTTGAGAGGTACGTTATACTTTTCTCCAACTTGAAAGGAGAAAAGTCTTGAGTTCCAGGAAGCGAAATATCTCAATTACAGAGTCTGAATGGATGGGAGTGGGAGTGTTTCTTATTGGAAACAGAACTGTAGTTTTGCTTATATAAGGTTATACATAAAGCTGGGACATCTAGAGAACAGAACTCTCCCCTCTATTTTCAGTTCTTTATAGAAAAGCATGCCCTACTTCCAGAATCTTGAACTGAATTGAAGTAGAAAGTGCCACAAAACAAAATGTGGGTTTGGAGGAATGGCCTTGATTTCAGTTCTGGTACCTGATCAACTATAGTTTCAAAACTGAAGCATAATTCTGACTTTTTGCCATTCATTGGTATTTCTGAAGAAGGAATATAGTGGAACAGTAGGAAAAAACACTGAATTTATAGTCAGAAGGCTCAGGTTCAAATATTATTTCTGCCACTTACCTGAATGACTCTATAAGTCTTTTAACCTTTTTGGACCTCAGTTTCCCCATCTTATCCAAGATGACTTCTAAGATCTTTTCCAGCTCTAGATCTAGGAACCTATGAATTTTTGTATTATTTCTGAAATTTATGCTGTCAATGTTCCTAATCACTTATGGTTGAATGTTAATAAGAGCAATTGATCATAACTATATTAATCTGTCTACAAAGCAGCAATATTTTTAATCAGTGAACCAACATTCAGAGATGCAGTCCAGACATAAATTTAAGGACTAGTTATGTACATGGTAAATTATTATTGTGCGTTTTCAATTGTTTACAAAACTCTTTCCCTAGAACCGAACTGAATTTAAAATAATCTTTTCATTGCTGAGAAGGGTGGATACTTGCTTAAAGAGATTCCAAAGAACTTCCTCCCATTGAAAAATACTCTGCCATCAAGCTTCCTACTATTGTGAGAGCCAAGGGCCAGGAGGGCTACTTCAGTCGGAGGCAGAAAATCCGTTGCTGGAATTTTGCTTTTTTTCCCCCCTAGAATGATTTTTATTAATTTGCTATTCTATATGAAGAAGTGTGAACACCTTAAATAAATGGTAACTTTTAGAAATCCTATTGAATCTTTTAATCATAAAGAAAAGCTAGAACCATATTAAAATATCCCTTTTTAAAAGTATGCTTTTTATAGAAACAATATAGAAGAAAGCAAACATGCAAAACCCATTAGGGAAAATTGAACTAAAATCTTTCAGGATGTTGTAATTTAGAATGCAAACAATAAAGGTCAGAAATAAATGGCAGGAAACAGTTATTTAGCAATGAGATCTTGGGACTATGTTTTGAAGACAAAGATGATGTGCTTAGCATCAAGTTTCCTACTATATCTTGTAAAAATCCAACATAAACATGACATCTCCATTTCCTACATGGATAATTTTAGTGTTGTATTTCACCTCAGTGGCTTCATGGCTGCTATGTGACATAGTATGGAAGATGATGACCAGTGAACAGCTTTCCAATATTCTGATACTTACATTATCTGGATCATCAATGGGAGAAGAGAGACGGCTGTGTCATTTACCTAGTTTCTAATTATATTTCTAGACTATAACAGAGATACTGGGAATTAGAGCTGATATCCTGTAAGCAGCACTACTTATTAGAGCTACTGAATGGTTAAAAACGGTTTAACAAGATTAAAAATGAACAAGTTACTATGGCTGGGGCTTTATTATAGAACTGTCACCACATTTATCCTCTATGCAAAGAAAATATGACTGACCCACTATCAATGAGGCATATGTTTCCAGTAGCAATTAATATCACTTATCACCTCTCTGACTCATAGCCAGGGACATTTTATTTTTAGATGTCCTAAGATGTGTGTTGGAGGGAGGAGGAAGAAGAGACAGAAAAATTAATTAACACAGAGCTCAATATACTCCTCTATTCATTCTAATCCCTCCAGGTTAAGAGAACCACATAAGCAAAGGTACAGAGGCAGGAAATCTGGGACATTATTGTGGGGTACAAGTAATTGAATTTGGCAGGAGGATAAAGCATGTGAAGGGAAATAATATGAGGTAATGATGGAAGAGGAGATTATGAAGGATTTCTAATATTAGTCTTTATTTGAGAGGTATTAGCACAATAAGGAGAGCAATATAATTTGCCAGGAACAGTAGGAAAGGGAACACAAGCAATTTCAGTGCCATCACTGAATGAACATAAACTTTTATTAAGCAGGATTGTGCTAAGTGATGGGTATACAAGTATGAAAAGAGAGAGAGTTCCTAATCTGAAGAGCCCATATTCTAAAGGCTGAAAATAACACATAGAGGACTTGGTCACCAGGAAAAAGACTTTTGTTTAAGGGAGTCACAGAGCTGGTGAAGTAATCCATAGCAGTCAGTTGACATGTTTTTCCCAGAAGCAATACTATTATTGATTTGAAACATGAAACAAGGTAAAAAAAGAGGCAGTGAGGGGCCAGGATCAAAGTGGGAGGTGACAGGGAAGAGTGACATGTGAAGCAGCAAGCAGGTAGATAGACCAGATAGAGAAGCTGGATAGGTATGAAGATGAACTGGGGTCTGGGATCTGGGGCCAGCTAGATATATTATGATGGACTAAAGTGAGCTACTTTGAACTCCTTTGTCACTAATCAAGATGGTTTTGCCATAGCAGGAGTAACTAAAATGGGTGGATCATCTGGGACTGGATGGTTTTTAAAGGTTCTGCATGGAGATCTGATGTGGTCCAGGGGTGGGAAGCAGAGCAGTGGAAGATAAGCCTGGTTACCCTGCTGAATGGGACATCAAGGACATTAATGATTCCACACCAACAGAGCTGCAATTAGCCAGGGCACATGAAGGGAAAAGAGCAACAAAATGCTTCTGCTATTGTCCTTAGACCAGCCCTTGTTTTTCATAAACAGATTGAAAAATAAAGGACGAAAAAAAGATGCAGGGAGGAGGAAAAGAATGAACAACAAGAGGAAGATGACTGGAGAAGGAGAATGAGGACAAAAAGACGAGAGGCTAAGGCAGATGAGGAGGAGGAAGATGAAGAGGAGGAGGACAAGGAGGAAGAAGATAGAATCTTATAGAGATAAAAATACAAGATAGAGATTTGAATAACTTCTTTAACTTTGAATCCAAATTCTGTCTCTAAAATGAGAGATCTTTCCACTGTGTCATGCCATCTTTTTACATGCATTAAATGCAGTTATAGATATATATGTATATATAAAACATATAAATACATTTAACATATACATATCTATACACATTCATATCTATGCATTATAAAATGCACAAATACAACTTGTATGGGCACACAAATATATTCTCTCTATAAAGATCTCTACTGCCTATTTATGGCTGGAGGGAAACTAGATTTGGATGGGAGATTTGGATGGCAAGGTAAAAGACCAATTGATTTGGAGTAAAATAAAACTAAGGGTCCTTTTATATTCTAGGTATCTATGTAGCTGAGATGGATATGATAACTATATCTGTACATAATGCAATGTGCATATTTAAGTGCTTCTTATGTTCTAGGCACTGGGCTAAACCACAAGGATAAAAAAAAATAATAAGAAAGACAGTCCCTGCCTTCACAGTCTAATAGAAGAATGGGGGAATGAAGCAAAGATGATGGAGGAGAAGCAGGAACTCATTGAATTCTTCCAAATTCCCTTCCAAACAATTTCATAAAAATGCCTCAAATTGAATTCTGGATCGTAGAAACAACAAAAAGTGGGACAAGGCAATTTTCCAACCTAAGACAACTTGGGAGGCTATCACAAAATGTTAGTCCCACTGGGGTGGTGGTCAAGCCTGGAGTGCAGTGCAGACTGAGCTGTAGCCATGCCAGCAGAAGGCCTCGGAGGTGGCTGCTGTAGCAGCAGCAGCAGCTCTGGAAGTTTTCAGTCTACAAATAATAAGGGGGTCAAACAACTGGGTTTTTTGGGGGGGCACTGGATTTGAACTCTGTTGCACTGGAAGAGGAGCACTATGCTTATAATTGCAGGAGAAAAGGGGTCCTGGTCACCGTTCTAATACTTGTGGTTACACACAAGGGAGTAGAGACCCGGATCTCAGCTCCAAGGCAAAAAGCAATGGCACTTAAGGGTACAGGAGTGAAGGGACTTGATTACATTCCAGGACCAAAAAGAGTGTGAGGAGCTTGTGGCTACAGGAAACCAAGTCCCTTCCTGGGTAAAGACCAGAACATAGGCCTAGAGAACAATGACCACAACTCTCTTTAGATCACACTACTGTGAAAGCACCAAAAACTTCCAGTTTGAATCTCAACTGAAAAACAGCAGCACAAAACCCCCAGAAGGTTTGGACAGTGCTCTCTCCATCCCAGGAATAGAACCCAACATTAATATAAAGCTAAAAGTCAAGAAATAGGTTGGGAAAATGAGCCATCAACAGCAAATACCCTGCCCATAAAAATTCCTATAATGACAGGGAAGATCAAGACATTAGCTTGGAAGACAATTACCTCAAAACTGCTATAATCAAAACCTCAAAGGAAAATGTGAACTAGACATAAACCTAACAAGAATTCTTGGAAACACTCAAATTTTTCTTTTAATCAAATGAGAGAGAAAAAAGATTGGAAAAAAGAAATGAATGATGCAAGATAATTATGAAAAGAGAATTACAACATTACAACAAAAATTACAGTAGCTTGATAAAGGAAGCACAAAAAATACTTAAGAAAATAAGACCTTGAAAAAAGTAGAATTGACTAAATGGTATAAAAAAAATTAACAAAAATTCACTAAAGAGAACTCCTTAAAAATCAGAATTGGCCAATGGAAAAAGAGGTACAAAAGCTCACTGAAGAAAAGAATTCTTTAAAAATTATAAATGGGCAAGTGGAAGCTAATGACTCCATGAGACATAAATAAACAATCAAATAATAGCAAAAAAAAAGAAAAATAGAAGAAAATGTATAATATTTCTTTGGA
This sequence comes from Sminthopsis crassicaudata, assembly GCF_048593235.1. Classification (NCBI taxonomy): domain Eukaryota; kingdom Metazoa; phylum Chordata; class Mammalia; order Dasyuromorphia; family Dasyuridae; genus Sminthopsis; species Sminthopsis crassicaudata. Next base: position 565,242,676 of record NC_133619.1, read on the forward strand.
AAAACAGTTGACCTAGAAAAGATAATTTAGTTATTGGCTACCTGAAAGACATGATTTTTTTTTAAAAAAAGCCTCAACATCATATTTCAATAAATTATCAAGAAAAACTGCCCTGATATCCTGGAACCAGAGGGTAAAATACAATTTGAAAGAATCAATTGATTCAGGTATCATGGTGCCACAATCAGGATCCCATAGGATTTAGCAGTTTCCAAATTAAAGGAGTGAAGGTCTTAAAAAATGCTAAGGTAAAGGAGCTAAGATTACAACGAAGAGTCATCTATCCAGCAAAACTGAGTATAATCAGGGGAAAATGCATATTTAATAAAATAGAATCTAGCTCTGGAGTGAGGAAGGCTCTTCTTTGGAAATTCAAATCTGGACTCATATACTGATTAGCTGTGTGACCCTGGGAAAGTCACTTAATCCTGTTTTCCTCAGTTTCTTCATCTGTAAAATAGTCTGGGGGAGGAAAGGGCCAACCACTACAGGATCTTTTTTTTTTTTTTTGTAAGGATTTTAAAATTTGATTTATTAAATTTATTTTTTTTTTTATTTTTGTATTCATTTTTCCAAATTACCCCCCCTCCCTCTATTCCCTCCCCCCGATGACAGGCAATCCCATACATTTTACATGTGTTACAATATAGTCTAGGTACAATACATGTGTGTGAATATCATTTTCTTGTTGCACAATAAACATTAGAATCCGAAGGTACATGCAACCTGGGCAGACAGATATTAGTGCTAACAATTTACATTCCCCTCCCAGTGTTTCTTCTCTGGGTGTAGCTACCTCTGTCCATCATTGATCAACTGGAAGTGAGTTGGATCTTCTTTATGTTGAAGATTTCCACTTCCATCAGAGTACATCCTCATACAGCATTGTTGTTGAAGTGTACAGTGATCTTCTGGTTCTGCTCATTTCACTCAGCATCAGTTGATTTAAGTCTCTCCAGGCCTCTCTGTATTCCTCCTGCTGGTCATTTCTTACAGAGCAATAATATTCCATAACCTTCATATACCACAATTTACCCAACCATTCTCCAACTGATGGACATCCATTCATCTTCCAGTTTCTAGCTACAACAAAAAGAGCTGCCCCAAACATTTTGGCACATACAGGTCCCTTTCCCTTCTTTAGTAATTCTTTGGGATATAAGCCCAGTAGTAGCGCTGCTGGGTCAAAGGGTATGCACAGTTTGATAACTTTTTGGGCATAATTCCAGATTGCTCTCCAGAATGGCTGGATTCTTTCGCAACTCCACCAGCAATGTATTAGTGTCCCAATTTCCCCACATCCCCTCCAACATTTATCATTATTTGTTCCTGTCATCTTAGCCAATCTGACAGGTGTGTAATGGTATCTCAGAGTGGTCTTAATTTGCATTTCTCTGATCAGTAGTGATTTGGAACACTCTTTCATGTGAGTGGATATAGTTTCAATTTCTCCCTCTGAGAATTGTCTGTTCATATCCCTTGACCATTTATCAATTGGAGAATGGTTCGGTTTCTTATAAATTATGGTCAGTTCTCTATATATTTTGGATATGAGACCTTTGTCAGAACCTTTGTTTTTAAAAATATTTTCCCAATTTGTTACTTCCCTTCTAATCTTGTTTGCATTAGTATTATTTGTACAGAAACTTTTTAGTTTGATGTAATCAAAATCTTCTATTTTGTGATCAATAATGATCTCTAGTTCTCCTCTGGTCATAAATTCCTTCCTCCTCCACAAGTCTGAGAGGTAGATTATCCTCTGTTCCTCTAATCTATTTATTATCTCCCTCTTTATGCCTAAATCATGGATCCATTTTGATCTTATCTTGGTATATGGTGTTAAGTGTGGATCCATATCTAATTTCTGCCATACTAATTTCCAGTTTTCCCAACAGTTTTTTCCGAATAATGAATTTTTATCCCTAATGTTGGAATCTTTGGGTTTGTCAAAGATTAGATTGCTATAGATGTACCCTTTTTTGTCCTCTGTATCTAATCTGTTCCACTGATCTACCGGTCTATTTCTTAGCCAATACCAAATGGTTTTGGTGACTGCTGCTATATAATATAGCTTTAGATCAGGTACACTTAGACCACCTTCCTCTGAGTTTTTTTTCATTAGTTCCCTTGCAATTCTCGACCTTTTATTCTTCCATATGAATTTTGTTGTTATTTTTTCTAGGTCATTGAAATAGTTTCTTGGGAGTCTGATTGGTATAGCACTAAATAAATAGATTAGTTTGGGGAGTATTGTCATCTTTATTATATTCGCTCGGCCTATCCAAGAGCACTGAATGTCTTTCCAATTATTTAAATCTGATTTTATTTTTGTGGCAAGTGTTTTGTAATTTTTCTCATATAATTCCTGACTTTTCTTTGGTAGATGGATTCCCAAATATTTTATACTCTCAACATTTGTTTGGAATGGAATTTCTCTTTGTATCTCTTGCTGTTGCATTTTGTTAGTGATATATAAAAATGCCGAGGATTTATGTGGATTTATTTTGTATCCTGCCACTTTGCTGAAATTTTGAATTATTTCTAGTAGCTTTTTAGCAGAGTCTTTGGGGTTCTCTAAGTATACCATCATGTCATCTGCAAAAAGTGATAGTTTAATTTCCTCATTTCCTACTCTAATTCCTTGAATCTCTTTCTCGGCTCTTATTGCTGAGGCTAGCGTTTCTAGTACTATATTGAATAGTAATGGTGATAGTGGGCAACCTTGTTTCACTCCTGATCTTACTGGGAAAGGTTGCAGTTTATTTCTATTGCATATTATGCTTACTGAAGGTCTTAAATATATGCTCCTGATTATTCTAAGGAATAATCCATTTATTCCTATACTCTCAAGAGTTTTTAGTAGGAATGGATGTTGGATTTTGTCAAATGCTTTTTCTGCATCTATTGAGATGATCATATGGTTCTTATTAATTTGATTATTAATATGGTCAATTATATTAATAGTTTTCCTAATATTAAACCAGCCCTGCATTCCTGGTATAAATCCTACTTGATCATAGTGTATTATCTTGGAGATGATTTTCTGAAGTCTTTTTGCTAATATCTTATTTAAGATTTTAGCATCAATATTCATTAAGGAGATTGGTCTATAATTTTCTTTCTCAGTTTTCGATCTACCTGGTTTAGGTATCAGTACCATGTCTGTGTCATAAAAGGAGTTTGGTAGGACTCCTTCATCCCCTATTTTTTCAAATAATTTATATAACATTGGGGCTAATTGTTCTTTAAATGTTTGGTAGAATTCACATGTGAATCCATCTGGCCCTGGGGATTTTTTCCTGGGGAGTTGATTAATAGCTTGTTCTATTTCTTTTTCTGAAATGGGACTATTTAAGCAATTTATCTCCTCCTCTGTTAATCTAGGGAGCCTATATTTTTGGAGGAAGTCATCCATTTCACTTAAGTTATCAAATTTATTGGCATAAAGTTGGGCAAAGTAACTCCTTATTATTTCTCTAATTTCCTCTTCATTGGTGGAAAGATCCCTCTTTTCATTTGTAAGACTATCAATTTGATTTTCCTCTTTCTTTTTTTTGATCAAATTTACCAAAGGTTTATCTATTTTATTGGCTTTTTCATAAAACCAACTCTTGGTTTTATTTATTAATTCACTACAGGATCTTTGCCAGGAAAGTCCCAAATGGAATCATGAAGAGTCAGACACAACTGAAAAATTACTGAACAAATGAAACAGGACTTTCAACCATTGCTGATGAAAAGACCAGAGCTGAATAGAAAATTCTGCTTTCAAATACAAGAATCCAGAGAATCATAAAAATGTAAACATGAAAGAGAAATCATAAGATTCAATAAGATTAATTTTTATAAGATGATTCTTATAACGCCTAAGAATTTTATCATTATTAGGGAAGTCAGACAGAGTACACATAGACAAAGAGTGTGAGTTGATTATGATGGGATGATTTGAAAAAAAATAAAATTAAAGGGTGAGAAAGAGGAATGCACTGGGAGAAGGTGGAAGGAGAGGTAGAATGGGGAAATTTATCTCACATAAAAGAGGCAGGAAGGGACAAGCTTTTATAGTAGAGGGGAAGACTGGGGGCAGGACGGGGGGGCTGAGGGAGTGGAGGGTGGAATGAAGATAGGCAATGTCAATTCCCATTGTAATTGGTTCAAAGAAGGAATAACATAACACATTCACATGGGTATAGAAATCTATCTTACCTTACAGAGAGGTAAAAGGGGAAGGTCATGAAAAAAGGGGGAGGCTGATAGAAGGGAGATCAGATTAAGGGAGGCACTGGTCAGAAACAAAATAGACTTTTGAGGAAAGGCAGTAAAAAGAAAGAGAAAGAAGGATATATATGGGAAAAGAGAATGGAAAGTAACACACAGTAATCACAACTGTGAAGATGAATGGGATCAACTCATCCATAAAACACAAGCAGCATATAGCAGCAAAGATTAAAAACTAGAACCAACAATATCACAATTGCTTCCCCTGCTTTTTTTTTTTTAAACCTCAGCTTAATGCATAATAAATTCTGCTCCAGCCCCTTATTTTTACTCTGTGTATGTACTTGTTTCAAGTTTGTTTCTTGTAAACAACATATTGTTGGCAAAAAGCAAGAATAGATCTAATTAAAAGAGATAATAAGGTAAATTATATTTTATAAAAGACATCACAGACAATGAAGAAATATCAATACTAAACATATATGGACCAAAGTGTATGGCATTCAAATTCTTAAAGGAAAAGTTAACTGAGTTATAGGAGGAAATAGACATTAACACTAAACTAGTGGGGAACTTCAGTTTTTAATCATAAAATAAACAAGAAAGAAGTTAAAGAAATGAATATAGTTTTAGAAAAGTTAGATATGATAGATCTCTGGAAAAAACTGAAAGGGAACAGAAAAGAGTATACACTTTTTTTTTTTGCTGTACATGGTACCTTCACAAAAACTGACCATGTATTGGAACATAAGAACCTCACAATCAAATGCAAGATAAAAAGAGAGCACTTTCTACTGCACTAGACTACCTTTTTACATGCATTGCATGCATTTACATATATATGTATACACAAATGTGTGTATGAATATATAAATATGCACAAATACAATTTGTATGGACACATAAATATACTTCTTCTACAAAAGTCTCTATTGCCTTCTTGTGGCTGGAGGTGAAACCTGCATTGGATGGTAAGGTGAAAAGAGCAGTTGAATTGGAGAAAAATAAAATTAAGCATTATCGGTAATGGGGATAAGCTAAAAGCCTTCCTTCCTAATAAAATCAGGTAAGAAGTAAGGGTGCCCATCACCACCATAATTAAATACTGTCCTACAAATATTATCTTATAGGAGTAAGAGAAGAAAAAGAAATTGAAGAAATTAGAACAGGCAGGGGGGGAAACAGAACTATCACTCTTTGCAGATGATAGAATAATAAAGTTGGAAAATCCTAGAGAACATAACTTTGGCAAAGTTGCAGATTAGAGAAATGTAAATTCTGATTAGAGAAATGTAAATTAGCACAACTCAGGTATCACCTCACACCTATCAGTGGGCTAATATGACAAAAAAGGAAAATGATAAATGTTGGAGGGAATGTGGAAAAACTGGGACACTAATGCAATGTTGGCAGAGTTGTGAACTGATCCCAACCATTCCAGAGAGTGATTTGGAACTATTTCCAAAGGGCTACAAAATTGTACATATCCCTGAACCATCAATTCCACTATTAGGTCTGTATACAAAGAGGTTTTTTTAAAAAAGGAAAAGGACCTGTATATACAAAAATGTTTATAGCAGCTCTTTTTGTGGTGGCAAAAAAATTGGAAATTGAGAAGATGGTCATCAACTGGGTGATGGCTGAACAAATTATGACATATGATTGTGATGGAATAGTATTGTGCTATAGGAAATGATGAGCAGCATGCATTCAGAAAAGCCTTGGAAGATTTATATGAATTGATGCAAAATAAAATGAGCAGAACCAGAAGAAAATTGTACACCGTAATGGCAATATTGTATGATGAGCAATTATGAATAATTTAGTTATTCTCATCAGTACAAAGATCCAAGACAATTCTGAAAGACTTAATGATGAAAAAATGGTATCCACTTGCATAGAAATATAGGATTGAGTCTGGATGCAGATCAAAGCAAAAGGTTTTTTATTTTCTCATTTTTTTGGTTTCTGTTCTCTTTCACAGTATAGCTAACATGAAATATGTTTTGCATGACTTTACAGGCAATCTATGTAAAATTACTTGCCTTCTCAAGGAGAGAGGAGAAGAAGGATGGAGAGAATTTGGGACACATTCTTTTTTTTACTTTTAATTGTGAAAAAATGAATCTAATGGGGAAGACAATACACACAAGGAATTTGAAAAGGGGGGATATCAGAGGACATTGACACATGGGGCATGATAATGGTGTTATCACAATCAAGCAACAGAGTTGGCATGAAATGAAGAATTGATTAGAAATTGGGTTTGTATAAAAGTGGTTTTGGAAGCAGTTTTTTGTTCCCCTCTTCTGCTCTCCAGAGTAGCAGAGGCCTTTGTACTGAGCAAAAGTCATAATGATAACTTTATTGGTGATGAGCTTATCCCAAGAGGGTTGGGACAGGGCATAAGGAATGGGTCATACCAAGCTGAAAAGTTGCTATAAACTAATCTCTCTCTTTTTGATATCTATATTTATATATTTACATTTATTTTTATCCATATATGCCTCAAAGCCTCTTGGAAGCTTTGATCTGGCTATGCCTATATATATATGTATATATATATATATATATATATATATAAAAGCTGAGGATTCAGTTAGGCAGATAGAAAAGGCAATGATCCTATCTCCTGGGTTTGGCTTGTTTCTCAGTCAATAAGCATTTATTAAGTGTTTACTATGTGCCAGATGAGAAGGAATATGAGATGTGCAAAGTGAGAGAATCCACCCAAATATTCATGAGGACTATTTGTGTCTGATCTGTGGCAGAACATTCAAAGCTCGTATTGGTATGATCAGTCACAGTCGTACACTGTGGTCCTCTTCAAGAGCACAGGACAACAATTGATCAACCAACCAAATGCTGGTGTTACTATGTTAACCACTGGGGGAAGGGAAGGGAGAAGTAAAGGGGGATTTCTTTGACTTTTCTTCATTACATTGACATTTCTTCATTCATTCATCTACATTGAGGAACAGAAAATATTTAGTTTGGAAAAAATGAGGAACCTCAAATGTCAGAATTGTTTAATAATCTTTAAACAACAAATTACTACTTGGTTTTAAGTCTAGTTTTTAAAATGAGATTAAAATTGGAACTAAATGGAATGGTCACTATTGTGAAATCTGTAGTAGAGAGTTCCAAGTTCTTGGACTAGCAAGAAGAGTGTAAAGAAAAGACTAACTGACCAGAAGGACCTTATTTTTGTTCTAAAGAGTATAGTTATTAAGGCTGAGAATCTCCTGTTGGAGGGATGAGATGTTTCAGAACCAAGATTCTAAGAACAAGATAGGAGAACCCAAGGGAAGGCTTTTTGGTTTTTTCCTGGATAAAGTTCTCATACAATTGCCAAGGAAAGCCTAGATCTTGGAAGCACTTGTTCAGCTCTTGAAAGATTTCAGCTGACCTAGAAGCTTAGATGTATCACCAGAGCAATGTCTCATAAAGACTATGCAGCTAGCTTCTTAAACTGCAGACTGTGATATTATATAGGGTAACATAACTGAATGTGGATGTCCCGAAAAATTTGGCAACAGTAAAAGGCTTCTGAGTACAATGATAAAAAATTAATTCAAAATCAAATGTGTAATGAATCCTAGGTATTTTGCATCACACAACTTCACTGCAGCCTTGGTTCTGACACACAACATGCACTTTGCACTGGGCATATACAAAAGCTACCTGAAAGACCTCTGCTCAGATTTAAGACAGGATCGCATAAAAGTTTCTCAAGCAAATAGTTTCTGCAAGCGGAAAAAAGTTTAAAAAGCCCCAATCTAGCTAAGTAATTTCCATTGGAGAGTTAGAGATCAATACAAGAATGTTTATGAGACCAGATGTGAGCATACCAGGAGCAGAATGCTGACATTACCTCCATGTGGGTAATAAGGCCACAGACATTCATAATGTGTATCCATTTCAATTACTGATGCTGTATGTATTTGGGAGTGTGTGCTCTAGATTTATAGGGAAAATATTTTGTTGCTACTTTGCTTTGCTTTGGCTGTATCCTCTGACTGTCCAACAGTGGTGGTGACTCATGAACTGGTTTTAGAGAATGAGAATCCACAGGGGTAGCTGTTTCTTGCAGCATCTACTTTGTGAGCTGAGGCTACTAATACAGGTGAGCTGTATACATGCACAAATATGTACAAGTAAGAGGGTAGAAAGAAGAGATTACCCAGAGAACCTATAGGATATTCTTGTATTAAAAGGAAGAGATAAGTATGATGAATCTGAAGATAAAGAAGGGCTAGAGAAATCAAAAGAGAACCAAGAGAGTGTAGTGTCAAAAAAAAGAAAGGAAGGAAGGAAGGAAGGAAGGAAGGAAGGAAGGAAGGAAGGAAGGAAGGAAGGAAGGAAGGAAGGAAGGAAGGAAGGAAGGGAGGGAGGGAGGGAGGGAGGGAGGGAGGGAGGGAGGGAGGGAGGGAGGGAGGGAGGGAGGGAGAGAGAGAGAGAGAGAGAGAGAGAGAGAGAGAGAGAGAGAGAGAGAGAGAGAGAGAGAGAGAGAGAGAGAGAGGGAGGGAGGGAGGGAGGGAGGGAGGGAGGGAGGGAGGGAGGAAGGAAGGAAAGAGAATTGGGAATAACAAGGAGAGTTTATTAATAGTGTCAAACATTCCAATAAGGTCAAAGAAGTTGATGACTAAGAAAAGACCAGTGGATTAGACAGGTCCAATTAAGTCACCTTTGAGAGAACAATTTCAACATACTGGTAGACTTGAAAACTAGAGACCAAAGGGTGGAAGTGTAGGAAATAACTCTTTTTATGTGTGGTCAACTGTTCAGTCATTGTCATATCCTACAGCCACTTCATTTTCATTCCAAGACTTAGTCACAACCCCCTTCAGGGAAATTATTCTCTCTAGCTTTACATTTTGTTTTCTTTGTTGTTTTCCTGTGATTGGTTTAGATGCATGTTAATCTTCTCACCCAACTTTTGGATATTTTTGTGGGTCTGTCTTTCAAGAAATCTTTTACTTCAGGCCCTGACAGTCAGTGTAATTGATATTCTGTCCTGAGTCTTTTTCTCTTCTGCCTCTATATGTTACCTTTCAGTGATTTTTCCTCCTCATTTAAATTCAACTGTCATTGAAATCCAAATTACTCCCAGATCTATATACTCAGTTTCATTCACTCTCTTGAACTCTAATCATCAACTGCTTGCTAGGTATTTCAAAAAGGATGTCTCCTATCTCAAACTCAACTTGTCCCAAACTGAATTCATTATCTTTTCCCCAAAACCTACCCCTCTTCCTAATTTATCTATTTCTGTTAAGAGCATTGGCATTCTATTAATCATTTACATTTTCAATATTAAGAATCATCTCTATTTATTTCCCTCATTCTCCCTCATCCCACAAACCCATTTATTTGCCAACTCTTGTTGATTCTACCTAATCTTCTGTCTTCTATTCTCCATTCATATAATCACTACTCTGGTTCAGGTCCTAAAGCATCAAGATAATGTCATTTTTCCTGGTCCAAAAGCTCCACTGGCCTCTAGAATAAAATTCAAATTTGTTTGACTTTTAAAACTGTTCACAATCTGTCTTTTCCTCTTTCCAGCCTTATTAAAAGTTATTCCTTATCACTAACTCTGTGGTTAGAGTGGCTTAGTTATCATTCCTTACATATGACATTCCATATCCCAGGCTTCTGTCTTTGCACACACAGAAAGGTATTCTATTCCAGGTATCTCTATGCCTGAAACGCATTCCCTCTTATCTCAGTTTTTTAAAATCACTGGTGTCCTTCAAAGTCCAGGTTAAGTTCCAAACTCCTACATAACTTTATTGATCTCATGGCTGTGCCTTTCCATATCATTTTTCCTTGTATCCTGCCCCTTTTACCTTGTTTTTACTTGAGGTAGAAGTTTGGCCTATACATCCACATAAGAAAAATCCAAAAGGTTAAAGAATGTATATTGCCCAGATTTTAACATAAATCTGAATAGACACTCTATAGAATTTATCCACTAGTGTGTATTTGTGTATGGTGTGTATGTATGTGTGTAATCATGTATATGTACCTTTCCACTGACCAAATAAGACACAGAACTGTGCCCAAAGTTGATTGCTTTTTGGAAGTTCCAAAGATGTTATACTAACCTCAATATCCCTGTACAACAGCAAAAGGCCCATTTTTGTAACACAAAAATTTTACTGATGTTACTGTATGGCAACAAGACTTGGAGCATCTCAGCCTCTAAAGAATTCAAGATGAGAATCACACAAAAGTCAGTGGAAAGATACATGGTAAATATGAGAAGGATGTCATCAAAAAATTAAGTAACAGAAAGGGGAAAGGAAATGGTTAGGTGGGGAGAATGAGAGATAACTGGTACATGGCCAGAGTGCACCCTGTGCAGAGGGTATATCCTCCTGATATTAGAAGAAGTGAGAAAAGTATCTAGCATCTTGAATTTTATATTAGCTAGAGATGAGAGTCACACACCATTGATGGGTTGTGATCAGCATCCTTAGGGAACTTCTGAACTGATGAGATCACAGATCCATTTAAGAATATTTTGCATTTATTTATTTATATGTTACTCCCAATAATATAGCCATTCCTTAAGGGCTGGGTGTCTTTTATTTTTTTTATCCCCAGTGTTAAGTACCTGGGACAGAAGGTACATAATAAATGCTTGTAGATTAGTGTGGGTGACTAATTTCTTTAATACTTCAGATGAGCTATTTTATCAGTGTATCAGGAATTCTCTTTTTTATAATTAAAGCTTTTTACTTTCAAAACATATGCGTAGGTAATTTTCAACACCTTTCACCCTTGCAAAACCTTGTGTTTCTCTCCCCTACATGGCAAATAATCCAATATTCTTCAATTCTTCTACATATATTTCTAAAATTATCATCCTGTACAAGAAAAATCAGATCAAAAAGGAAAAAAAAATAAGAAAACAAAATGTAAACATACAACAATTAAAAAGGTGAAAATGCTATGTTGTGATCCACACTCAGCCCTCACAGTCCTCTTTCTGGTTACAAATGACTCTCTTCATCGCAAGACCATTGCAAGTGGCCATATTAATGATTGTCAAAGGATGTGCCTTAAAACTTTGACACACCTCAAGAACGCCATATTCCCTAATTCTAATCTTCAGCTACAGTTTGTTGCCTGCTTTCCCTGGCTTGGTTTTAGAAAGGTTACAAGCTATTAGCAAGCTGTCATCCATGATTACACATAGATTTTAAATCCTAGAGGCATAAATAAAGAAGAATGAAGGAATGGGTAAAGGAAAAGTAAAGCAGAGAAATCCCGAAGCTTGAATAATGAATCTGAGTCTCTATTGCCCAGAAACTTTTACTATAAACTTAAACACTGAAAAGGTCAGGATTCCTCCTGTATTGTGAGCAAAAATAGTTTGGAAACTGCAGGTATAGATACTCCCTCTACCTTTGCAGATTGCAAGCTTTCTATACCTTAGTAGATGGTAGTTGTTGTAGTCCAAAATTTCATCACATGTTGGCAAATTCTAGCTTGGTTAAAAAAAAAAAAAGCTCTGTTGTGTTCTGTTGGTGTACTGTTTCATGGCTTAAAGGTCACCTGCAGCAGTAGGACTTTAATATAGGAAATTTAGTTACTATCTTCTTGGTGTCTATTCTTTTTTGTGTATGATTGTTTAGCTATCCTTAGTTATCCTCTACCCATTTCCTTTCCATTTCACTTTTATTTACAAGTCAAATAATGTTATTTCTAAAGTTTTATATTTTAAAAATGTGGTGACCCCATTTATCCACCTTTCCTCCCACCATTCACACTCCAGGTTGCATTTGTTGGAGAATGACCATCCCAGATTTGAGGTACTCTGAGTCTACATTCATAAAACTGTATGTCAGGAGCCCTCACCAATGTGCTTATCTTTAATATCCAGCCTTAGGACACAATTGCTATACTCTGTAGCTCAAAGTAGCTGCATTTACTGAACTACAATGGTATAAAAATAAAAATTTCCTCCTATAAATTTAGGGTATACTCTCCCAGCACTGCCCATAACACTAGTGGAACAGTGGGCAATGGGCATATACTTCACTTAGAGAGCACATATGGTCAAGTCAACTCATATTTCTAGAAATGCAGGGCTCTGATGTCCATTTCCCTATGTGGTTTTTTGATGCTTAATCGGGTGAGTGAAGTATCTGCTGGGAAGACCTTAACCCTCAGCTGGGCTACCTCTCATTTGCTCAACTCATGAGGTGAGGGATGCTTTTTTCTGGACTAAGCAATTCTTACAGCTGTCTCCTACCTTTACTGACTCCCTAGAGAGCATCTTGTTTTTTTTTTTTTTTTTTTAAAGAAATACCATGGATGTGTCTTACTCTTTAATCTTCCAGTATCCAGCTTTTCCAGCTTGACTATAAAGTTTCTACATACCTCATAAAGATATTGATATTTTCTTACACTATAAGTCTTTAATACCAACCTTTTTCCTTTTACAACTTTATCAGCTGGCCTGGAGAAAAATCAGGGATGTCCTGAGCAACTCTCTCAACTATATTAAATTAAAATTTTTTATTCCTGATGATCTTTCAGCTTACCACCACAAACTCCCAACAATTTATAATTCAGTAGGTTAACTTGTATTAAAGAAATAAGGATGAAGGTGGAATCAGGAAAATCTAGGTTGAAATCTGGTTTTTGACAATTACTGTTGAGTAAGTCACAAACTCTCTAAGAATCAGTAATACATTAATTATCTATAGTTTATAACTCTAAATAAAACAAAGACTGTGATTTGTGTCAGTTGAGTACATACCTATGATAATAATGTTACATCTCTGTCATATGTTGAGTTATCAAGATGAACCTGACAATGTTCATCTAACAAGATCACTACCTAAATATCTGACCTTGAGAAACAAGAAGATCTATGTGGCCTATACAGGTCGCTTAAATTTTCTGAGCCCCAAGCAACTCTCTAAACCTATTAATTGAATGAACAGACTAATTTGATATGTCAGAGAAAATTCTTCATCAGGAGTTGCCTAAACTAAGGAAATGATTTTACCCTCCTCCAAAATTTATATACTTTACACACACACACACACACACACACACACACACACACACTACTATTTTTATACAAACTTGTTGTAGTTTATGGTTTAAATAAGTGTTATAGCATTCAAACAGATTATCACAAAACACTATTCTTGTGCTCACTCATTGGTACAGGTAGGCAAATCATTCATGTTTTTATTCATTCAATGAAGTGCTTCTGTGGCAATATCCTTATTCCAAAGAAACTTTCATTGCTCAAAACTTTTAAAAATTATTTTTCAGAAACTTCTTTAAAAGTCATTTTGTGGGATATAGATTTATTTGGTGCCTTGCTCCTTTTATCAACTGATCTGGGGTCATTTTGGGAGTTTGCTGCAAATAACTAAGAAAAGGAAGTGATAATTCTTTTAATCGTCTTATTTCCTACATTTAGTTCCATGTGCCATGTAAAGGAATTATTTTACAATAGACTGACCATTGCCGAGCAGGAATGAAATGGACAATCATGGCACAGAATAATAGAATGGGTTCAAAATGAGGATTATTGAAGGATACTCTTTACTGCCAGTAGAGGTCTCTGGAGAACTAGAGTCATGACAGAGAACATGATTAACTCCTTAAGTCACCATGAGGTAGGAGCCCCAACCAAGTGTGGCCTACAACTTTAGGTCAGCTGTTGAGGGTGGAGGATGACAGCTTCCCAGATGATAATGGGGGTTCCAATACCAAAGAAATGGCATTCTGAATAGGGTCTTACTACCAAAGAAAAAGAAAAGAAAAAGTTTGCCAAGTTTCTCTTTTGAAAACAAAAAATGAACCATCCATGAAGCCCATTCATAATATTTCAGTCTCAAATCTTCTAGGTCAGTTATTGGCTAGATGGGAGGGCTAGCACAGAATCAGAACCCTCTTTGGGTACAGGAATCTGTTATTAATAGTCCCAGGAACTAGGATGCTATTTAAAAAAACCCAACCTCAAAACCCAAAACTATTTCGTTTAAATTGGGATGAACATTATAATAATTTTGGAAATAAACAGACATCTTACCAATAGGTTAATGATATAAGATAAAATGTGATAAAAATTAATTGCATGGGGAAACAGTTAAACAAATGATTGAAAGATCCTTATGAATTTTCTTTCTTTTCATTTGCTTTTTCCATTGTCAAAAGAAATACTCAGTTGCAGAAGATAATAGAGGCTTTACTCAAAAAGTTTTTATCTTTTGTTGATACATTTTTCTGGTAAAGTATCTTTTTTTTTCAGAAGAATAACACAGTGTCAAGAGTTTCATAAATAACAGACATATCTTTATAAATAGTATGAAAAATAGCATTACCCACATGTTATGAAATACATTGTGTTAGTTTTGCTAGCCTAATGTGCATACAAAGCTGTCAGTCTCTCACTCTCTCTCTCTGTCTCTGTCTCTGTCTCTGTCTCTGTCTCTGTCTCTCTCTCTCTCTTTCTCTCTCTCCCCTTCTCTCAATAGTTCTCTCTCTTCCTCTTGCTCTCTTATTTTTTCTCTCCTTCCCTCCCCCAAGAATGTTTCAATTAAAGAATGATTGAACAAATTATGATATTTTAATATAATAGAATATTATTGCACAAGAAGAAATTATAAAATTAATAGATTTGGAGAAACTTGAGAATATATATTAAATTATATAGAATGAAATGAGTAGAACCCAGAGAATAATTATACAAGGATTATAAAATTTTAAAGAAAAATGTGTTGTATTGACATTGTTGTATGCCTATGAAACCTGGACAGTAGCCAGTATCATGACAAGAAACATGCCAAGAAACTAACCCACTTCCATCTGAATTGTGAAGATCACCTAAGAAGTTAAGATTCCAGACCATGAGGTCCTTTCTTGAACTGAACTGCCAAGCATTCAAACTACTGCTGAGAGCACAATTCTGATGGGCTGGCCCCTTGGTTTGAATGTCAAACATACACTTGCCTAAAAGACTGTTTTGCAAAAACTCATACAAGTGAAGAGCCAGAAGGCCAGAAGAAGCAATATAAGGACATTTGAGGTCTTTCTGAAGAATTCTGAAATTGATTGTGAAACAAGGAAGACACTAACATAAGAACTGCTCTCAAGGAATGGTGTGCCCCAAGGAAGGTGCTGTCCTTTATGAGCAAAGCAGAATCGCAGTAGCTCAAAAAATACATGAGATATCAACATTTAAAGATATCTCCACCCCACCTGCTCATATGGCCTAAGTGCCTAGTGTGTGATACAGCCTTCCAAGCTTATACTGATCTGATCAATCACAATTGAACAAAATCTGACACCTTGACACAGTGATGCCGTTTTGCTGTTCTTTGATTAGAAAGGAAAACAACCAACTAACTAACTGACAAACTGTGGCCCAGCACAGTTGCTTATGCCTATATTTCAAATTTGTGAACCATGACTCCTTTTACCACAAAACACTGAGGACATAAACCCCCAAAAGATCAAAGACAAAGGAGAAATTTGTATATTTAGAAAAATATGATCAAGTGAACTTTTTGTGGTAGTAAAAGCTAGAAATAAAGTTGATAATTATTGTTGACAGAATGATTAGACATATGTATATAATGGTATGTGTATATACTGGAATAGTATTGCAAGAAATCAAGCATTCAGAAAAATTTGGAAAGAATTATAAGTGAAGTAAGCTGAACTGAAAGAATGATATATACAACAAGTGAAGGGGAAACAATGTTGAGGTGCCGGAATTCAGATGATGGTAATTTATGAAGACTGTTTGGTCAGTGCAACAAAAAAAGATTTAAAAAGAGATTACCAGAAAGATCAGTTAGGGTTATTAAAATAGTCAAGGCTAGAAGAAATAGAGCCTAAACTAGGATATGTGTAGTGGGATTAGAAAAGAGAAATTATATAAGAAATAATATTGAGTTAGAATGAATAGAACTTGGTAAGATGGAGTATGAGGGAGAATGAAGAATCAGGTAATTCCAGTCTTAGAAACCAGGTAGCTCTGTGTCAAATATAATTTTTTTTGACAGGGTTACAAGATCACAGAAATAACACAGACATACCTCGATTTTAGCCAAGTACTGGGTCATCTTGGATGATTTAAATGGTAGGATCTACACTTGTGCATAGCAGATATACAGCTTCGCTACACCTGGGTGACCTTTAGACTTTGAAAGAATGAATTGTATGTAGATGCATAGCCAACATTTCATGAGTTCCCTCTGACCAGCTGTAGGTGGCAATAAAGGGCAAGGAAAACAAACCTCCCCTTTCCCTTGCCAGTTCTGTTAGCAACAAGGATTCTTCTTCTTCCAATCTGCTCTCAGAAGCAAAGCTTTTCCTCTAATCATCTCAATTCCCAGAAAATGAAAACCCCGGCTTCCTCCAATCAGCGCATCAGAGGCAAGGCAGGCTCTAAGCCCTTAGCTCTCACTTCGGTGGCTTTTCGTTTTTTGTTTTATTTATTTATTTATTTATTTATTTATTTATTTTTGTTTTGTTTTGTTTTGTTTTCTTTTCTTTTCTCTTTAATGAGCCATCTGCCTAGCCAGACTCAGCTGAGCTCAGCAGTTTTCAAGGAGCAGGGGCAAGTCGCCATTCTCCTCCTACCTCCACTTCATTGCTTCTACTTTCTTCTTAGCCTCTTTGGTCTATTTCTTCATACTCTATTCTGCATTAAAATAAGGGCTCTTTGGGTGAACTCCCTTCTTCGTTAGGATAAGAAATTAAAATTCACATTTTTATCAGGCTTGCCACAAGTTGTTGTCCCAGTCACCAAAATATTCCACTTGTCAGGATTTTCCAGATATCTACTTCAAAGTTCTAATTGACATACATAAATTCATTGCTAGGAAATAAGACCCTTTTACTTCTTTTAGTAAGTATTTTTTTTTAATCTGAGAACTCCTTTCTCCCAGTTCCTCCAACATAATTGCATTTCCCCTCATATATTTTTCTCTGAGTAGCTATTTTCTCAAGGATTCTAGTATAACTTTCTTCCCCTTTCCACAAATATAAATGCCAAATCTGAAAGGGACAGTACCTTACACATACACACAAATGTAATTCTTAAAGACTCCAAGTTACAAATGTTTAGACAATCTGTATGGGTGAAGGAAATTTCCGCAACGGCAGATATCTTTATCTGTGAAATCGCAGGTCCAAACTAAAACATGGTCGTATTGTATAGAGATGTATGTACATATCTCATATATATGTATATAAATATGATAAAGATAGCATGATATAGTAGACAGAAGGCTGTCATTGGAGTCAGGAAGATCTAAATTCAAGTCTTATCTTTGCCAAATACCAGTTTTGTGATCACGGACAAGTCACCCTTTTGGAACTCAGATAACTCTCTAAAACTAGTGTCCAAAAAATTGCCTATCTGCTTTGGTAGAGGTACTTTTCAGACTCAAGTTTCCCATATTCATGAAATCACTAGTCTGTACCAAAAATGTATATAGGCATATATAGCTATATATTATATTATAGCATATATATTACATTATATACATATATATTACATTATATACATATATATATATATATATATATATATATATATATATATATATATATATATATATATATATATATATAATAGCATATATATGTAAAGACACAGGCAGCATGGTATAATGAATAGAGTGTTAGCTTTGGGATAGAAAATCCTGAGTTTACTTTTGACAGATAAACTGACATATATGAGCCTGGGCAAGGTACTTAAATTCTCAGACCTCTGGGTAACTTTGTAAGACTATAAATTGTGAAGAAGGTTCAAATCAGCATAGAGAAAGTTTTCTAATTTGGAAGTCCATTTCCAGTGCATAAATGTATTCATATGTGTGTTAAATATATGTACATATACACACATAAAGTCCATACTTTTCTGCTTATCGAAGAAGATAATTAGAGATGACTATAATTAGAGATGGCTACAACTTTGTGTGTTTGAAAAGTCAAAAGAACAAGACACTAAAAGCTGGAGTTCATGTCAAGTTTTGCCAGAAGACAAACATCTAAACGTGAAGTTCAGAACAACCTCCTCTGCCAGTCCTATATCAGAGATGTAGATTTATTTATACATTTGAAAGTGTGCTTGGGGGGAAGAATGCTATATTAAAAACAACCTTAAATCTGAACTCATTTTCCTCAGCGGCTGACCAGAAGAGAACAATATGTGCCCCAGGTATTGGGGGGGATTCATTGGTGTTAATTGGTTAAATGAGACTGGGGTTCTACTAAATCCCCTTTAATTTCAATGCCTTTCCTCTGTTAATTATGTCCTATTTATCCTGAATGTGGCTTGTATTTGTTTTCATGTTGTCTTCCCTATTAAATTGTAAGTTCCTTGAAGGCAGGGACTCATTAGCCTCTTTTTTGCATTCTCAGAACTTAGCAAGATGTCTGGTGCATAATGCGCAATTAATAAAGGTTTATTGATTGACTAGTGGTTAATATTGGGGTAACTAACCGAATATGGACTTAAATCCATGGTTTTAAAGAAGAGAACTTCTTTGTACTTTCCAAAGAAGTAAAGAACTGCAAATATTTATACTTCTATTTTTTTATAAGCTAGGATTATATATGCAGTGCCCCAAAGGGGTAAAATCTTAATAAGGCAATGTCTGTTACTTGATTCCATTGATCTCTGTATAGGTGTGATTACAATTAGATTGTAAATTCACTGTGGTGAAAGGCCATTTTCTTTAATCTTCTGTACTTTAAATTTATTTAGCACAGTACTAGGAATATTGAAGGTATACAACAATTATGTTGATAGCTAACAATTTTTGCAAAAGTTTGCAAAGTACATTAGTATTAGTATATATGTTAGTGTTAACTAGATAGTGCAGTACCATTGGTCCTGGATTCAGGAGGACCTGAGTTCAAATCTAGCTTCAGATCCTTACCATCCGTATGACCTGGGCAAGTCACCTAATCGTCCAAAAACACAACAAAACAACAAAAAAAAGCCAACAGCTAAAGCATATAGTGAATAGAATGCTGGGCTTGAAATTAGGAAGACTCATCTTGAGTTTAAATCTGCCTTACATACTTTCTAGCTATGTGATCTTGGGTAAAGGCAAATCACTAAACCCTATTTGCTTCAGTTTCCTCATTGGTGAACTGGAAAAGGAAATGGTAAACCACTCCAGTATCTTTGTCCAGAAAACCCTAAATGGGGTCACAAAGAGTTGAACATGATGAATATGATGTTCAGTGAACTGAACACTAATATAAATAAAAGTCCTTTGGGGGTGGGTGCATAATAATTTTTTTAAGTTATTCTTCATAATAATCTTGTGAGGTAGTCAGTTGATCAATATGCATTAACAAGGTCTTTCATTAATTTATCTACTGACAGATATATCTCAGGAAAGGTCTCCTGCAGAAAGTTAGATTTTAGCTTGAAGCAAGCCAGAGATGTGGAGCAGTGTTTCTGACTCAGCTGAGTGCTCACAGCATGACTACTACATTCCTCAGGACTCCACTGGCAGCCCTAAGGGACTGAAGGGTTGTTTTCCCAAGAGCTACAGCTCACCATCCCCTACTAGCATCCCCACTAGTAGGGAACTGCCATTGCTGTTAGTTAATAGAAATACATAAGCTGTCAGAATGCTCAGAGAATTATGGGAAAGTACTTATGGATTCTACTGAGATCTTAACAAATCTTGCTTAGTGTTGCTACCAATGACAAGCCATGGGTAAAATGAAAAGAGAATTGTTCTTGAAAGTCCTAGGTTACAGTCTCAGTTCTGTTATGTGTAGTTTCCTTATTTGTACAATATCTATCTACCTCACAATTCAGATGTATAAGATAAGTGTGCTTCATAAACCTTAAAGCTATAGCTACAGGATTATACTCTGGAGCAAATATCCCAATTCACATTCACATTAACAAGTTTGGGTGCTCAGAATATGACCATATTTAGAGCTTTGAAAGGGACTGGGAAGGGAAAGGTTTTCTTTTTTACCTTACCAGAGTGTTTCCCAGCCCTTATTATCAGTTGATATAAATTAATCAGTCAAACTTAGCTTTTAGAATGAAGTATTTTACATAGTATCCCCAAAAGTCTATGATACACTGTTCTATGAGTATAAAGACAGCCTAGTAGAAAGTAGGCTCAAGCTTAGAACACCTGTAATTCACTCCTCCTGGGAATCCTTCCACTAGAGATATAATGACATCCCCAAGTATCAGGTATTTTTTTCTGCTGGCCTTCTGAAGAGTCATGAAACCACATCCAAATATGTCTTTGGCCCTGGATGCAGAAATTGCCATCAGCTTATTCAGAAATGATGCTGGGATGTCAATGAGAAAGTCCTTTGAACCTCTGGAGTTCAGGAGACTCTCCTCCTGGCAAGAAGACAGGGAGAACCCACAAAACCAAAATTAATATTGAGGCTCAGGGTTCTACTCTTCTCCTTTCCTTCTTTTTCCATCTTATAATGTAACGTGCTCTCCTGGCAGTTACAATTACTAGTCTGTCCTAGACCCACCAGAGTACCTTTGACCACTGTCCTCTGCAGTGTGAACTCTACCCGGCTCGCTTCCTCTGAGGCCTTCAAAGGTCTCTGGCCACAATCTCTTGAATCTATAGCTTAATAACCGGTAGCGCACTCAAGAACAGCCACGTGTAATCTTAAAAGCCTTTATTATACCTACTCACATAGTGCCCTGACTGATGCCCTGACTTGTTGGTTCCCGAGTGAACACCTGGTCAGAAGACCCATGTGTTCACTACCAAAACCCTTACCTCTTTTGGCTACCCATCTTGGCTTGGCCACCCAGGCTAGGAAGCCAAGGTGAAGAACGCCAGGTTAAAGAGGGCGATTGCTGCCTGCAGTGGGCTTACATAGGGCCTGTGAGGTCACACACACAGCCAATCAGCGAGAGAGTCACCCATTACAAAACTATCTCAATATGGCCAGGATCCCGCCCAAGGGCAGTCCTAATATCCACAGAAATTACTTCCGGGCCTCAATCTCCTGATGCGCTGTGGCACCCATTTAAAGGCACCTTACAATTCCCTTTCTCTTGTTTTGCGGGAACCGCACATCTCACAAAGCTAAACTTTTAGCACCAGCTATAGTTCACTTGATCCATGAGATGACAGAGTTATGCCCAAGGAGGTACAAAGCAGCAGATCAGTAAACAGAAGTATGACAATGAGAACCAGGCTCAACAGTGGCCCAAGTGTTCAACCCATTCATCAAAGTCATACTCGAGATAATATGCCAAAGAGGTTGGATGCCAATGAGGTAGGATGTCAACACTGAGGTGGGAAGTCAACAAGGTAAAACATCACAATTCTAGTTAACAAATATCAGTGAGGTAGGTTGTCACAATTCTAGTTACATTTATCACAATTCTAGACCAATTCTAGTTTCTTACAATTTTCTGTTGCACTTGTCACAATCCTAGAACAATTCTAGCTTATCACAATTCTCTATTGCACTTGTCACAATTCTAGAACAATTCTAGTTTATCACAATTCTCAATTGCACTTTTCACAATCCTAGAGCAATTCTAGTTTCACAGGTGCACATAAGCAAAGTCATGTCCAATAACATTGTCTCAATAACAACGGCAGGTGGGTGTGTTGGTTTTTCACCCACTAATTTAAAAGCATAGTCCTTCAATAGAAAGCATAGGGCAAAGCCTCTTCCCAGGCCACCATATGGAAAGTAGCCACGGGAGGAGCAAGCAGGCCCATTGTCCATTTACAGTCTTTATATTATAATACCAAGAGCTATTTATTGGTGACAATTCCAATAAGATTAAGTAGAACTTTTTCTTTTAGTTAATGGTCAAATAGGATATATTAAAGGGGGCAATGGGTAGGAGGGGTAGAAGGGAAAGGCAAGAGGAAGCAGATTATAAACAGGCTGACAGCTCATGCTGTTAGTTTCTGGAGGGTAAAAAGTTGAGATGCCAAGGCAATGGCACAACTACATAACTTTGTGGACTCACTAAATTTTCAAAATTCATCTGGCCATATCCATTCAGTAAATAATGGTCAAATGACTTGTCAAAGGTCACACAGAAAATTGGTATCACTCTCAAAAGAGGTTATTTCACTACACCACACAGCCTCTTCTCAACTGTTCAAGAGTTCCCTGCTTATTCCAGAAAGTCCAAAGTTCTTAAACTAGCATTTATGGACTATTTCTGTCAGGCCATGCACTATTCCTGTAAATCACAAAGGCACTTCCACTTCAAACCTTTGCCCAAGGAATTCCAAAGCTCTCCATAGGGGATTCCTCTTTCTTTTTCTTCTAATTAACCAAATCCTATCTTCCAGAAACATCTAAAATCCGATTCTTTCAAAAGGAAACCCACCTTTTTTTGACCTCTTACAACAGTTTTTACCTGTCTTAATTCATTTTGAGCAGGAATAGACAGACATCAAGTGATCCAATTCTCTCATTTTACAAAAAAGAAAGAGAGAGAGGAAGGAAAAGAAGGAGGAAGGGAAGAAAAGGAGAGAGGAAGGAAAGAAAGGGAAAAGAAGAAAGCAAGAAAGGAAGGGAAGAAGGAAAGGAGGAATAGAGGAAAGAGGAAAAGAAGGATAGAAGGAATGGAGGAAAGAAGAGAAGGGAGAAAGAGAAGAAGGGAAAAAAAGAAAAAAAGTAACTTTAGTCCTTAGAAGTGTATAACAAAGACAGAATTTGTTCAAACTACCAATCCTGTGAAAGCTCCTTGTCTAAAAGTTCTATCTCTTAGATCCCCTTTGGGTTTCTGTGCAAACTGCGCCTATTCAGTTCGAATAGAAGTGAATGCTGAAAGATCATGGCATCAGAGATCCACAGACTTAGGGCTGGGAGGGACTTAAGGGACATAAAAAGGCCATCTAGCCCCAAAAGTCTCATTTACAGGTAAAGAAACTGACCTGGAGAAATTAATTGATTTGTCTAGCAGTTGTCCTCAAACTTTTTAAACAGGGGCCAGTTCACTGTCCCTCAGACTGTGGGAGGGCTGGACTATAGTAAAAACAAAAGCTCACACTGTCTCCGCCCCTTAGCCCATTTGCCATAACCCAGAAGGCGCCTCCAGCCATAGTTTGAGAACCCCTGGAAGGCCTCAGAGGTAGTAAGAATCTTACATGGGACTTGAACCCAAGACTTCTGAGCCAAAGTCTCATCTTTCCACTGCATCATTCTAATAAATCCTAATCATATCAAACAAAAATTTAGTAAAGTAGCCTTTAATGTGTGCTAGTCACTGTGCTAAGAGCTTTACAATGAATAACAATGATGATAATAGCCCAACATGTATATTTCATGCATGTTTCAGTGTTTCCTCTGTGGCAGACAGACAGGAAGTAGCTAGGTGACTCAATGAAAAAAGCAGTCAGCAAGAATTGACTTCAAATTTGGCCTCACGTAATTACTAGTTGTGTGACCCTGGGCAAGCCATTTAATGTTTGCCTCAGTTTCCTCCTCTGCAAACGCTCCAGAAGAAGAAACGGCAAACCCCTCCAGTATTTTTGCCAAGAAAACCCCAAATGAGATCACCAATAGTTGTACCGACTGACTAATAAACAAAAATATGCGGCACGCTGAGCCAAGGGTTTCTAATGAATGACGATAATACTACTTACATAGCACTTACTGTGGGCCAGCAGTGTGCTAATGACTTTACAATTATTGTCTCACTTGATTCTCACAGCCACGTTAGGAGGTAGGCCCGGTTTTACCCCCATTTTACAGCTGAGGAAACTGAGGCAAAAAAGTGAAATGCCTTGCCCCAGGCCACAAGTGTCCGAGATGAACGATGGTGGTGAGAGAGGAAGGGGGGATACTTTATGAATTAGTCCCCCCTTGGTCACAAGTAGGGGTAACGACCCCGCATCCCGGGAGCACAGTAACATTAGGAAGGAGCACTCCAGGCACGGCTGGGAGAAGAGCCCGGGATTGGCTGCTGGGGCTCAAGGCCGGCCACAGATCCGTCCTCTTAGCCTCCTCGCGTAAGCCAACCGCAGCAGACGGACGGGGCCGCGCTGCCCATAATATACTTGTGGGCTCGGGCGGGGAGAGGCCCCGACTTGCCGCAGCAGACAGATGCAGCCCCGCCCTGGTTTCTCCCCGGGACCTTCAGCCTTCAGCCTCCCTGGCTCCCCAGGCGGGCCGAGAACTTGGCGGGACTTAATGCGCAGGAGCGGAAGTGACGTTTTCCCGCGGTTGAGCGCGGAGCTTTTGGTGCCGGGCTAGGGGTAGAGAGGTGGGTGGAGACAGGGCTCTCCCGGTTGTTTGGTTGTTTTCAGGGGAACGCTTAAAGTTTTCTAAAGGCAGCAGACACAGGACCAGGGGTGACTGGTGCGGCGCATTCACGAGGAAAGAGCGCGTGCACGCGTGCTCCCCTTTCCCTCCTCGCCTTCCACCCCCTCATCGCTCCTGCCGGTCAGTCAGTCATGCCGCCTAAAGCCCCTCGGAAACCGGCTGTCCTCACTCCGGAGCCGCCGCCGCCGCCGCCTTCCCCTCCCCCTCGAGAAGAGGAACCGGAGCCGGACAGCGGCGCAGACGATCTGCCGCTAGTCAGGTGAGAGAGCCGGGGCCGGAGCCTTTCGGGGGAGCAGGGCGCCCGGCGGACGCCGGGGCGTACAGGGAGGGGCCGCTTGCTTTGACTGGAGGCACTCCGGTCTCGAGCCGGGAGCTGGGGGCAGACACCCGGAGTCGGCGGCTCGCCTCAGCCCGCCCCTGGCCGGGCTGACAGCTGGGACGGGTCAGCGTGCTCCGGGGACTGGGATTCCTGCGGCCGGCTTGGCCCCAGGTTGACAGGTGGGTGGGGCGGGCCTGGGTCCTGAGGAGAAGAAGTGACAGGTGGTTTCTTTCCTCTAGGGTGGTTGAGGAAGACAGCCGGGGAGGGTGGGGGTGGTGCTGTGCTTGGAGATCCCGAGTAAGTCTGTTCTTATTCGGGGAGAGAGAGAGAAAGGGGATACAGGGAGAGAGGGAGAGTGAGTCATTGGCAGAGCTTGACTTCTGAAGATCTTCTAGGTTAAAGTCCAGTGTTCACATTTCTCGAACACAGCGTAGTTTGCTCCCTGGAGATGCTCGGGATCCTGTTCTGTTTCTATATGTTGGAGTTCTATGATTGTTTGGATCTGAGGCTTTGCAAGCCACTGTGTGATTCGTTAAAAAGACAAAACGACAAAGTACACAGTCTCCACCCCCATAAACCGTATGCTGAATGCCTCCTTGTGCAGAGCACTCTGCCACTTCCTGCGTAATAAAGCTAATAAAGTATTGGTTTTGCTGTGAGAATGGTGGTGGAAATGAGGGCACCATCATCTGACTGACTGCCGGGAAAGAAACTTTCGTAGAATTCGTAGAATTACGAATGACTATTGAGAGATTTAGTGAGATTGAGCCCTGGCTTTTGTGTATTGCAATGCTTTAAGATGTTTCAATGAGAAATGTAAAGGTATTTGAAGTGATTGGTAAAGTAGCTCATTAGAATTCCTGGTGCATGTTTAAAAACCTTTGTGAAACACTTTCCGCAAATGTGAGTTGTGGTATAAGTACTTAAAAAATAAAACTGGCAAGGATTGCTCTTCTGATTTGATCTTTATTTTTTCTTTCCCAAATTTAGATAAAACTCATCCTTGTATGTAGCTCTGCATCAGCATGTCGAGGTTGACTTTGATTTTTAAATTCCTGGCGGATAGGGACATTGATGTCTGATGTCTTTATTGTTTTGTAGAATGTTTAGCTATGCCCAAATCACATGGAATTGTTTACTTAGTGAAATCTTTGTGTGAGCAATCCTAGTGGATACAGTAGAATACTACAGGGTGATATGTTACAACTTCTTGGTTGTTGTTGTTTTTTTTTTCTTTGTAGTTATTCTTTATGGTTGAAATTGAAAAGCATATACTTAGTATATTTATTCTTCAGCCAGCCAGCCAGTCAATAAACACTTAATTGCTAAGCATTGTCCTTATGCACTGGAAACACAAGAAAAGCAATAGACAATCCTCACTGTCTAACTGGGGAGACAGCATGCAAATTACTAGGTACAATAAGATCTATATTGAATGGATTGGAAACCGTGAACAAAGGAAAAGCATTAGCAATAATGAGCATTGGAAAAAAAAAGATTTTTTGCAGAAAGTGAGATTTTAATTGGGATTTGAAGGAAGTTTTGTTTCTATTTTGTTTCTATTTTGAAGTTACAACTCTATTGAAGGGCAATGGATGCTAGTGGGCAACGAGGTGGAGCAGTGGATAGCCAATACTCATCTTCCTGAGTTCAAATCTGACCTCCCATATTTAATAGCTAAATTAGCCTGGGCACTTACTTTTGTTTATCTCAGTTTCCTCATCTGTAAAATGAGCTGTAAAACGGCTCCATAATCTTTTCCAAGAACAACCCAAATGGAGTCACAAAAACTTGGATACAACTAAATGACAATAGATAATATAATATTTGGTTTGTTGTTAATAGGCTCATTGAACACATTTTGAGTATTTTAAATGTACAATTAAAATGTGTAGATAGAAAGAATACAAAAAGGTCAGATTTCAGATGGTGACATAGCTGAAAATGTTTTTCTTTATTTAGCTGGTAAGGTTATTCTATTGGATGTCCTGATACTAGAAATTCTTATTTGTCATGACAGACAACATACGATACAAAGATACTACAGAAAACTGCTGAGAAAACCAGAAAGCAGTTAAATTTTACTAGACTGTTAAAGAGGATTCTATGACACACACAAAAAAGTTCAAAATTCCCACTGCAAAAAATTTTCTCAGCAGGTCTACTCTATCTATGGAAAGAAAATTTGCTTTGAGGCCTAGTTCTGTGTCTTGACTCAAGCTATACTGGGTGTCACTATCTTACTCTTTTCCAGCAGTGTGGTTTGGTCATTGCTACTAGGATCTCGATTCAGCTAAGTTTGATGGAAGAGAAACTACCCTTCCTTGTTATATAGTCAAGGAACATATTTTTAATGTATTTGAATCAGTCAACAACATGAATAATAGCTGTTGATAAGATTTGTGTTAACACTTTAAGGCTTCCAGAATATATTACATGTTTTATCTAATTTGGTTATTAAAACAGCAGATGAAGAAATGAGGATGAGAAATGTTAAGCTATCCAGAATTATACAGCTAATAATTATTTGAGGCAGGACTTGAACTCTTAAGTTTTGCTTTTACCCACTAGACACTTAGTTGGCAATTATAATAGTTTCTTTGGAGGAAAAACAATTAAGAAATAGAAGGCAGAAGTTTGTGAGGGAGAACAGTCTCCTGCAATATATATATAATATACAACACTTTTTCTTCCAAAAGTAAATAAATGTAATACAAAAGATTGAGGGGGTTAGAAAGATTGACAAATCTAGCTTTGTAATAACATTTTAATTGGGCAAGTAAAAGCTGGAAAGTGGTTTAACAGAGGAGAGCTCATGTTCAAGCACACATACTTATCAGAAAATTTTAAAATGAAATTCATTCTGTGTTGACATCACTCAGTACTCAATTATGGTAAAATTATTTTTATTTCTTTCTCATTGTAATCTGTTTCCCAAAATAGTTAGCTCACTTTTTTCTCCCACAAAACTATTTGGTTACCCTGGAATATATATAGGTGAACCATATAGCTTTTCACCACTATAATGATGATTGATCTATCTATCTTTCTACCTATAGATAGATAGATACACACATGCATACACATACAAATAAAATGTTTTTGCAAACTGTAAAGCACTATATTAGTGCTATGTTGTTATTATCATACAAGGCACAATATTTTAGACAGATGGAATGAAATTAATGTTTGGCATTTTTCAGGTTATCTGAAAAATTTCAGGTAGTCTGAGGGAAATGGTGTCATTTTGATTTAATTCTATATGCCTTTTATAAACTTTTTTCTATCTGTAGATTTGAATTTGAAGAAGCAGAAGACCCTGACTTTACTGTATTATGTCAGAAACTAAAGATACCAAATCATGTCAGGAAAAAGGCTTGGGAGAATTGGGAAAAAGTTTCATCTATGGATGGAATGTTGGTAAGCATATTTCTCTTAATTTTTAAAATTTTTGTTATCTCTATTCACATTTCTTAAATACAGTGTTTGTTAAAGTGATATTAGATATTACTAGCTTGTATTCTGATTTATAGTGGAGAAAGTCCATAAAATATGTCCAGTAATGTGACACTATTTTCCATTCTTTTGATATGACTATAAGACCACAAAGAAGTGTTTGTGTTTTAGGTACTTTTGAAAATATTATTTTTAAAGTAATTAAAATAATTTGTTACTTATTTGCATATCTCACCAATTCCTTTATAAAAAGAATAAAATGAATCTCTAGCATTCCAAAGAATTGAACATGTATGAAAATTGACTGCTTAAAGAAAAGTGGTGGAATACAGAATGTCCCCAAAGTTTAGACTTTTGGAATATCATGCATATTTGTGGAAAGTAAGGAATAAAAGGAAGTTGAAGAAGTGTAATCTTAGTATTATGAATAAAAACTTCCTTTAAAATGAGTATATATACATTTTGCCACATTTTTGAAACTTTTCTTGGTTTAAAATTAGATATACCAAGTTAGTATGTGCATCTGTAGGGAATTATAATTTTTCTCTTCTGAAAATTGTAGGTATCTAATGTTGGGATATCTGAAGAAAGGGACTTGTAACTCAAAAGTTATAAGTAGTCCTACCTTAAAAAATACTTGTTTGTTCACTAGGCCTTTGGAAATAGTAAACCCTCAGGGTGTCCTAGTTTATATTTCCAGGATATTTTTCAAAAGCTCATTTAAAATATATTGTGGTTGAACTTTTTAAAAAATTATCAACAAAAAATAAGCATAATGGAATCTTATGTTCTTTTGAACTATTAGATGTATAATTGTTTTATTATGGATTTTCTCCTAACTCTGACTATTCCTTCTCAGCACTTATGGTAGCATCATCTCTATCTTTTCCTTCTCTGGGTCTACTCCTTGTTCTCTGTCCTGGATCCTCTTCACTTCTTTCTTAATACTCACTATGAAAAAAACAAATCAAACAGACCAAAAAAAATCACTGTGATCTTATCAATACCCCAGGATTCAACTATTGGTTGATACATACATAATTCCAAAATTGTGACCTCATTATCTTTTTTTCCAAAATCCTTCCCTGTTTCTGTTAAGGGTTAATCAATAAATATTTATTAAGTACTTAACTATGTGTTAGGTACTATTCTGAAAGTAAAAAGCATAAGAATCCAAATATATTCAAAAGACAGTTCATGCAAATAACTTATGAAAATGCAAGCCACATACTGGATAAATTGCAAATAATCCACAGAGAAAAAGCACTAGAATTAAAAAGGCTCAGGAAAGGTTTCCTGTAGAAGGTAGGATTTTAGTAGTGACTTGAAGGAAACCCAGAAGCAGATATAAGAAGGCAGAGCTGTCCAGGTATAGGAATACTACTAGTGAAAATGCCTGAAGTTGAGAGATAGTGTCTTTTTCAAGAAACAGTCAAGAGGGGGGAATTCATGAAGGACTTCAAACTCTACACAGGATTTTATATTTGATCATGTAGGTGATAGAGGGCCACTGAAGTTGACTGAGTAGGAGAGAAACATGGTCAAACCTGTGCTTTAGGAATATCACTTTGATAACAGAGTGGGGGATGGACCAGAGAGAGAGAGAGAGAGAGAGAGAGAGAGAGAGAGAGAGAGAGAGAGAGAGAGAGAAGAGAGAGAGAGAGAGAGAGAGAGAGAGAGAGAGAGAGAGAGAGAAAGAGAGAGAGAGAGAGAGAGAGAGAGAGAGAGAGAGAGAGAGAGAGAGAGAGAGAGAAAGAGAGAGAGAGAGAGAGAGACTTGAAGCAAGTAGACCCTCTAGTTGGCTATTGCAGTTGTCCAGGAATGAAATAATGAAAGTCTGCAGTAGAATGGTGACAGTATCAGAAGAGAGGAGGTATATGCCAGAGATATTACAGGGATAAAGTTAATTAGACCTTGACAACAGATTAGATATGGGGAGTGAGAGATAATAAAGTGTCAAGTATGATGCTGAAGCTGTGAGATTAGCAAGATGGTGCTGCCTCAGACCATAAATTTGGAATGGAGAAGGGATGAGAGGGAATGATAATGAGTTCTGTTTTGAACATAGCTACAATAAGATGTCTGTGGGATATTCATTTCTAGATTTCCAAAAGACAATTGGAGATAGGAACTTGAAATCAGTAGAGAGGTTAGAACTGGATAAATTGAACTGAGAATCACTATCATATTGGTGATAATTATATTCATGGGAGCTGATGATATCACCAAGTGAAATCACAAATAGTGTGTAAAGGGAGAAGAGGCCCTAGGATCTTGGGGACACCAACTATTATTGGGCATGACCTAGACGAAGATTCATCAAAGAAGACTGAGCAGTCAGAAAAGGAGGAGGAGAACCAGGAGAGAATAGTATCTTGAAAACCTAGAGAAGAGAGTGTCAAGAGAAGAGGGTGATTGACAGAGATTTTCTTGATTTCTTTTCATCCAGTTCAATAATATTTTAAATTTTGTCCAGGTGTTTGGTATCATCCTGTATTTCATATATCAAAATTTTATTTTCTTTAGCATGGACTTCTGGTTTTGCTAGATCTACTCAAGCTGCTCTATTTTGTTTTTATAGACATTACATCATGAATTGTGATATTAGAGTCCAAATGTTGTAATTTCACTATTTGTTGTTGTTATTCAGTCATTTCACTTGTGTCTGACTCTTTGTGACCTTATTTGGTATTTTCTTGACAAAAATACTGGAGAAGTTTGCTGTTTCCTTCTCCAACTCATTTTATAGTAAGGAGCTGAGGCCAACAGGATGAAGTGAATTGCTTGGGGTCACACAGCTAGGTGGTGTCTAAGCTAGATTTGAACTCAGAAAGATGAGTGCCACCTTAGCTGCTCATAACTTCACTGTTACTGACAGAGAAAATAGTTTGTTATAATATTTCTGATAGATCTTTTCCATTTTTTGTCTGTTTACTTTTTTAGATTTCATCCTTTAATACTCTTGAGGTTTCCTAATATAATTGGGCATCTCATCTGACTTCTATAATTTTGTTTTTCTATGTGTAATTTCTCACTATTTTATGAGATGTCATTCATAATCTCTTACCATCTTTGATCATTTTATTTCTCTGATGTCTCAGTTTCATCATCTGTGAAATGAAATTGTTTGATAATATGACCCATGAGACCTTTTCCAATTCAAAATCTATTATCCTCTGATGCTTAAGATTTTTCAGGCCAGTTTCTATCATTCCCACTTTTTTGTTATATCTTACCTTTTGCTCAGATATTTTCTGGCTGATGCTGTTTCTATGTTCATTGGACTTCTTGAGGTAATTTGATTTATATAGGTTATGTAGGCCAGTTAAGGTTTAAATTGGCTAAACTTGAAGTTAGTTGAACAATAATGGCAGTTTCTTACTTATGAACACCTCATTTTTGAAAGAATCATTCCTATAAATAGCTGTTCTACTTTTGCTTCTAATCGTGCCATCTGGTGGATTTAGCAGGAACTGTGGTGTGCTGCGATACAGGGGGACTATATTGCCTTGGGCACGTCTGCTTCCTTTAAAGCTATTGTCACTGCCTGTAGACCCTTCTTCCTGGGAGCTCTGATGAAGGAAATTTTTTACCTTATTCTGGTAATTGGGAGAAATAGAGCTCCTGTTCTTTTATAGGATGTGTATGATGTGCTGATATACTCTTGGTGTCTATAATTCCAACTGGTACTGCATTTTCTATAGAAACAATGTTATAAATTGTGATTTTGTTCTATAGTACTGTAGAAGAGATACACTGTCATTCGGTCAATTAATATTTATTAAAGGCCTCTGTATTATGCCAAGTGCTAAACTAAAATTAAAATTGTGTGAAAATTAAAATTAAACTAAACTAAAATTGTGAGTTAAGTGGTATTTATGGAATAGCCTGAATAGCCTGAATCAACTAACTTATAACATTTTATGGTAAAACATATTCCTTTGTGAGAGCAGAGTATAGTAATGTTTTAAACATTACTTTTTGGCTCGTGTTCCCTTTTCATCTTACATGTTTATAGTAGAAGACAATAACCTATAGAATTTCAGTTTGTTTTTGGTAGGATTGTATGTTTGAGAGTATAGTATAAATAAATTGAGTAATACCTCATGTTTGGAACATCTCTTGAATACATTCTCTTCTCTCCTCTGACATTGCTACCTTTTATCACTTTGGTACGGGTCCTGATTGACCAATACCTAAACTATCAAAAGTGTGGGTCTGCCTGCACAAATCTCTCTCCATTCCTATCCATCCACATTCAGCCAGTAATTTTCCTAATGAGCAGGTCTAATCATCCTCACCTTCCGTAGGTTCCCTTTCACCTCCAGGATCAAATACAAAATCCTTTGTTTGCATTCAAAGCCCTTCATAACATAGTTCCTCCTTATCCTTCCCATCTTCTTTTACCTTATTTCTTGCCATCTACTCTTTGATCCTTTGACTCAGTCTATTTCATAAATAAGACACTTCATCTCTCAGCTCTGGGCATTTTCTCTGGCTATACTTCATTCCTGGATTATTCTCCCTCCTCAACTCCCCTTCCTTACCTTTCTTCAAGTTCCAACTAAAGTCCTAGCTATTACAGGAAGCCTTTACCAACTTCTCTTAAATCCAATGCCTTCCCTCTGTTAATTATTTCCTCTTTATCTTATATATAGCTTGCTTATACATATTTTTGGCTTCTTGTCTTTTCCATTAAATTGTGAGCTCCTCCTGAGGGCAGGAGATGCCTTTTGCCTTTTTTTTTTTTTGTATGCCCAGTGCAATGCCTAGCACATAATAGGCACGTAATAATACTTGGTTGGCTAGTTGGTTGTTTTTCTTTGCTCTGAAAGAAGACCAAACTGACATCATTATGTTAGAATCAAGTTACAATGTGTTGCACTATAGCAGATGAGACCATTCTGAGCTTGGAATACTCTACCAAGGTTGGGCACAAATAGGCCATGAGAACATTTGGGGTAAGTTCTCTAAATCTGAGCATCTTAATATTTCTTTTGAGCTACCCAAATTTTGCTTTGCTTATAAAACACAAGCACCTTCTTTGATGAAGGCATGCATTCTGGGTGATTCTATGCCATTCTCTCCTGTGTCATATAATCAATTCCAAAGTTCTTCAGAGAGAACTTGAGAATGATCTTGTATTGCTTCTTCTGAATGTGAATGCTTGGTTTGTGTGAATTTCTGTAACAAGTGTATGTTTGACATTCAAATGATGTAGCCAGACTATCAGAGTTGCACTTTCTGCAGTAGATTTTTTGAATGTTTGACAGTTCAACTTGAGAGAGAACCTCAGTCTCCAGTACCTTATCTTGTCAGGTAATCTTCAGAATTTTCCTAGGATGATTCAAGTGGAATTAATTCAGTTTCCTGGCATGGTATTATCCTACTGTTATACGATATTATTTTACAAGTACATAACAATATCAGCACAGCAGCTGTGTAAACCTTCAGTTTGGTAGTTAGTCTAACCTCTTCTCTCCCACATTTTCCAAAACTGAGTTAGCTCTGGCAATCTGTGCAGCATCATCATTATCAATGTGTACATCCCTGGAAAGTATACTACCAAGGTAAGTGAATTTATCCACAGTATTTATAACTTCTTCTTGCTATAATCAGTGATTTCACCTATGTGTGGTGGTGTACTGACTGGTGGAACACCTTTGTTTTCTTAGTGTTAATAGGCCAAAATTAGCAGAGGCAGCAGAGAATCAATCCATACTTTGTTGCATTTCAGCTTCAGAGGCTTCATTGAGTGCACAGTCATATGTAAACCAAAAAATCATGCACCAATTTTCTCTCCAATTTAGTCTTGGCTTGTAGCCTTTTCAAGTTAAATAATTTACTATCCATGCAGTACTTGATTGATGTCATTATTTGTCCTCATTGAAGGTGTCTTACAACATTGCTGAGAATATGCTGAAAAGTGGAGAAACAGATACACAGTCTTGTTTCACTCCATCAGTGACTGGGAAAGCACAAGAGCATTTCCCATTATTCAGAACCCAGGCAAACATGCCATCATGAAACTGATGTACATTACCGATTTGGACAACCAAGTTTTGACATTATTTTCCCTAAACTCTCATGACTTTGTTCTGCTCCTGGCACTTCTGGAGTTGTTGGGTAGCAAACATCCTTTCAGAAGCCATGCTGGCTTCAGATAGATGATGATGGTCCAGATAAAGGATCTGCCTATTAAGGAGAACTTTTGCAAGAATCTTGCCAGCAATAACTAAGAGAGAGACTGCCCTATGATTGCCACAGGATAGTCTATTTCTTTTATAAGTATAAAAATGGATAATACTTATTGAGTGTTAGAATTCTTACAAGGTGCTAAGTCACAAGGTACTAAGTGGAATTGATGAGTTAATGACTCTCTAATTGACATGCACATACTGCACACTCCACAAATCTGAGAGGTAAACTATCCTATGTTCTTCTAATTTGTTTATAATATCATTCTTTATATCTAGTTCATGAACTTATTTTGACCTTATCTTGGTATATAGTGTTAGGTGTGGGTCTATGCATATGCATACTTTATGCTATACTAGTCTCCAGTTTTCCCAACAGTTTTTGTCAAATAGTGAATTTTTACCCCAAAAGCTGGGGTCTTTGGGTTTGTCAAATACTAGACTGCTATAGTCATTGACTATTTTGTTCTGTGAACTTAATCTATTCCACTGATCAACTTCTCTATTTCTTAGCCAGTACCAAATAATTTTGATGACTACTGCTTTATAATATAGTTTTAGATCTGTTACAGCTAGGCCATGTTCATTTACTTTTTTTTTTTTTTTCATTAATTCCCTTTAAATTCTTGACCTTTTGTTCTTCCAGATGAATTTTGTTGTTATTTTTCTAGGTCCATAAAATAGTTTCTTGGGAGTTTGATTGGTAGAGCACTAAATAAATAGATTAGTTTAGGTAGTATTGTGGTCTTTATTATATTTGCTCGACCTAACCAAGAACACTTGTTATTTTTCCAATTGTTTAGATCTGACTTTATTTGTGTGGGAAGTATTTTGTAGTTTTGCTCATATAGTTCCTGACTTTCCCTTGATAGATAGATTCTCAAATATTTTATAGTATAGGCCAGTGGTCCTCAAAAAATAAGGGGCCAGTTCACTGTCCCTCAGACTGTTGGAGGGCTGGACTATAGTAAAAACAAAAGCTCATACTCTGTCTCTGCCCCTCAGCCCATTTGCCATAACCTGGCAGGCTGCATAAATGTCCTTAGTGGGCCGCATCTGGCCTGCCTACCAAAGTTTGAGAACCTCTGGTATAGACAGTTATTTTAAATGGAATTTCTATTTATCTCTTGCTGTTGGATTTTGTAGTGATGTATAAGAATGCTGATGATTTATGTGCATTTATTTTATATCTTGTAACTTTGCTAAAGTTGTGGATTACTTCTAATAGTTTTCTAGTTTATTCTCTAGAGTTCTTTAATTATACCATCATATGATCTGCAAAGAGTGATAATTTGGTTTTCTCATTACCTACTCTAATTCCTTTAATCTCTTTTCTTCTCTTATTGACAAAGTTAATGTTTCTAATACAATATTGAATAGTAATGGTGATAGTGGGCAACCTTGTTTCACCCCTGATCTTATTGGGAATGGTTCCAGTTTATCCCCATTGCATATGATGCTTGCTGATGGTTTTAAATAGATGCTACTGACTGTTTTAAGGAAAAGTCCATTTATTCCTATACTTTCTAGTGTTTTTAATGGGAATGGGTGTTGGATTTTATCAAATGCTTTTTCTGCATCTATTGAGATAATCAATATTTTTTAATTTGGTTGTTGGTATAGCCAATTATACTAATAGTTTCCTAATATTGAACCATCCCTGCAGTCCTGGTATAAATCCTACTTGGTCATGATATATTATTCTGGGGATGATTTTCTGGTAATCTCTTTGTTAATATTTTATTTAAGATTTTTGCATCAATATTCATTAGGGAGATTGGTCTAAAATTTTTCTTTTCTGTTTTCGTTCTACTTGGTTTATGTATCAGTACCACGTCTGTCATAAAAGGAGTTTGGTATGAGTCTTTCATTCCCTGTTTTTTCTTTCTTTTTTTTTTCATTCCCTGTTTTTTCAAATAGTTTATATAGTATTGGAATTAATTGCTCTTTAAGTGTTTGGTAGAATTCACATGTAAATCCATCTGGTCCTGGGGATTTTTTCTTAGGGAGTTGATTAATAGCTTGTTATATTTCTTTTTCTAAAATGGGACTATTTAAGTAATTTATTCCTTCTTCTGTTAATCTGTGCAATCTATATTTTTGTAAGTATTCCTCCATTTCATTTAGGTTGTCAAATTTATTGACATAAAGTTGGGCAAAGTAACTCCTAATTATTATTCGAATTTCCTCTTCATTGGTGCATAGTTCTCCCTTTTCATTTTTGAGACTAACAATTTGATTTTTCTCTTTCCTTTTTCTAATCAAATTAACTAAAAGTTTATCTATTTTGTTGGGTTTTTCACAAAACTAAGTCTTAGTTTTATTTATTAATCCAATAATTGTTTTTTTACTTTCAATTTTATTGATCTCTTTTTTATTTTTAGAATTTCAAGTTTGATATTTGATTGAGGGTTTTAAATTTGTTCTTTTTCTAGTTTTTTTTAGTTGCAAGCACAATTCATTGATCTTCTCTTTCTCTATTTTATGCAAGTAAGCATCTAGAGCTATAAAATTTCCCCTTATTACTGCTTTGACTGCATCCCACAAATTTTGGTATGTTGTCTCATTGTTATTCTCTTGGATGAAATTATTGATTGTGTCTATGATTTGCCGTTTCATCCATTCATTCTTTATGATGATATTATTTAGTTTCCAATTACTTTTTGGTCTATTTTTCCCTGGCCTTTTATTAAATGTATTTTTTTTTTTGCATCATGATCTGAAAAAAATGCATTTACTATTTCTGCCTTAATATATGGTCAATTTTTGTATAGGTTCTATGAACTACTGAGAAGAAAGTGTACTTCTTTATGTCTCCATTCAATTTTCTCCAAAGATCTATCATATCTGTCTTTTCTAGTATTCTGGTACCTCTTTAACTTCTTATTTATTTTGTGGTTTGATTTATCTAATTCTGAGAGAGCAAGGTGGAGATCTCTCTTAACTTCTTCTTTAGGAATTTAGATGCTACATCACTTGGTGCATATATGTTTAATATTGCTATTGTTTAACTATCTATGGTATCTTTAGCAAGATATAGTTTCTTTCCTTATCTCTTTTAATTTAAAACCCACAAAGGATTCATTGGGACCTTGCTCTATTTTTGTGAAGGCTTTACCTTCATTTTTTTCTGGGAGAGAACCCCAAGCTTTTATTGTAGCCTTAGAAATTTGCTCATATGCATTTTTTTGTTTGTTTGTTTTTCTTCCCAGATTATTATTACCTTCCAAATACAATTCTTCCTTTGCAACAACAACAACAACAAAATTTGGTTCTGCACATATATATTGTACCTAGGATATACTATTAAATATTTAATATGTATGGGAATGCCTGTCATCTAGGGGAGGGGGTGGAGGGAAGGAAGGGAAAAATTCTGAACAGAAGGGAGTACAAGGGATAATGTTGTAAAAAAAATTACCTATGCATATGTACTGTCAAAAAATGTTATAATTATAAAATTAAAAAAAAACAAAAACAAATTACATTGATTCCTTGTAACAGAAAAAAAAATTGCTTATACACTGTTATGGGATAATTAATCTGTGCTGAATTCTCTCCATACTGAGCTTCACCTGCTAGTTGGTCAAAAGTGATTTAAATGTTAACTCCTGTTTGCCTATTTCATCTGGTTTGAATCCTACATAATTCATGATACTCCGAAAGCCACAGTAAGTTTTGTCCAGGTTCTAAACATGTCCTTGCTATGGATTTCCAGTTACTAGAAGTTAGGATTTCATAAGCCGAATTATCTAGTAACATCTTAACATAAGATGATGTAGCCCCATAAAGAGTGCAATCCTTTTTCAAATCCTTAATTTTTTACAAATCAAAAGGAGTGTATCTTCTTTTTTGACCTGAAGAATCAGTCTCTTCAATCACAGTGTATGCATTTATTTTTAAATCAGATATATCCTTTCCTTTATTTTTTGCGTTAACCAATGCTTTTTGTAATCTTGTCAGGGGCTGCTTAATAGGTGGTTCTGTTGGTGTCACTGCCTCTCCCTCTCTTCCTCCCTTCACTCATGAAGGCTTAATTGAGGGAAATAGGTCAGGGGATATGGAATGACCTAATTTTTCCTGCTATGAAGTATCACACTCAAAATTGTACTTAACTCCATTCTTATCTGATTCTTCATCCTTTTCACTTAGTTTAATTAGATCCTCCCCCTCCTGCTCTTTCTTCTTTTTCCTTATTCTATAACTTACATAATTTCCTAAAACCACTTATATTAAATTATATGTATAAAGTTTATCTTTGGAAATTGAGTCAGGTCCATTTTCATTGTAGAATTGACATAGTTGCTCTCCTACTAATTTCCACTCATCTGGATTCAATTCTTTTTCCATAGAGAACCAAGGAGATGTGAAGTGTACAGTTTCTAAAAGTTCAGTGATCTGCTCCCAAATTATAATCAAACCTTAGCTTTTCATAAGTCTGACAATGCTCTCTACACATTTTCCTTGAAGAGGAAAAGAAGGATGTTTTCTAAACACCTGTCCCATTTTAACTGAAGCACTAGTTTAGCCCTTTAAAAAAATTTCTTTGTTGTACTTACCTTAATTTCTGGATTGAGGAGACTTTCCCACTGGATCAGGATAGTGTCTTGTGGCAACTGCATTAGCATCGTGGAAACCTTAGAATCAGCCGGAGTCAGGATAAGCAAAAGTCTTTATTCTTGGTCTTTAGCGGTAGAAGTGAAGAAAGTGGACATGTAAGATCTTTGCAACCTCACCTTCTCATCTTTCTCCAAGAAGTGACCCTGGCTAGTCTTCCTACACCTCCTAGTCCCTCTCAGAATTTTCTGTATATACTAAATTATTGGGCCAGCATAGGATAGTGGGAAGGGCCATTTTCCAAGCATATTCTTATATCTATTGTCTAATTGGTAATTAGTCTCAAGTGCTCTATTGTCCGACCTCAGTGCATTGACTCAAGAGTTTCAGCCCTTTATAGTGTCTGTCCCATATTCAGGTGCCAAAATGTAATATTTTTCTCTAAAGTGTAAAGTTCTCTGGGAGCAGCCTTAGTTTCAGTTCAGTGTAATAATCCCAAATGCATCCAGGAGTTAAAGTCCAAATCCTTTATTGTCCCTCAAAATCTTATCTCCTTCACTTGGAGCTTGGCTAGGTTTCTGGAGGCCTTCCGGATCTTGCCTCTAGTCCTTTGCCTCTGCCAGCTTCTGTCTCTATCTCCCTCAGAATGTCTCTGAATCCAAACGTTTGTACTTCAGCCTCTAGTCAGCACAAAGGTGGAAAATGGAATGAAATTATCTCTACCTCCTTTAGTGGGCTTGTCCTCCTTATATATACTCTCTTAAAGGTGTGAATTATAATAAGTAGTATGTACATGTCAATTAGAGAGTCATTAACTCATCAATTCCACTTAGTACCTTCTTTCAAGTTCTGGCCCATAACATCTCCTTATAGGATCAGATCAATCATATTGGAGCATGTTAAATTATATAATTATTGGGGAAGTTAGGTGGTGCAGTGGATAGAGCACCAGCCTTGAATTCAGGAGGATCCAAGTTCAAATCTGGTCTCAGACACTTAACACTTCCTAGCTGTGTGACCCTGGCCAAGTCACTTAACCCCAGCCTCAGAAAAACAAACAAACAAATAAATAAATAAATGATATAATTATTGTCTCTATCAATTCCACTATCTTAGTACCTTGTTAGAACCCTAACATTGCTTGATGTGAGATCAGGTTAGCTACCCCTGCTTTTGTTACTTCACCTGAGGCATAATAGATTCTGCTCCAGCCTTTTACTTTTACTCTGTATATATAGCTCTGCTTTAAATGTGTTTCTTGTAAACAACATATTGTAGGATTCTGGCTTTTGATCTAGTCTGCTATCTGTCTTCTCTTTATGGAAGAGTTCACTATATAAGTTTTTCCCCTCCTTCCCTCCACCCCCTCCACTAGATGGCAGGCATTCCCATACATATTAAATATGTTATAGTATATCCTAGATACAATATATGTGTGCAGAACCTAATTTTTGTTGTTGTTGTTGTTGTTGTTGTTGTTGTTGTTGTTGTTCTATCCATATAGAAGCTGTCAATGGTTAGAGCCCTTTTAAATTTTTTGCCAGAGCAGAATCAAAGAAAACAAACTGACAAGAAAAACAATTCGTCTGCTTTGGGGGGGGGGGATGGGGCTGAATGGTGTTACCCGGCTTCCTCTATAGACTGTGGGAGACAGCAGGAAGGCACTAACAGGACAGCGATGGCTATGCTACTCCTGCACTCTGAGACTCTGAGGCTCTAAGAGCATTCTGAGTCACTCCAGGTCGGGGTGGAGTTGGCCAGGTCCCGAGAGTTGCTAGCTTTTCTGAGTTTTATTCTTTATCTCCTGTGTTTACATCTTCTTTTCTGATCCTGGTTTGCTGCCAAGACAGAATATCCACACTGGGGTAAAGGTCATTCCACAAAAAGGCAGAAATCTCCCCTTTCCCTTCTCGGGTCTTCACAGTGTGAGCTGCCTGCCTGCTCTCACTACTTGCCCTCAGCCTGCAACCCATCTGTTCGTCCCCACCCCTGAGCAAAAACAGACCTTTTCTGGTGAATTTCAAGGATGTCTTCTGTTGGTAATTATTTGTGGGTTGTTTTTTCTGGTAAAGAATTAATTCCAAGGCTTGTCATGAAGTAAATTCTGAGAGAAAATGTGGAGCTTAGGCAGCTGTGTGCCTCCTCTCCTCCATCTTTGTCCAATTGAATTTTTAAATGAGTTGTTTTGTTTTATGGAATTTTTTTCCATCTCGCAAATTCTGTTTTTTAAGGAGTTATTTTCTTTTTCTGTTTCCCAAATCCTGTTTTTCTGGAAGTTGTTTTCTTTTTCCATTATTTCAAATCTATCTTTTAATGAGTTATATGCCTTTTCCAAGCCTTCTTGCAAAGTTTTCATTTCCTTTTCCCATTTTTCTTCTCTTTTAAGATCCTTTTTAATTTCTTCTAGGAGAGTCTTGTGTGATGGGGATCAGGTTACATCACCTTTTGGGTCTTCATCTGGAGATGATCTTTAGTCTCCTCAGGGTTAAAATCTGTTCTTCTCATTCACCATAAAAGCTGTCTATGGTCAGAATTCTCTTTACTTTTTTACTCATTTAAAAAACAAAACAAACAAACAAACAAACAAAAAAACCCTAAGGTCTGCTTTTAGGGCAGGCGAGGTTTTCCAAGCTTCCTCTATAAGGAGCAATGGCTGTGCTGGTCAGTGCTGATTCACTCCTGGTGTTGGGTGGGTGTGGCCAAGTCCCATGAGATCCTGACTTTTTGGGGTTTACTATTGATCTTTTGTGTTTGTGTTGAATGTTTTCTAACTTCTCTGCTGATCTACTGGCTTGCAACCAGGGCAGAGTTGCCAAGAATGCTGTAGATGTTTGTAGATTCCTCCCTGTAGATTCTCCACCACATGGAGTCTACATCTCCCTGAGGAGTCCCTACCAACGTAGGACTCTGCTCTGTCCCCACTGTCCTTTGTACTTAGCTGCTTGTGCTGGCTGCCTTCCTCCCGTTTCCAATTGAAACAGACCTTTTCTGGTGATCTTTGAAATTATCTTTTACTAGTAATTTGTTGCATTCCCAATATTCATGGATTCTGCTGGTTCAGAGCTAATTCAGAGGCTGGATTTGCTAATTAGTCTGAGAGTTGTAGGAGAAGGTCAGAAAGAAAGGTGTGTCCTTTCTGCCATCTTGGCCCCAACCTCGGAAGTCCTAACTCCTTTGTTTTACAGATGACAGAGACCCATGAGATAAAGTGACTTACCCAAAGTCATCCAGATAATAAGTGAGAGAGATGAGATTTGAACATAAGAGCTTTTCACATTATTCAATGTACACTCTTTCCAATCAAGGAAAGTATCACTTTTTATTTTGTAGGAACCAACTTCAAGGACAAGTGAACCCTTGTCTCCATAAGGGCTCAATGCTATTAAATGAAATGAGAAATTAGAAAGAGTATTTAAAGAGAACAACATCCATCACTGGTGGCCTCTCATCAATATAATTTTCATTTCAGTAATAATTAACATCAAACCAAGAACAGAATTCATACCTTCTTGCTGTCTCATTTACTGCAGCAAAAATCCAGTGCTTGGCATATATGCTAAAATGACAGCTGAATTCCCAGTTAGTTGTTCCAAAATGACCAAAGTTGAGAGGTTATGAGTATAGCTTGCAGAACCAATGTTTTATTCTCATTGAAACCCAACTCTGAATGCTAAAAATTACAAATCATACAAAATGAACATATATTAACTGAACATAAACTTTTGTTCTCTATTTAATAGGTTCTATAATGAATTTAAAGAAGCATAAGATGCCATAATAACTAGGAAAGGTAAAAAGATAAATACTCAAACATCTAAATAATATCAGATCTACTTGAAGGCTGTGTGTGGTAACCATGCTATGAAATCAGATGAGGGAGAGATCAGTTTGTGTAGGCAAGATTAAAGAAGGCTTGTAAAAAAAAATACACTTAAATCAAACCTTGATGAAGAAATGTGGAGGGTGGCATTCCAGGCATGGAAAATGCATGATACATGCAGAAAGATTGAAAAAAAGAATTTCAAGGTACTAAAGGGAAACAAAGCTGAAAAAAGCAAGTTGTTAGATAAAGTAATAGTCTGAACTCTAGGGCAGTTGTGATTAGAATGGAAGGAGGATAGGCATACAATAGAGTTTTCAAAGGAAACATCAATAGGACTTTAGATTGATGAGATACAAAAGCCATCAACAATTAAATAATGAAAGTTCTTCATATGTAAAATGAGGACATGGATCTCCTAAATTCCCTTCCAGTTCTAGCATTCCAAGCAAAGATCCAGTATAGTTTCAGTTAGTCCTGTAGGTATACATTAAATATTAACTAAGGCTCAAAATCAACACCACTAGAAAAACTTATCGAATATTTCAAACACTGAATATTAATAGTGACCCCCATGATAGCCTTATGTTTGATGATCCATTAAAATTTTTTGATAGAAGAGTCAATTATATTCAGTTTGAGAATATGATTACAATCAGCTATTGCAGATATAATATATCCCGGAATCAAATCCTTGTTTTGTTGCCTTAGCTTTTTTTCTAATGTATCCTTTCCTTTGGTATTAGAAGGAAACCATCTTCATCAATATGACTTGAAACCATAGAATTCACTTGTGGGTCCCATCCAACTGAGTCCTTTCAAGTCTAATACTTTCATCTTAGAGAAAAGGAAACTTAGACTTAGCGGAGTTAAGTGACTTGACCAAGGTGACCCAGATAATTCATATTCCATAATGCTTGAGTCTCTGGATCTAAGTCTTGTATGAAGCCAGCTGTTTTTCCCCATGATACAGTTATGTATCAATCATCAACTAAGTGCCTACCCTGTGTTAGACATTATCCTAGGTGCTGGGTATAGAAACAAAAGAATAAAGGAATTTCTATTTTCATTGCAGGTTTTATAATCTAATGAAAGAACTCTTTCTCCTTCTCTACCTTTTTATGTTAGCAGCTCAAAGTTCTTGTTCTAAAATGAAGCTTTTATTAGTTTTTGCTTTCTGATATTCTCATTCTAACTACATTTTTTACTGACCCATATTTGCAAGCACTTAGAAAATAAGATTTGAAATAAGTTTAAACAGCCACAAATTTCAGTGTAATCAATTTCAGGTTTTTAATGTTGTTCTGATTTTACTGACAAGCAGAATTCTCAATCTAAGATAGCACAGCTCAGTGGATGCTGGCTTTGGTAATATCTTCATCTCTAAAATTAGGAGGTCAGACTAGATTTCTCTGAGGTCCTTTCAAGCTCTAGTTCTATGATCTATGATCTTGTACTCCTATGAAATATTAATTGTCACATGCTTTAAAATACTAACTAAACTGTATTCTTCATCCTTCTTTATTTGCCCCCACCCCTTATGTTTTGATTATATTTATGGCATATTGCACACACACAAAAAAGGTTTGTATGTGGTAGAAAAAGTGTTAAAGGATATTAACCTTTGCATTTTTGGAGTGTACTTTTTTTTTCTGCTACCTAGTTTGCCTCTGGCAAGTAGAGAAACTGAAAAGAAAAAAATGCTATATTTTTGTTTTCTGTTGCCATGCAAATAGAAATAAGACTACTGGGGATGTATAAGAAATTCTCCCT
This sequence comes from Sminthopsis crassicaudata, assembly GCF_048593235.1. Taxonomy (NCBI): domain Eukaryota; kingdom Metazoa; phylum Chordata; class Mammalia; order Dasyuromorphia; family Dasyuridae; genus Sminthopsis; species Sminthopsis crassicaudata. The sequence goes on from NC_133619.1 coordinate 565,287,326, forward strand.
TTTCCTTAGAAAAGGAAGATCTGGGAATCTGAAGGACATTCTTATCCCTCTATACCTGTGAAAAATATATCTTCTGTTAAGAAGGAATTAGATCCTCTGAAAAACTTGTTCTATGAAGGAGTATTTATAATTCAGTCTTCATCTTTATTTTTTGTTCAGTCTTGTGATTTAATCTGTGTAGGGACTTACCTTCATAAAAACTGTCCACTGATGCACATCAGCAACTCAAACTGTAATTTATACTATTAGAGTTGCTTGGGATATTTTAAGAAGTTGAAATGACATAAACTTGGAACCTACTAGTGTGTATAAGAGACAAGACTTAAAACCAGATTTTCCTCCACTACTTACTTTTTATCTAATATTGCTATGGTGCTTCTCACGACAATTTTAATGCATCTTATGAGATGGTATAACTTTACACTCTGACATGATTACCTGTTATTTTTCTAGTGAATCTAATGACAATAGTAGTATTAAATGTATTCAGTGAATTATTTCTACTCATTCATTTATGCTATTGATATGGCAACTGATGATTAATTTTTAAATATTGTGAGTGAAACTAGATTGAAAAATATTTCTCCCTTTTCATGAAATGGATTTCAATTTCTTTTTCTATATTATAAAAATGACAAATGCTTATAGCATATTTTGATAGTTTTCTTATTCTCTAGTGAAGAATGTTTTTTTAACTGATAATTTAAGCAAATCTGATATTTTACCACTTGGTGGTGCTCCATAACAAATTAGTGTATAATAGAAGTAGTAAGTAGTAATTTGGGAAAATATTATTAATGTAGATAGTATGTTCATAACTTTGTAGTCAGTTTAACCAACATTTTAAAAATAATTATTGATAGATTTTGTTTTTATATCACATATATATGCTTCCTCTTTGCGTTTCCAGATAACAATCTCTTATTTGTAACAAAAAATAAAACAATAAAAATAAAAAGAGAACTGTCTAGCAAAACTAACCAATTTATTGCTCAGACTTAAATTCAATTTAGGAGCTTACAGAACTCATGCTAGGGGGAAAATGATCAAACTTTGCCCTGTATCAGACCTCTTTGGGAGCACTGAACGCTTGTGAGTCCCGAACCTGAGCCATCTCTTTGAAAACAAAAGCACACAACACTCATTAGTTCAAGAAGAGGATCCAAGACTAATCTAGATCTTATATATAGCCTTTTATTTTCAAAATACATGCAAAGATAGTTTTCAACATTCACCCTTGCAAAAATTTGTGTTCCAAATTTTCCTCTCTCCCTCCTCTCCTAAACAACAAGGAATTCCATATATGTTAAACATATACAATTCTTCTATACATACTTCCACAATTGTCATCTGCAAAGAAAAATCAGTAAATATTCTCTTCAGAGATGTTAAGAGCTCGGGCCTAACCTAGAGCCCAAATTCAGAAACCACTTAAGAAGAATGAGGAAATGAAAAAAGAATCCCACCATAAAAAGCTATTAGAGTGACAGGGATATTCAGAAGACAAACTCAGAAGAAAATAACTCCAAAATACCAATGGACTAAACCTCAAAGAAAATCATAGCTTAAGCACAAATTCAACTAGATTTCCTAGAAGGCATAAAGCAAGAGTTTTTAAAAAGTTTAAAATGTTTATAATGAAATGAGTTCATAAGAGGAAAAAAATTGAAAAAGAAGTGAGAGGTATGATGAAAGATAGCTTGGTACAAGAGGTACAAAACTTTGCCCAAGCAACAAACTCCCTGAAAATTAGGATGAACCAAAATGACATATGAGAAAATATCAAAACAAAGTCAAAAGGCTTAAAAATATAGAAAAAATAAGAAAAGCAATTTATATGGGAAATTGATGGAGGAAAAAAATTTAAGAATCATTGGGCTATATGAATGCCATGACTGGGACTGCACTGAAGGTTGACAACACTGCAAACTCCCCTTTAGTCTGGTATTCTTGTTCTAGCTATTCCTCTACAGACTTCAGTTTAGGCTAGAAGTTGGAGCAGAGATCCTGTTCCACTCCTGAGGTCTGAGCCACATCATTGATACTTGCTTCTTAATTTCCCCGTTGCTGTATGCACAGGCTAGGGCCTATAATAGTTCTTCACCACAGTATGCCGCTTCTGGGTATAAGTCTCTTCTTCAGTCTGTCCTTAATCTAGGGCTGCCAGTTGGTATCTCTTTGTACAGTAGTGCACAATATTACAAGCATCTTCTTTCATAGGTCCTTTGTAGTTTTGAGTATTATTTAAAATACTCAAACTGGTTTAGTTGTTCATATTCTTAGAACAGTCTTGTTACTGTGTTTAATGTTCTCTTGGTTTTACTCATTTTATCTGCCTGCATTATTTCATGCAAGTCTTTCTATATTTTTCTAAAATCAATTAGGTTGTTGTTTCTTATAATGTAATTCTATTATATATCACAACTTGTTTATCCATTCCCTAATTGACAGACATCCCTTCAATTTACAGTTCTTTGCCATTACAAAGAGAGCATTTAAGTTCTTTTTCTTTTCCCCAATCAGCTTGGGAAACAGACTTGGTGATAATATTGTTGGGTCAAAGGGTATACACACTTTAATAACAATTTGGGCAGCAATTAATAACAATTTGGGCAGAATTCCAGATTGCTTGGATCATTTCGCAGTTCCATCACTGGTGGATTAGCATCTCCATCGAACATTCTCTTTCCTCTTCTATAATTATAACCAATCTAATGGATATAAAATATCTCAAAGTTGCTTAAATTTGCATTTCTCTCTTCATTAGTGATTTAGAGCATTTTTTCACATAATCATATGTAGTTTTGATTTATTTACAAAAAAACTGCTTATTCATTTTGACCTTTATCAATTGGGGGATGACTCATATTTTTATAAAGTTGACAAAGTTCTTTGTGTATTTGAGATATGAAACCTTTACCTGAGAAACTGCCTGTAAAAATGTTCTCACCATTTTCTGTTTTCCTTCTAGTCTTGGCTACTTCACTAAAATTATTGTTCCTACTAACTTTTTAGTTGTCTTTAGGATTTTCCAAGTATGTCATCTACAAAAAGATAGTTTTATTGCCTTTTTGCCTGTTTTGATTACTTTAATTTCTTTTTCTTCTGTTACTGCTGTTGCTAGTATTTCTAAGAATTTTGAATAGTAATGGTGATAATGGGAATTCTTATTTCACTCCTGATCTTTTTGGGAAGTCTTCTAGCTTATCATCACAAGAAATGATTGCTGATGGTTTTAGATAGAGGCTTCTCAAAATTAAAAAAATCCATTTATATCTATATTTTCAAATGTTTTTTAATAAGAATGAATGCTGTATTTTATCAAAAGCTTTTTTTTATCTATTGAGATAATCATATAATATTTTTGTAATGATATAATTGATTGTTAATAGTTTTCTTTATGGTAAACAATCTTTGCATTGCTAGTATAAATCTAACTTGGTTACAATGTATGTAAATTGTGTTTGTGTCTATGTACATATATATGTAAATGTATAATCTTTATAATATATTGTTATAATTTCCTAGCTAGGATAAGGATTTTTGCATACATATTCATTAATGAAATTGGTCTATAATTTTCTTTCTTTTTGCTCTTCCTGATTTAGGTATCAATAACATATTTGTTTTATAAAAGGAATTTGGTAGGAGTCATTGTTTGCCTATTATTCCTAGTAATTTGTTTAATATTGGAATTAGTTGAATTTTAAATGTTTGATAGAATTCATATAATTTGATAGAATTCATAGAATTGTAATACTTCTGGTCCTGGTGCTTTTTACTTAGGCAGCTTATTTATGGCCTGTTCAATTTCTTTTTCTAAAATAGACTTATTTAAAAATCTATTTCCTCTTCTCTTAATCTAGGTTTTTGTAAATATTCTCCCATTCACTTAAATTTTTAAGTTTATTGACATATAACTGGGCAAAATAACTTTATAATTCTGATTTATCTTCATTAGTGGTATATTTACACTTTTCAATTTTAATAGTGTTTATTTGGTTTTCTTCTTTCTTTTTAAAAAATCAGATTGCCTATTCTGATTCTTTCAGTAATTTATTTTATTGGGATTTCCCCTCCATATAACCACCTCCTACTTTTATTTTTTAATTCAGTGGTTTTCCTACACTTAATTTTTTATTAATCTCAGCCATAATTTTTAAGATTTTCAATTTGGTACTTAATTATTGCTTTTTAATTTGTTCTTTTCCTAGTTTTAAAAAATTGTTTGCCCTTTCTATGTTTTATTGATATAAGCATTTAGAGATATAATTTTTCCTCTGATCACTGCTTTTACTACATTCCATAGATTTTGGTATATTGTCTTATTACTGTCATTTTCTTGAATCAAATTATTGGTTCTATGATTTGTTCTTTAGCTCACTCATTCTTTAAGCTTAAGTTGTTTAGTCTCCTGTTAGTTTTTGTGTTTCATACTTCCTTATTGAATATATTTTTATTTCAGTGAGATATAAAAAGAATGCATTTAATATATTGGTTTTTCTGCATTTAAGTATCATTTTTATGCTAATATGTGGTCAGTTTTTGTAAAGGTACCATATGCCACCTAGAGAATAGTGTCTTCTGTTTCATTCCCATCCAGTTCTCTACAGATATCTATCATATCTAGCTTATTTCAAAATCTATTAACCTCCTTAACTACTTTCTTCTTCTTCTTTTTCTTCTTCTCTTCTTCTTCTACTTCTTTTTAGATTTATCTGATTCTGAGAGGTGAAATTTAAAGTCTCCCATAATTATAGTATCATTATCTATTTCTAGCTATAAGTTATTTAACTACCCCTGCTTTTTTTAAAACTCTGCTAAAGCAGAATAAATTCTACTTAAGCTTTTATTTTAACTCAATGTATATCTCTCATTTTAAAATGTGTTTTTTACAAACAACATACTGTTATTAATCCATTCTGCTATCCATGTTTGTTTTATGAATGCTTTCTTCACATTAACATTCAAAGTTATATTTACTAGTTGTATGTTTCTCTCCATCCTATTTTTTCTCATTGTTACCTTTCTCACCTTTTTTTTTTCCTTATCCCTCACATTTTTTATTTTTGTCAAACTACTCCTTCCTAAACTGTACTCTTTTCAGGAACCCTCCTTTATCTACTTCCCTTAATCTTTTATTCTTTACTCCTTCTATCCCTCTAAACATCTCTCATTTATCTTCTTTCCCTACCTACTCCTACCTTGATCTACACACACTTTAAAAGTCTCTGCCTTATCCTGTCTCCTAATCCTCCTTTTTCTTTCTTTGGTGGTGCTGGTGGGTTTTTTTTTTTAATTTAATTTTATTTTAATATTTTACTTTTCCCAGTTACATGTAAAGTGTTTTTTTTGCATTTGTTTTTAAAACTTTCAGTTCTAGATTCTTTCCCTTCCTTTCTTGCTACCTTCCCCCTCCCCCAAGTTGAGAAAGCACATGTGAAAGTTTGCAAAATATTCCTATATAAGTCATATTGCAAAAAACCCCAAAGATTTCCTCTTTCCCCCAAAAACCCAAAATTCTCAAGAAAAATACAGTTAAAAATATGCTTCAATCTGTATTCAGACACAATTAGTTCTTTCTCTGAGTATGGATAGCATTTTTCAGGGTAGTCTTGGATCCTTGTATTGCTGACAATAAATAGCAAAGTAATTCATGCAGCTGATCATCCTACAACATTGCTATTATTTTGTACCCAGTACATTTCTCTTTGCATGAGCTCGTGAAGGACTTTCCAGATTTTTCTGAGAGAATCCTACTCATCATTTCTTATAGAACAATGGTATTCCATTATAATCATATATCATGATTTATTTAGTCAATCCCCAATTGATGAGTATCCCCTTAATTTCCAAATCTTTGCCTTGAGAAAAGAACTGCTCTAAATATTTTTGTACATCTTTTCTTTTTCTTTTTTTCTGCCTATTTCTTACTAAATTTATGATATTTTTATACCCTTTTAAGTGTATCTGTTATTTCTTCTTTCATTCAATTGTGATGACAATAAGTCCTTAGCATTTACCAACCCTGTACCTGCTTTCCACTGTCACAATTCTTCCTTTCATCTCTCATTTGTAAGAGATAATTGCTCCATTTTATCTCTCCGTCTCCAGTTTCATTTTTTAGAATCATCCTCATGCTCAGCTCAATTCCAAAACTCCTATCTATATATGGTCTTTCAAACCACCCAATTAATGGAAACTTCTTAAGAGTATAGATAACATTTTCCCATATAAGAAGTAAACAGTTTGATTTTATTGAGTCCTTAATAATTTTATGCTTCTCCTGGGTCTAATAGGTCAAATTTTCCATTAAGTTCTGGTCTTTAGGTCACAAATATGTGAAAGTTGTCCTTCCTCTGCCTCACTCCGTTTTTCAATTCAGGATTATACCCATCTTTGCTGAGTAAGTTATTTGTTGCAAACCTAGCCCTTTTGCTCTTTGAAATATGTTTTAAGTTCTTTAGTCTTTTAATGTGGAAGCATTAGATTTTGTGTAATCTGATTGAAGCTCCATAGTATTTAAATTATTTTTTTTTCTTGTTTCTTATAATACTTTATTCTTAACCTGGTTGCTTTAAAACTTGGCTGTGATGTTCTTTTAAGTTTTACTATTTCCTCCTCCTCCTCCTCCTTCTCCTCCTCCTCCTCCTCCTCCTCCTCCTCCTTCTCCTCCTCCTCCTCCTCAATTTATTATTATTACCAGGTTCTAATCCTGAGCTATGAGGGTTGGTGCCTCAGGTTTTTCTTTTTTCTTGAGGAAATTGGGGTTAAGTGACTTGCCCAGGGTCACATAGCTATGAAGTGTTAAGCGGCTGAGGTCAAATTTGAAATCAGGTCCTCCTGACTTCAGGACTGGTGCGCTATCCACTGTGCCACCTAGCTGCCCAGTAGGTTTTTCTTACTGCTATTTTTTGAGCTCTTTCTGGCAGGTTCATTCTTCTTAGGAGAGCCACAACTAGGGCCTCTACTCCACTGTCAATGCAAAAGCTTTTGCTCCCTGCAGTTCTTCCATACCTGCAAACTTTAGCTAATTCCTTTGTTCTGGAACTGAAACCAGGGATTCCTCTCCCTTGGAAGTATTCAAAGGCAGTAAGGTCCCTGCCCCTGTGCTATTGCATATATGTGTATGTGCTTGTCTTCTTAGCTGGTAAACACAGCTTGGGGAACTGCATCAGATGGACCTGATTTTCCTCCACAGTCTTCCCCTACTCCACTGTTGGCTCTTCAAATAGTCCCTGAGATGAAAGTTCCTGAATCAAGCTTGCCTCCCCCAATCCACCTGCTCCCGGGAGCTGTTAATTCAGTGAAGTCTATCTAGACAAGGATGCACTTCAGTTGGCTGAATCTGCCCCTGGGGGTGTTCTTAAGGTCCTTCAAAGTTGTTTTAGGAAGACTGTTGCTTTGTCCCAACTTTTAATTATTTCTGCCACTCAAAAATCACCTTGAAGTGATATTTTGTGGAAGAAATTTGGAGATCATGGTATTTTCTGTCTTATTCTGCCATCTTCCCAGAATCCTCTTCAATTAAGAGTTTTTTTTTTCCTATCTATTCATCAGAGACTAGAATTAAAATAATGGGGAAAGACTTCTGAGTAATTTGAGATAAGGCAGAGAAGAGAAGAGAGAGCTCCTCACAAGTGACCAGTTTTTTTGAGAAAAGTATCAAGGCAAGGTTCTTAGGAAAGAACACATGCTGTGGTCGATTTCTCTAGAAATGAGATTTGGAATAGCTGTTGTGGAGAGTGGGATATCCAGTTGATTAGAAAATCCTTGAAGGATTACCTTGCTTCAGTGAAGGCCCAGCTAAAATTATATAACAAAAATTTGTATTCAACCCATTCAACATGTTTTAGTTGTGCTTTGCTTTTTTTTTTCTCCTTTTCCCCTCCAGCTCTGTTCATTGATGCATGAACTGGAGTGATATAGTTAGGGTTAAGGTTTGGCAAGACATATTGATAGTATCAGGTAGCAAGACATTTGAGAAAAGATAGCTTTTGCCTATTTTGCCAATTTTATTTCTTTATTATTATTTTCCTTTACTCACATTGTGTTATATTCCAGATGGGCTACTTGAACCAGATATGTTTTATCATACTTCCATGTCTTTAAACAGGGAGTCCCTTATGTCCTACATACTGCTTCCTTCTCATTTGTGAATTTCAAAATTTCTTTAAAACTGCATATCTTCGTATTAAGGATATATTCATATCAAGGGTTCTTCCTTGAGTCCTTTCCCACTCTCCCATTGAAATTGTCCTTTTGTTATGCCACAATTCCCTTTTATTACCCTGCCTCAGTTTCCCTAATTGTTTTGCCTCAGTTTTCCTGGTTGCAACCCTCCTTTTCTGTCCATTAGAACTGAGTTAATTAGGGCTATGGAGATGTGGCATTCCAGAAGATAAGATTCCAGATGTCCTATTTCAGATACCTAATTGGCATTGTTTATAACTATAAGTTTCAGACTTTCTGGCTCTAAGCTGGACACCTTTTTAACTCCCAGTTTGTTAGAATTTATGGTCCTACCCCCCCTCCCAACCTGTTAGAACCAGATTAATGTTTCCTGCCTGGAGATTTTTGCTCATCAGAGTTTGGACTCCACTCCCCTGCCTTTGTTTAGTTACTGTGTATAAATATATCATTGAGAACTCACATTTGCTGCTGGATGCTTTGTTCATCAGCCCTGGGGGCAGCATGCCCCCCAGCATCTCCCTCTCAGAAATCCAAATAAAATATTAATTACTCTCTAATCTCTAGCTTGCCTCAGTTTCTCCAGCATTACAATTTGGAGGTTTCACCAAGATAATAGAAAGTGAGAGCAGGATTAGAGATTAGAGACCTTTGGGTCTCCACCTTGGGCCTCAGGGTAGCTGGAGATCTGGGTTCTTGGCCTGGAGAGGCTGGCTCTCTGGATTTTTTTCCCCAGAGTTTCCAGGAAAGAGCAGTTTTCATCCCCAGCCCGACAGTGGACACTCCATTTCGGCCATGGGAGAGTAAGTCTGGATGTTTTAGGACACAATCTGATCTGTTTATGTTTTTGTCTGTCTTTGCTAGCATCTGGATTCTCAGAATAATAAAATGCCAATGGGCATTAAATTCTGAGAATGGTATAATTCCAGGACTATGGATGATATCCTCTGGTTTGGGTGTCTTCTAAGACACATCTAGTCTGATCTGATTCTGAGTGCCTTTTTGGGCATTCTCTGGTTATATGTGATAAATGTTTTGTTTAATGTTGTAACTGTATCTATGTGTGATTTGTGACTGTACAGTCTATAATTTGTGTTGTGTTCTGTGTGATTTGTCTGTTTTGTTAATTTAAGAGCTCTGTGAAGTTTTAAGAACAATGATTAAGAAATTTGGGAATTAGTTATTTCAATGTTGCAATTGTACTTAGTATAAAAATTGCTTGTGATTTTAAACTTTTTAACTTGTGCTAATTTGTGAGTAAAAGAGAACTGTGGAACAACACTTTCCTTCTTCAAATTTTCCTACAGTATTTTGTGTGAAACTTTTCTTTGTCTTCATCACTCTTGTAGCTTGCTTTATGCTTATCTCTGTGTGAATACATATACACACATAATTTTTCTCCCAATAGAATCTATGGAAATTGTGGGAAAAGGCTATCATTTTTTATTTTTTCCCTGCCTTGACTCCCCAAAACACTCAGGGAGTCCATTTTGGGATGCAAACAAAAGCAAGAATGACTTGGTATGAGTGGGGGGAGGGCTTCATTTTTAACACATTCAGGGCCTCCAGCATATTCTGATTTAGTGTTTCTACAAAATATGGCAACTTAAAAGATGAGTTCAGGGAACCCCATAACCTTCCTTAACAGAAAGCAGCATTGATTATATAAAGATTACCAGGGCTCCAATTTGGGAAAAGACCTAGGTACAAAACCCAGCTTAACACTTAATAGTTTGACAAGTCAATTAATCTCGCTGAAACTTTTTTTTTTCCATCTTTGAAGTAGAGGTGATAATTCTTGAATTGTCTACCTTACAAGGTTGTTATGAGGATCATATGAGATTATATACACATACAAACACACACACACACACACACACACACAATGTTGTCTCCTATTATTTATCTTCTTAAAGCATTGGAAAAGAAGAGTTTAATTATTACTATTGACAGATTTTTCAGGTTGGGAACAGAATTTTGTGAGTTTAATTGTACCTATTATTATATTTTAAATAATTTGATAATTAGAAGATTAAATATGCCAATGTAAAACAACTTTTTAATTCTATTCCTATACTTCTGTATTGCTCACAAAGCCTATATTTATAGGCAGAGGCAGTCTTATAAATAGGGATTTAAAATAGTATAAGTTTATAGGTATTGTAACCATCCCTGTGCTCAGTTACACTTTTTTTCTTCCTAAGGAAGGGAGAATTATATTCAGAAGGAAAAAGTGCCAAACATCTTAAATCATTCATTAGTCCAAGAACACATCATGGAAATCAGTTTATCACATTGCTTTCCAAAATATTGCTAATCGATAGTCTTCTTTAAAGTAATGAAGCAGAGAATAATTAAGTTCCTTTTTTTTTTCAATGTTATCTTCTTTTATACCATCTTCATTTTCATCTGTGAAACAAGTTCTGATTCTGGGGAAAGAATAGGTTCAGAGGATGGGGCACTGCTCAAGAAAGGCAGTCTTAGATGAATCTGCTGTAAACATCTTTAGGCAGGGAAAGCAGCATATGATCAATAGGTACTAGGGCTATGGGAATGAGTGGGAAGAAAAGGGTGGTTATTCTTGCCAAAGGGTGATTAAAAAAACAAACAAACAAACACTGATAAAAACAACTGTTTACCTATATTATCCATATTTATCTGAATATAATAATTTTTAAACTAGGACTAACCTTGACTATGTCTTTAAAAAAAATAAATCTATTGTCTCAGAGTTGTCATTTTCCTTTAACTTTTACCAAATTTAGTTATACCAAATGATAGTCATATAACTAGTGATGAAGCATTTGCTGTCATATTTGGAGGAAGAGATAATGTAATTTAGTGCTAAAAAATATTGTATTTGGACTTAGAAAACTTGAATTTGAGTATAAACTATGGGATCATTTATATAGCCTTAAATTCCTTATGTTTTAATAAGAATATAATAATGTTTGTACTGTTTACCTAATGAAATTATCGTATCAAGTGAGATGTTTGAATAATTGTTAATACATATAATACTTCAGCTTTACAAAGCTTTTTACATACTTTACCTTGTTTTATCTTAAGTAGTATTAGTATTGGAGTATCTAAGTGACACAGTAGATTAGATCCTTAAACCTGAAGTCAAGAAGATATGAGTTCAAATTCAGCCTCAGACAATTATGTAACGTTATGCAAGTCCCCTAACTCTGCCTTAATTTTTCATCTGTAAAATGAACTAGAGTAGGAAATAGCAAACCACTCCAGGATCTTTGCCAAATGGGATCATGAAGAGTCAGACATAATTGAAATGACTGATCAACAACAAAAGAACAATTATTAGTGTTATTTTACTGAGAAGGAAAAGGTTAGTATTTTGCCCAAGTATAATAAACCTTAGCTTAAATTTGAAGTTGTGTCTTCTGATTTCCAATACATCATGCTGTTTTGTGGCCTTAAAACAATAATAAATAGTTGTAAAAATTTTTTTCCTATGTAGACTGTAGCTATTTTTCACGTTTGATTGTTTTTATGTATGGTACTCAAATTTAATAATTACGCTTTTCTATATCAGAATTGAAAGTTAAAATCTAATTATTGTGAAATGTTTAAAATGCATATATTTTCTTATTATGCCTTTGCAAAATTAATATATATTTTTCTATTTCAAATGATGTGTTAATGCTTGTTTTTATATTTTTTAATATGTTAAAGATTAAACAAAATAGAATTTTTTTTTCAGATTCCAAAGTATACAAAAATCAGATGAGAAAATCGGCTTGGTTTCAGGCAGAGTCTATGAATTGTGAATGTTCACATTCTGAGATTGACTGTGAATGACATTAGAACATTTAAATGAGACATTTGTATCAGATGTATGATTTATGTAATTTTTCAAATTGTTATTATTTATATCTTTCTAATCTTGTTTTAAAAAATTAACTACTGTAGTAAAACAAAACACCAAGTTATTATGTGTGTGTGAATCATTTTGAATGTGTGTTTACATATATTGAAAAAAATAACCACTTGTATTTATAATTTCTATCATAGTACATTTGATTATATTTAATAAGTAAATTTGTTTTTTTTATTCTATAGGAATATTATATTCAAAAGAAAAAGGAATTGTGGGGAATCTGTATATTCACTGCAGCCATAGACCTGGATGAGATGCCATTCACCTTTACTGAGCTTCAGAAAAGCATAGATATAAGGTATATCCAAGTAGATTTGATTTATTTTGTCAAACAAGTTTTGAGTGGTTTAGCCCACTTCTCTATGATATCCAGCAAATATTGGAAATACTGTAACTAGGATTTAAGCTATTTATTTCTTACAATGACCCATTTTATTGATAACTCATTCTCACTATCCCCTCTTCCTATTAAAAATGTAAAGAAAATCATTTTATGATTTTTCTCTTTAGGTCTAAATGATAACTACTGCAGAGGAATATAATGGAGTCATTTAGTAAAATTATAGCAATCGTTTCAAATTGAGATGCTTTTACTTAAAAAAAAAAAACTACATTCAAGGAAAATACTTGAAGGAATAACTTTGTTTCTTAATTCTTCCCTATGCAGTATGTGCAAATTTTATCATCTGATAAGAGAAATTGATACCAGTACTAAAGTTGACTGTTCTGTATCCAGGCTAATGAAGAAATACAATGTTTTATTTGCCCTCTACCACAAACTGGAAAGGTAAAATTTCATTATTTTTAAAAGATACATCTTTGCTTTTATTCTTGATATCTTATTAATTCCAACTTGGTTTATTCAGCATATATTGAATATGTACTATATAGGATATTGTTTTCTTTTTAGTACAATATCTTTTGATGTATGGTTCATTGTTGCTTTTTATATGTTGTGAACAAGTACCCTAGTTTCTTTCCCCTTGTCCAACAAACTTTTTTTTTCTAAATTGAGGAGTATCACAGAAGTAAAACTGCATTTTAATTGTGTTGTTAGCGCTGTGAACAATCAAAACAAAAGCAGAAGTGAGAAGAGTTCAGGGAGAAAGGTTTTTATCTTTTCTTTGCTCTCCTTGTTCCTTCCCCTGACATAAAATTGAGGAGGTAATATTGCATCACTTCTCACATTAGAGACAAATGAGGAAAGCAAGATAACTTTTTCCATAATTGGGCCATTCCCCCAGTTGTCTCTCAAAAGCAGAAGGTTATATCCTAGTTGTATAGACACCTCTCTGATTGGATGGGGAGGGCACCCAGGAAAAAGAAAGGTCCTAAAGTGTTCTAGAGAGAATAGATTTGAGAATTAAGGCATTAACAAAAATCTATCCCAGTTTCTACCACCAGAGGTTAATTCTTATTTTCCTTTTTTCATCTTCCTTCCCCCCCCCCCCACCCAGGCTGGGTGGGGTTAAGTGACTTGCCCAGGGTCTCTCAGCTAGGAAGTGTTAAGTGTCTGAGACCATCTTTGAACTCAGGTCCTCCTGAATTCAGAGCTGGTGCTCTATCCACTGCACCACCTAGCTGCCCCCTTTCACCTTCCTTTTACCTTCTATCCTCCTTAAAACATTTCTTCATATATGACAACATCCAGGAAGAAAAGTTTTTACTTAAATTATTGGGAAAATAAATAATGAAAATTTTCTTAAGTGTTATATATTTGATTTCAGTTAATCATTTTGGTCACCAAATCAAAATATTTTTCAAGTTGTTCATCACATGGGAAACTTTGAGTAGAAAATTATGGCAGCAAAAAATACTGTACTGCCAGAATGAAAGTTAAATATCCTCAATTACTATGTTATTCCTAGAAATAAAAAGTTTTAAGTTTTAAAATTTTTTTATTTTGAGGAAGAGCTGGGGTTTAATTGGGCAATTAATATTGCCCTTATATTCATTTTGTCTAAGTGTTATGAACCTTACTAATTTCTTGTTTCAACTTACATATCTTATTTTATTCTTCCTCATTTCCTTTCCCTTATTATCTTTCATAAGAAGCCTTTATACTATTTTCTTAGGGAGCATTAAGGAATATTCATATAAGAAAGTTATTTTTTTAAAAACTGTGTACTAGAACAAATGTTTTACTGTGTCTATAATTTAAGTCTTTAACACCTCATTTTTCAAGAAAAGAAAAAAATAAACCAAATTTGCCACCATTTTACCCAATAAAAATTAGTATTGTCCCAAAAGGAATTCAGAATTGTAGGAAAGAAAAAAAAAACACATTTAATTAGCGGGGAGAAAAAGGCAACTTATAGAGAATAACTCAGAGGAGCAGCTAGATGGCACAGTGGGAAAAGCACTAACTCTTAAGCTAGGAGGGCCTGATTTCAAATCTAGCCTCAGGCACTTAACACTTATTAGCTATGTGACCCTGATAAGTCACTTAAATACTTAACCTCAATTGCCTCCCAAAAATAAAGATAAAAGAATAGCTAAGAGAACAGAAAGAACAAGATGCTAATATAGGAAGATGCTAATAAATGTTGGTTAATTGTGTATATGCATAGCTAATTTTGATTATGGAGAGAAGTTGTTCAGTTAAGCCAAGAGTAATATACATTTAGATTTGGCATATATTATATTGGATTTCCCTATCCCTAGTGGCTTGACTTCTATGCATCCATCCATCTATCCATCTATCTATCTGTCTATCTATCTATCTATCAATCATCTATCTGTATTTGGACATATTCATATATGCCCCAAAATATATTTCATTAAAAACTATAGAATTATTTTAGGGCATTTCAAATGATGGCTTAAAGAAGTAGGCCAGAAATATGCTTAATGGCATTGGAATTCTTCATCTTTAGTGAATAATACATATCCATATGATTGAGAGCAATTAAGAATTACTGCTTGGGAAACTTTGGGTTAGAAAAAAGTGTTTACTTTTCTGCAAGACTAAATTATTCTGCTTCGTTTAATTTAACATTTTCTGAAAAAGAACTGGGAGTAGTAACCATGATGTAAAGTCCTCTTTATTTCAAAGTGGTGTATAATGGTAGCTTGTAAATGAGCGTAATACAATAACATTATTGTATATTAAAAATTATGGAAAATAATGTACATTGAGTTTTAAGGACCTTTCTATAAACTTTTAAAGTATCTTTGTTATACATTATTATTATCATCATCATCATTTATTATTTTGGTCTAGATATTGATTTCATTGGCATAGAGAATTCCTGATATGGGAAAAATTCTCGGAATCAAAATTTTTATATCAATATGAAATTTTCTGAATTGAAAATTTTTTTATAACTTCTGTCTTTCTAAAAATGCATAATTTCTTTTAAAGAAGTGTCAAAGACTATCCCTCAAAAAACAAAAAAATACTTAGCCTAAATGATTTTTCTTTTTCCTTTCAGAACATGTGGACTTATCTATATGGCTCAACCTAGTAGTCCGTAAGTGATTCAGAATTTTGTTTTGATTTTTCTTTTTTTCTTGTATTAAATACATACGTATAATAATCATAATCTCATTGATTTAGTTCAGATCTGATAAAGGTTATTGCCATATCACAAAGATTCCATGGCTTTGGACTCTGATAATCAAGCTTCCATCTTTTTTTGGATGTATTAAGCAGAATGTAGCAGACAACTCAGTGCTGCTTACTATTCTTATTTAAAAAAACAACTCAGTTCAATTAACAGATATTTATCAAGTGCTTTCATAAGTTCAGTTGATAGCAACAACTACTTCATAAATGATAACACACTTATCAAGAACAAACTAATAAAGGCTAAATAAGTTGTTCATTGTATGCCACCTAATGGGCATTGTAGTTTTTTGCTTGAGAAATTGAAGATGGAAGAGTAGCTCACACAAAATTAGTTTTCATATATATAGTAGGACTATATTACTGGACTAACACATTATAGTATATGAATATAAATATCATTGTGCCTTAAAAATGATTAAATGGATAATTTGGGAGGAACTAGGGAGACTGACTCTGATCTCATTCAGAGTAGAATGAGCTGAAGTAAAATAGTACTTTCATATATAATATCAACATTGTAAAGGAAAAAATACTTTGAAATATCTTAGAAGTGTGATTAATGCACTGGTAAATCTCCAGTTCAGAGGACTGAAGACGAATTATGTCATCTGCCTCCTGATAAAGAGTTGATTGACTTACATGCCAGGAATATGACATGCATTTTTGGACATGCCCAAAGTGAGAATTTTATTTTGCTGGACTACATGTATTTGTAATAAGGATTTTAAAAAATTGTTAAATTGGGGAGAGGGTGGGAGAGAGAACTTTTTAAAGAATCCCCCCAAATAAAAATTTATCTTCATAATTTATTGCCTTATTTTGTGATCTGAAATTTTAAAACTCAAGCTTCATTAGGGTCATCATCTTTGGAGAGATATTAGTTTTGTCTTTGTTTCTGTTTTTTTTTTTTTTTAAGTTTTATTGATGCCTTTTGGTTTTTAATGCCATAGTCATTTCCTTTTGCCATCTCACATTCTGCAAATGGGCAAAGATGACAAAAGATGGGAATAGGTTTTGAGGAGTCATATCTACTGATATCTTCTTGTCTGGGCTTGTATTTTCATCAATTTCTCCCTTTTCTATCAGCACTTCTGCTTGATTTGCCCTCCATGGAGCAGCATGTCCCTACATTGGGTATCCCTTGATGGCAGCCTGCCTCCTCCAGATTTCTTTGTTTATTGTCTTTACCCATTATATTGTAAACTTCTTGAGGTCAGGGAATGTCTTTCTTTTTCTTATTTGTATCCATAGTACTTAGCATGTAGTAGGTGATTAATAAGTGTTTATGAACTATATTTGAATTGGTCTAGCTATCTTAAACATCAGTTTAGAAATAGTCAATACAAGTAACTAAATTGGCCATAGGCTTTAACCCAGTGATCTCACTATTGGGTATGTATCCCAAAGAAGTTAAGAGACTTCCAAAATGTACTAAAATGTTCATAATACTTTTCTTTGTGATAGCAAAGAATGAGAAACAAAGTGAGTAATCATCGATTGTGGAATGGTTACAAAAACTGGAAGAGTCCAATGGATTTTATTCCTCAATAAGAAATAATATTTTAAAAAATATGGAAATATTTTTATGAATGTATGAAGAATGAATTTAGAATAGAAAAGAACATGTTAACCATTATCATAAAAAAGAATTAAACACATACTATATACTAGGTACTTTGTTTATTTCTGGATACAAAGAAAAAAGACCAAAACATAGTCTATGTCTTTGAGAATTTTTATGGGCAGTAAGATTTGCAAATATCCACATACAAGAGTTATACAATATAAATAGGAAGAAATGTCAGAGGTAATGTAATGTAACTAGCAGTAAGAGGAAAGGAGTTGGAAAAATCCTCTTTCAGAAAGTGGTATTTAAGTTGAGCCTTTAGGAAGTCAGAGAATTGAGGAGTAAGGGTGAGGAGGGAGCAGATTCCAGGCATGAAAAAATAAGGTATGTAATCAGGAAATGAAATGTCATTTGTGAGGAATAGGAAGGAGGCTAATATGACTGTAACAGAGTACTGGCAGGAGAAAAAAGTCTAAGAATAAAATTTGGGAAAGAACTAGGTTGTGAAAGTCTTTAAAAGTCAAATGAAGGGTCTTCTATTTGATCCTGGAGGTAATAGGGATCCACTATTTATAAAAATAGGAGCATTGTGGTCAGACCTAGACTCTTTAAAGGAAGATCATTTTGGCAGCTGAATCATAGTGTACAGAAACAGGGAGGCCAACCAGAAAGTTATTGTAATAGTCCCAGCATGATATGATGAGAGCATAAACTCTGTTTTAATTGGAACGGTAAATCTTTTATGGAGGCATAAAGAATTGCTTTGCTGCAATCAGGATTTATTTGAGATTATATAATATAATTTTGTAGTGAACTAGTTAGCATGATTTTGTAATTTTCTCTAGCAGCTTGTGACTAGCAGTTAAGCAACACACAGTGGGATTTGAATAGTCAAACACAAAGTTGGGGCTTGGATAAGTCAAAATTGACAGTAGAATAAGGGACTAGGCACTCAAGTGTAGAGGGTAGTGTAGAGTTGAAATGGTTCACCAAGAATTCCAGATAGCAAAGGGAAGAAAGTGTACTTAGGATAAAGGGGATAGTCCCGGAGGGGTTGGAGCAGGGGGAGAAGGAAACAAAATAAAAAAGAAATAACAAAAACCCTGAATGGTGGTGGGATTGGAGATTACAGTGATGATGAACAGAGTTAGTGTTAAGGAAGCTGAGTTTTGAGTAATTGAAAAAACATATGGTCCTAGAAAAGAGATAATGAAATATATCTTCCACTGTCAGATCTGGAGGTAGAAGATTACTGGTTCATATTATTGTAGCTGTTGTTACATATCACTATAGTAGATGTTTGTGTTTGATTTTCTTTTCAGTTTGATCTGTGGTAGAAAGAGAATTTCCTCCTCAGAAATGACTAATGACAGAAGGCTTCAATAAAATTTAATTTTTTAAAATTATATAAAACTAAGGCAAAATTTGAACATTGGATCCCCTCCCCTACCTTGGCTAAGATTTTGAACCTTCACCATAATAAATGTGACTTGATTTATCAGAGAGTAAGTACTATTTGTCAATGAGGGCAGAATTTTCTGGAATTAAAAAGAAATGGTTTTTATAAAGTAATATGCCCTATTGCATGCTTCCTACCCCTAGATTTGGCTTTATAGTATCACTGATACTTTTTACCATTATAAATTTTTCATTTTTTCCCCTGTGATCTATTTATTAGGACATCTTCTGAAATAAATTCTATGTTGGTGCTAAAAGTATCTTGGATCTTGTTTTTGTTGGCTAAAGGTAAATTTATTATATTTATCAAATTAATCTGTGTAAAGTGTTTTGCAACATCTAAACCATTACATAAATGTGAACTATTATTGCTTATTAAATGATTCTATTGCTTATGGATCTCTGAGGTTATCTAACCCTACTTCTGCGTAAAGAAGAACCCCTTCTAAAACATCCCCAACAAAAGGATTCAGCTTTTTCTTAAAACCTCAAGAGAGGAACTTACTATTTCCTCCTATTCCATTTGGGAATGGCTTCAATCACTAAGAAGTGTTATTGGGGGGCAGCTAGGTGGTGAGGTGGATAGAGCACCAGCCTTGAATTCAGGAGGACCAGAGTTCAAATCTGGTCTCAGACACTTAACCCTTCCTAGCTGTGTGACCCTGGGCAAGTCACTTAACCCCAGCTTCAGGGGGAGAAAAAAAAGAAAAAAAAGAAAGAGGGAAAAAAAGAAGTATTATTGGGGGTTTTTTCATAGCAAACTTAAATACATGTCTCTGAAAAATCATCCTCTTTCTCTGCCAATTTCTTCTGAGTTATGTCTTTTGAGTACTTAAAGATAGTTTCAAATCTAAGTCTTCTCTTCTTTGGATTAAACATTCCCAGTTCTTTCAACTTATCTCCTTTTATATGGATATTCTTCAGTGTGTCAATGTTTTTCCTAAAATGTGGTACTCAGAACTAAACCTAGAGCTCTAAATGTGATCTCATCAGGCTAGAGTACAAATCTAATTCTTCCCTATTTCTTGTATTCTTTTCGTCTCTTAATGTATCCTTAGGTTGCATAAACTTTTAGCTGTCATATTTTTGACTCATATTAAGCTTCAAATCCACTAGAACCCTTAGAACTCTGTTAGATTAACTATTGACTAGCTACACTTCTCCCATATTATTCTTGTAGAATTAAATTTTTTTGAAAGCTAGTGTGGGATTCAAGTTTATCTTTTTAATTTAATCATAATTTTAAACTTAATTATATTAAATCATATATCCCATCAACTGTTGCCATTTAAATCTTTTGGACCTAACTCTGGCATCCAATTAGTCAGTATCTTTGTGTCATCTGTAAACTTGATAAGCATGCTATCTCTATATTCCTTGAAATCATTGAGGAAATTAATAGATGCTTTGAGTACTAACATTGAAACCTTCTAAAAGCTAATTATTGGGATAACATTCAGCCAGTAACATGGTTAACAGTTTGATTATTATCTAGCCTCTCTTCACTTTGTCCACCATCATAACATCTGAGACTGTGTTAGATATTTTGCTGAAATCTAGACACTGTGTCTGTGGATTCCTCTAATCTAGCCATCTAGTGTCCTTTCAAAAAGGAAATGAGATTGATGAAGTATGACCCTTTCTTTATGTTGCCTTGGTGAGACAATATGGTAGAGTAGAAAAAGCACTGCATTTGGAGTCAGGAACTCTTGAGTTTTTATTTTGACTCTGCCAGTCATGACCTTTATGACTGGGTACAGCTAAGCCTTGATTAGTGCAAATGGTGAATCCTGTGAAATGGTAACATTTTAAAAACTGTACCATTCAAAGTTTTAATTGTTTATAAACTATGATAGTTGATTCTAGCTGAGTGGAAAGATGTTGTGGAAAAGTGAATATCGCAACTACTTCCCTGAGTTTATTATTCATGTCTCCTAAGCAGGACCTGGCTGTATTTCATTTCTCTTCTCCAAACCTCTGCTTTTTTTTTTTTTTTTTCTTCTGTAAAATGAAGGAGCTGAGTTAGTTGATTTTTATGATTCAGTTGAATTCTGCTTCTGTTTCTAAATACCCACAATCTACTTTGTTGATAATGTTCTTTAATATTGTAGGAATGTTATTTCTTGCTATCAAAGGCTAATCAAACTGACACACTGTATTTTAGAGACTCCCTTCTTTTCTCTTTGTGATTTTTTAATTGGGCTTAACACTTATAATTCTCCAGATTTGCGGTGTCTCTCCCATTTTACCTGATCTTTTAAAAGTTGCCTGACAATTACTGTACTGTTTTATCTGCTAGCTCTTTCAGTATCTTGTGGTGCAGTTCATCGGGGCCAAGTAATGTAAATTTGTGAGGATAGCTAGGTATTTTCTTACTTTTTTCCTGCTTATTTTGAATTTCAGTTTACTTGGAAGAAACAATAGAAACAAAGTTTCAGTTGTCTTGCCTGTTACATTATCAGTATTATCATTACCCTAACCACAGCCCAGTACTGTCTTAATGAGTAGTATGCTCACACATGGAAACTGCTTTTCTAACAGTGTTTCATTTTCCTTTGACTAATTTATGAGGCTTATCTAGGGTATAAATATCAGGCACACCCTATTGTGTGCAGGGCTAATCATAAAGACTAATTAGAAGCGTAACTTTGGACAAATTGTTTAACTTCTTTAAGCCTTAATTTCCTAATCCCTTCAGTAGAAAAAAATAATGTTGTATTCCCTGTTTCATAGAAATATTGTATACACAATTCTTTGTAAACCTTAAAGGCCTATTTAATTGTAAGTTTCCAGATATCATATATTAACCGATAATGCTTGAAAGTCAACTGTAGTATATTTTAGTATCCAAATTTGGAGTACGTTAGCATTGTATTGAAGGTTCCACACTCTACTCATGAAAGCCTACTTGAAATGAATTTCTGATGAGCATTCAAGGTAATGTATATGTGTATGTGCTGTAAATGTATACATGTATGTGTATATACATAGCCCTATGGAAGTATTTGGAATATATTTTACCTCTTTGTGAAATAGTAAACATTCTTCTAGAAGAGGGAAGAGAATGAGCACCATATAGCTTCTACTTTATGCCAAGAGTTAGTTATGCTAAGCGTTTTACAAATATTATATCATTTGAATGTGACAACAAGCCTATGAGGTAGGTGTTGTTATCCCCATTTTTATAGTTTGAGAAATAGAGGCAAACAGATGTTAATGACTTGCCTAGGATCATACAGTTAATTAGTGTATGAAAATGGATTTGACCTCAGGACTTTCTGACCCAAGCCCAGCAAAGATCTATTCACTGCACCACCTAATTCCTCCCCCCCCCCCCCAGGTGTTGGTCAGTATAATGTATTATAACTTGGTGATCTTAATCAAGACTGAATGAATAATTTGAACTTTTATTTCCAGAGGAAGAGTATATATGAGTTTGTATTTGTATATAAAGTATATGCAGTTTTAAGCTTTAATAGGTTAAAACAGCGTTAAGATTTTTGGAATAATATACCAAACACATATACATGTACAGATATATGTGTGTGAATAACTCCTTATATATACATATATGCTATATATCTATATAAAATATTTATATATGTGTGTCTCCCATAGAAATATATATAATAAATGCACATATTTATAATATTTGTTATTGTTACCTTAAAATACAAGCTTTGGGGGACAGAGGTTATTACACTTTATAATGCTCATACTTTTATGTGTAGTTTTTATATCTCATATAAATATACACATACATATGCCATTGGGTGCAACATGGTACAAAGGAAAAATTATTGACTCCAGAATCCGAGGTCTTGTTCCAATCCTAATCCCAATACCTGCTCCCTATATATATGACTTTGCACAAATCTCTGTGAACTTTAGTTTCCTCATCTTTTAAATGAGGAGATTGGACTAGGTAACCTCTGAGGTTTCTTCCAGCTCCAAATTTTTGATCTTATAAAGAGAGAACTTGAAATATATTTTTTCATTTTGCAAAATAGTAAGCATTCCTCAAGTAAGGTTAGTTTACTAAACTTTTTACAACTTATTGATCTTAATCACTAGACAGTTTTAAAAAGCCAACTTTTTTATTTCTAGGTAAAATATTACAGATGGAAGATGATCTGGTGATTTCATTTCAGTTAATGTTGTGTGTACTTGATTATTGTATCAAACTCTCACCTCCTGCAGTGCTCAAAGAGCCATATAGTAAGTAGTCCATGGTCTTATTCAATATTTCTAAATATTGAATAGTTAATTTATTTAATGATTATACCCATATTATTTTGTGAAATCTGAGCTTCTAACCTTAAATAAAAAGCTATTTAATTTAATTTCATATTTTATGATGTTAATAAATCTATATATGTAAATATATATATAAATTAGTGTGGTGGCATGGGGTACACAAGTATATATATATATACATATATACATATGTATATATATATATTATGTGAATAACATCTTATATGTTTTTTCTTATTGCATCTTATTGTATGTAACTGACTTTTCTGCACATGAGCTCTTATTGTGCTTCACTTACTAAAGTAATGAAAAAATATTTAAATAAAAATAATACTTATTCTTAAACATTAAAGAAATTTTTACTAAAGATTGGATGAAGTTGAGATTGGAGGACATAATTTGTATGTAATAAACACAATTGTGAGACTTTGTCCATCTGTGTTCAGCAGTATATGAGTAGGCATAGAAATGGCTGGTGGGAATAATCTAGGACACTGTTAACCCCAAGAAATTAGCTTCCCTTTCAACTTCCATAGCCAATCTTTCTCCTCAGTGCTACACAGTTCTGGTCTGCTAAACTATAGAGATTCTATTGGCTAGGACTGGGTCTGAGATTGGCCAGTTTGCTCTTGCTTCTGTTCATATTATAGAGTGATTGGTGGAAGGGGAAGGAATAGTGGGGAGAGAGTGGTGAGTAATCAAGTGTTACCTTCCCTATTCCCCTGGCAGAGGGTACGTTACTGAACTTGGGCCTAGGTTTGGCCCATATTTGCCAGCATATTCTTTCATAACTTAATGTTTCCCCTATAACAATATAAACTTCTGAAAGACAGAATTGCTTCACTCTTTGTATTTAGATGTGTGCTTAGAACATAGTAGATACTTAATAAATGCTTAATAAATTGCTTGATTAATAGATGGAAGGCCTTGCTTACTAAGACCAAGCTGGGAGATTATTTACATGTAACACCATAAGGTACTAGATAAGATACTTCTCCTACTCCAAGGTAATATAATTTATACTAAAAGTGCATATGAGATAAATTTGCATTGTTATATTAACTGCAAAACTCTAATTATTTTTAGTTTCACCAGGATTTTATTTCTTGAATAGATTCTCTTATATTCGCCATAGTTTTTGATATTAGTATTGTTAGTTCTGGTACTTTTTTTTTTTCATAAATTAATTGTCTTTGTCCCATCCTATAGAGAGTCAGAGTTGTAGAATAACCTAGGATAAGTACACATTAAAATATAATGCTTAATATGTTTATTATAATTTAGTATTATATGTGGATTCCTTCTTATTCTAAGAGATGGCTATGAGGGTCAGCTTGTAGAATTAACAGAGCTTGTTTCTATTTTAGCATATGAATACACATTATATTTATTAAGCCTCATTTCACTCTCCTTCCATCTTCATGGTTCTCAAAAACATCACTTTTTTCTTATTTCTAGCCAAATGTCACTTCATCCTCAATCTTGGTTGTCCTACCATTGTTTTTAACTATATAGTCATTAATTTGGGCAAGTTAGGTTATTCAATAAAGGTACTCCTTGAGGTCCCATCTCTATCACTTGACAGTGGATATAATAATTCCCTATTACTATCACTAACCTCTTTTCTTCTTTAGTTAATTCCATTTCTGAGATAGTTGTTCTTTAGTCCTTCTGTAGCTACAATTTCAGAAAAGTAATATTTGGGAAAGAAATAGAAGAAGTCCTCTTAACATCCCTAAAGCCATCTGTGACTTTTCAAACTTTTGTGTCCTTAGATCTGAGCCAGTTTTGCCCAGGCCTCAATCAAGCCAGACCTTAGCCAGTTAAAACCTCAGCTTTCATAAATTATATTTAAGCCTGTGTTATAAGGATATCTTGATTTCTCACCACGAGGTTAGCAAAGAGTGTGGTGATTTTGGGAGAGAGACTATTTAATTCAACTTTATTAAGATAAGGAGGCCTTGTGTTGTTTGTGGAGAGAGTACTCACACTGGTGAAATTGTTTATGTTTTTGAAGAATACTAAATGTTCTTTAATTTATCTAAACGTTATCCTGAATTTAGGCTGTACCACTAAAATGAAATATTTTTTGAAAATATTTTTCAAACATATTTCAAAGAAATGAACTTACTTATAAATTAAAGTTCTCATTACAATCTTACAATCTGTATTTGGTGGGGATAGTAGGGAAGTGTGGCCCATTTTGGAGCAATAAAGTATTTGTTTTTATTATACAATTACTAGAAGGCTATATGTTAGTAATGGATTGAACCTTGAATTTTGTCAGGAAAACTTCAGTTCAAATGTGGCCTCTGACAATTAAATACTTAGTGATTCTGGACAAGTCACTGTACCTATCTCAACCTGTTTCCTCTTAAGTAAAATGAAAATGTTGGCCTTGATGGCTTAAAGCTTTTTTTTTTTTTTTTTAGCTCCAAATTAAATCCTCCAGTGATCTTGTGTTTTGAACTCTTGACAAATTCGTATAGATCATTTAAAAAAATGTTCAAGGTAGAAAAATATGTTTTATATGTACCCTGCCACACTACACACTCATCACCTGCATCAGTTTGTATACCAAATCTTTCCTTTTTCTCCTTTGTTAAGTCTCTGACTTGAGTGTGGTGCACTGTATTTGCCTAACTCTATCATTATAAGGGCTGGATATTGATAAAAACTATTATAAGCACTTAGCTTGTATACTTAAAAGGTGAAATAGCAAATCTTATTTTATGAGCAAGAATGGGTTGGAGGTAGGATATTGTCTTTTTTGATGACTTCTTTTATTATGTCAAATATTTCATTACATAGAACAAGGAATGTATTAATAATTATGGTCTATTTTGTTATTACAGAAATTGCAGTGAGTACATTATCTATTAATGGTTCACCCAGAACACCAAGGAGAGGTCAAAGCAGGAGTGCTCGGATCACTAGACAACCAGAGACTGACACAAGAGTCATTGAAGTTCTTTGTAAAGAGCATGAATGTAATATAGATGAGGTAATTTTTACAATTGTATTGAGATGCAAATTTTGCCTTACCATAGGTTTTTTGTTCTATATACTAGATGCATATAATCATATGAAACTTTTTAATGCTCTTTGGTTTTTAAATCCAGTCTGTGCTAAACATTGGAAATACAATTAATAAAAAGAAAGTAAGTCCCTTTGCTAAAGGAACTTACATTTTATAGGAGGAGACTACATACACAAAGGAGAGGGGAAAGCTGAGGTAGAGGAGTTGTAGGGAAGAGACAAAATGGAATACCATGCTATAGCATTTTATTTTATAGAGATGAGACCCAGGAGAGTAGCAAATACAAAGTTGAGTGAGCTAAGTCCAGTTTCTGGGAGGGGTTCAGTCTTCTGCCCGCTAGTTCTCTAGTCAGAGGGGAGAAGTTGCTGGAGGAGGTTTGAAAGATTAAGGCTTGAAAATACACCATGAGAAGGAGTTTAATAAAAATTAGTATATCTTAGAAGATGGAGGATGGGGAACTTGTTCCTTGGAGTTGAAACCATGTAGAGCAGCAGATGAAAAGTGAAGTGAATTGAGAGTCCAGTTTCTGCTTTCTATAAAGGAAGGAAAGAAAAATATATAAGTGTTAGGGTTTTTTACTCTCTCTACTAATGCTCATTGGTCCTTCTTCCTAGGCTTATCAGAGAAAAACTGGCAAATATAATATCATCAATCTCACCTCTGTTTTGAGGTCCTCAGAATCCTCCAGCTACTATCTCATAGAAAGTAGTTTGAGCATAATAGAGCACCCGAGAGTTTAAATGAACAACCTTAGATTTTATTCCCTGCACATACCTTAGTAGCGATCTCCCAGTCCAGTTCCCAGGAGGAAAAAAAGGAAGAGAAAGGGGAAGGGCTCTTCCTGTCCAGAGCTTAAATAGAGTCAATGAGGTCACTGACACAAGCCAATCAACGATGAAGGCTACATCCTGAATTTGACCAAGACTTCAGAGCCAGATCTAGGTTCCCGCCATGGATGGAGGTCCCACCCACAAAGGAAGTCCCTAAGTACTCAACTCTTAAGCACATGCAGGGATAAAGACCATTGGTCCACTTACATCTCAATTGCGTTTGCCTGACCTTTCTTTGTACCCTTACATATAAGGAAAACTTCAGGAAAATCACATCAAACATAATTAAAAAAAAAAAACAACCTAGTGTTAAATGTAATGTTCCACAGCTGTGGATTTCCAACTCTGGAGGGGAGGAGGGTGTTGTGTTATCTTCTCTTATTTCTTCTTGGGGCCAAACAGTCGTCATAATTTTGTAATATTCTGTTTTGATTGTTTTGTTGTATGTATAGTTTTTCCTTTGGACTGTCAATTACATATATATATATATATATATATATATATATATATATATATATATATATATATATTGTTTCTAGTTCTTTTCTGATAAATATTTTGCCTTTCTTTTTGTCATGGGCCTCCTTGGATATGTGCCCTCATCAGAGAAGGCACCATGCTCTATGAGCAAAACAGAATTGAAGTAGTTTAAAAGAAACATGTGCAGTTACAGAATCCATGCCAAATGTTTATATGATTATTCATATTGCATCTGTGATAGAGTATTCTGAGTTGGTTTTGGTTTGATTAGTTAGTTGGATACACTGTAACTTGACTCTAACATAGTGATGTCATTTTGGTTCTCTTCAGGAACAAAGGACAATAGCCAATTAGCCAGCCTAATAGGAGAATCTCTAGGTAGTTCTCCCCTGTTAACCTCCATCCTTCCTCAGAGACATACATATTGACTCACAGGCTTGTTCCTGGGAAGTTCATAGGTATTATCATCCTACAGAAAATATTGCACACCTCTTCTTATTTTTGATCCAGTTGCAATAAACAGTTGTCATTGATGGTAAAGGCTTTGAGGAAAGGAAAGGATCAGTCAGTTTGTCCATAAATATTGATTAATATTTAATACTATGTGTAAAATACAAAAAAAAAGAGACAGTTCCTGTCTCTTAAGGAGCTTACAATCTACTGGAGAAAGACAGTATACAAAAGGAAACTGAAAATTGAGGGGGCTGGAGGAAGAAAAGGGGCATAATGAAATCCAAAGAAGTCCAAAATTAATGCAAAGCCATGGGAAATGAAGAGGCTTGAGTTCCTTCCCTTTTTTTAATGGTATTTTTTTTCAATTATGTGTCAAGACAATTTTTTAGCATTCATTTTTACAAAATTCAGTTCCAAATTTTTCTCCCTTCCTAAAATGATAAGCAGTTTGATACACATTATGTGCAATCATGTAAAAACTGTTTCTGTGTTAGCTACATTTGTGAAAGAATGAATAGACCAAAAGGAAAAAAACATAAAAATTTTAGAAATGAAAATAATGCTTTGATCTGCAAAATCCCTCATCAGTATAGATTTCTATCATGAGTCCTTTCTAATTGTCTTGGATCACTGTGTTGCTAAGAAGAGCTAAATCATTCATAGTTGATCATCACACTGTTATTGTGTACAATGTTTTTTTGGTTCTGTTCATTTCACCTTGCATCAGTTCATATAAGTCTTTCCAGGTTTTTTCTGAAATCTGCCTGCTTATCATTTCTTATTGCACAATAGTATTCCATTATATTCAAATACCACAGCTTGTTCAGCCCTTCCCCAATGATGTGCATCTTCTTAGTCTCTGATTTTTCGACATTACAAAAAAAGATGCTATAAATCTTTTTGTACATGTAGGTCTTTTCTCCTTTTTAATATTCTTTATGAGTTCCAGACCTAGTGATATTGCTAGATCATAGGGTATGCAGTTTGTTGTTCTTTGGACATAGTTCCAAATTGCTCTCCAGAATGGTTGGATTAGTTCACAACTTCACCAGTAGTGCATGTGTCCCAATTTTCCTACCTTGTCTCCAACATTTATTATTTTCCTTTTTTGTCATATTAGCACTCTGACAGCTATAAGTAACATTTCTCTAATTATAAGTGATTTAGAACACTTCTTCATGTGACTATAGATAACTTTGACTTCATCTGAAAACTGCCTGTTCATATCCTTTGACCATTTATAAATTGAGAAATAGATTGTATTCTTACAAATTTTAACTTTTAGTTCTCCATATGTTTGAGAAATGAGGTCTTTATCAGAGACATTTGCTGTAAAGATTATTTCCCATCTTTTCGTTTTCCTTCTAATCTTGGTTGCATTGATTTTGTTTCCTTAATTTAATATAATCAAAATTATTTATTTTACATTTCATAGTGCTCTCTCTTATTTGATCATAATTTCTTCACTTCTCCACAGATCTGATAGGTAAACTATTTTTGTTTTTCCAATTTGCTTATGGTATATTACCTTTCAATTTTGAGTTTATCTGGGTATACTGTATAAGATGTTAGTCTATACCTAGTTTCTGCTAAATTGTTTTCCAGTTTTCCCAGAAGTTTTTTAAAATAGTGAGTTCTTATTTCTGATTCCCTTCTTAAAAGAAAGTTTTAAAATTGCTAGCTTTACCCTTCAGTCTGAGGGCAGAGATGAGATGTGAATACCAAGACTCATTGATCTTGTAAGAAGTAGAGTATTTCCTCAAAATGAGCATCCTTATTTTTAAAATCAGCAAAGTTGTTTGAGATAGAGTAACTTAAATATTGTTTACTTAGGCCATTAAATGTATCTATTCATTGAATAGACATCAAATGAGCAGTGAGGAAAGTGGCCTAGAAGTTATTGAGGTCGCTGAGAGAAAACTAGTCTAAAAATTAAAATTTGCCAAATAAAATCCATACATTTGATTTTTGAGAATCCATAGAAATTGAATATCATCAAAAGAATAATGAATAGTTTCTTGATTGTTGTCCTTCATTCTTGAAGAGGACATCTCTATATTAGAGTCAAATTACAATGTGTCTGACTATAGTTGATCAGACCAATATGAACTTGGAATGCTCTGCCATAGGTCAGGCATAAATGTACATATAAACATTTGGGTTGGATTCTTTAACTTAACATATCTTGCATTTCTTCTGAACTACTTCAATTCTGTTTTGCTTTCAGAACATAACACTTTCTCTGATGAAGGCACACCATGGTGGGGGAGAGGGGTCCTATGACAGTGTCTCCCATGTTGTACAAGGGAGTTCTTAAAAGAGACCTTGAGAATGTCTTTTTATTATTTTTTCTCACCGCCATGAGTACTTTCTCTATGTAAGTTCTTCATGAAGTAGTCTTTTTTGGTAGGCATTTTTTGGCATTCAATTTGGCATTCAAACAGCATGGCTAGTCCAACATAATTGCACTCTCTTCAATGAAGTTTGAATGTTTGACATTTTAGTTCAAGAAAGGATCTCAGTGTCTAGTATCTTTTGCTGCCTCATCATCTTCAGGATCTTCCTATAAAATAATTGAAATGGAAGTTTCCAGGAGGGTGTGTTAAGGGAAGAGGAATACCTCTAGAGTTGGGGTCCCTGAGCCCTTTTCATGGCTGCTTTCCACCTTTAGTGTCTACCTGAATAAATGAATAAAGAATTTATTAAGTGTTTACTGTGTTCAAAGTGCTGTGTTAAAAACACTGGGGTTACAAATAGAAAAGTCAAATAGTCCCTATTCTCAAGGAGCTCATGTTCTACTGGGAGAGACAACACATGTAGAAGGTTTTAGCTGTAAATCAAATGAAAAAGTCCCATGGTCCTTAGGGTAAAGCAGTAAAACAGCTCATAATGTCATTTTACTTATAAAATCATTGCACTCTCTGATGCTGAACCATTTTCAGTGCCAAGGACTTTTGTGAAAATAACTTCCTTTTCTGAGTCCTTAATATCTGTGGCTATAGTATCTTCAGAAGTAGTTCCTATCAAGTATTACCTTTAGTGCATAATTAGTAATCATATATGTAGATAAACATCCTTTGATTCTATTGTTTTTAAAGTTAATTTGAATGATTGAATTAAAGCAAAAAGGAAATGAATAATTACATTTTAAAAACAATCTTAGTGCTAATGTTCTAACTTGATTTCCTTCAGGTAAAAAATGTATATTTCAAAAACTTTCTACCATTCCTGAAGTCTCTTGGTATTGCAGCTTCTAATGGACTACCAGAGGTAAGCTAAAAGATTGTTTCCCCAAAAAAATTAATGTATCCTATGATTCTTTAATATACTTTGCAGCATGTCATATCTTATAGCCAAGTAAAGAAATTTTATCTGAAAGAATGCTGTATGTTGTGCAAAAAAAAAATTATATATATGGTATAAATAAGAATTATGTCATATTTATACTTATAACATATTTATGCCAAATTTCCTAAGTATTGTCTTTATTGCTTGGATATATTAGTCTCCCAAAGGTTTTCTTTTCTTTTTTTTTTTCTTTTCTGAGGCTGGGGTTAAGTGACTTACGCAGGGTCACACAGCTAGGAAGTGTTAAGTGTCTGAGACCAGATTTGAATTTGAGTCCTCCTGAATTCAAGGCTGGTGCTCTATCCACTGCGCCACCTATCTGTCCCCCCAAAGGTTTTCTTTAAAGCACCAAATTAAGGCTTCTAAATTTCTAGTTTCCATTTTAAAATGTTTAAATAATGTTTTAAATATTTTTTGCCAAATATTTCTACATATGATTTAACAAGTGATGTTTTCAATTTTATTTGAAATTATATTTCATATATGGAATACAAAGGCAAATACAGAGAAGGAAAGGATTATATTGACTCTAGTCCTAATAGGGCCCCTGGAACTCAGCCTAGAACTTCTACTTTGTAATTTCTATTTTTTTTCCCGTTAGTAAATTTACATAGAAGAGGCATTTGCCAAATGAATCTCTCCTGCTCAGAAATTCTTTGTTCAAACACTACTTTGGGCATTTTTGCAGTCTAACTTTTTATTCTAACTTTAAGAAGTTTCTATCATTTTCTTGCTGCCTGATATTTCAATTTGAATCTTGTTGATTGCTCTTCGAGATAGTAAAATTGAAGGATCCATCTTTATACTCTTGGAATGGGGAGATTATTGAGCAGAAGCAGGAGCATCCTTTGGGATGGATGGTTTGGCTAGACTTTGGGATGAGCTAGCATTTTGTAGCACGAATAGGAGATGTAGTCCTGGGAAGTAGCTTTAGGATGTGAAGGAGGCAAATAGATAACCTAGAAAAGTTGCAGAGAGCAGTATTGATTGATGAAATACTAAGCCCAACTCTTATTGTGAGTAAGAGAGGGTAGGACAAAATGGAGGATGGTAAGGTTTGGGTCAGGCTGTGGGGTACAGTGAGTCTTTTGTGGTAATATTGTTACTGCTTACTTTAGAATAACTTTGTATGAATTGCATGGGGAATGGATAGAAGGAAGGTTCTAGCAAATAACTTTATATGTTAAAATTTAAATATTTTCTTTACTAAGACTCTTGTAATTCATACCTATGTTGAGAACAATAGCTAAAATCATTCCAATGTTCTGCAGTAATGCTTTTTGGCTTTATAATTTAGATAGTGACATGGTATTTTATAACATGCAAAGCAAATTAAGCATTTGGAAGATATTCTAAATTCTAGGTCAATTGATGTCTGTATATCAAATATATTCTTTAAACACATTTGTATAGGACATTTAAAAATTTTTTTACAATATTTATAATGAGCAGTGTGTATGGTAGTTGGTGGAGAAAACTTTGAATTTGAAGTTAGAAGACCTGGACTTTTGACCTTTTACTATCCTTGTGACCTCTGGGAGATATTTGAACTCTCTAATTTCTTCATGTGTATATAGGGAGAAAATAATAGCTACACTGCCTGCCTTACACAGTCCTGTTGTGAGTAAAGCATTTTGCCAATTTTGAAAAGTACTCTAGAGATTTGAGGTTTGTCTTATTTTTAGTGAAGGATTAGTGTGATAATCAAGTAAAACTACCTAGTAAGGAATACCATTTATTAAATGTAGCCTTGAATGTCTACTGGACTGAATTTCTTAAAAATATCAAATTATATCCTGGAGGATATATGGAGAGAGGAGACTTGGGTTCAAATATTACCTTTGATCAATACTTCCTAGCTGTGTGATCATAGTGGGAGAAATTACATGATCTCTCAGAATCCTGTTTCAAGGTGATTTTTTAAAGTCTAAGTTTAACCATATTACTGTAACACTCCCTTCCACCCTCTTCTTATCTCTAGGATCAGATATAATCTTCTAGTATTTAAAGTTCTTTATAACCTGATCGCTTCCTGTCTTTCTAGTTTTCTTATATTTGATTCCTTTTTATACACTCTGTGAGCTAGCCTCTTTGCAGTTCTTTGAACACAACACTCAATCATCTGTCCCTGTGATTTTTCACTGGCTGTGCTCAATCCTAAAATGTTCTGCCCCCTTACCTCTGCCTCCTAATTTCCCTAGCTTCCCTCAAGATTCAGTTCAAGTCTCATCTTCTATAAAAGGCATTTTTTGACCTCCCCAGATCCTCATATCTTTACTTTCAGACTACCTTCCATCTATTTGCTATATGTTAGGGATGTACCTAATTATTTATATGTTCTATCATTAGAATGTAAGCTTTTTGAGGACAAAGACTATCTTTGATTTTCTTTGTATTCTAGTGCTTTGTAGGATGGTTGGCACTAGTAAGTGCTTAATAAATGATTACTGAATTACTGACTAAATAAACACAAATATTTCTATACATAAACCAGAACAGAGAAAGTATAT
The DNA here is from genome assembly GCF_048593235.1 of Sminthopsis crassicaudata. Lineage (NCBI taxonomy): Eukaryota > Metazoa > Chordata > Mammalia > Dasyuromorphia > Dasyuridae > Sminthopsis > Sminthopsis crassicaudata. The sequence goes on from NC_133619.1 coordinate 565,320,931, forward strand.
TTGATAATAAGAATTCAGGAAGAATGGTGTTGATATTCTTTCTTAGTAAATTGACACACATAATCTATATAGCACTGTTCAGCAGTAAACTTCTCAGCCCTTTTAAATTACAGGCTTGCTATCCTCTTAACCTGATAATGATTTCATTGTTTTCAGGAGCTAAATATAAGCTGTTACTAAGAACAATTATTAAATTTTTTTGCAGAGCTTTTTTGGTACTGGAGGTCTTAATACCCCCAGGTAATTTTTAGGCTTTTAAATTCTCTGGCATTAGCTTCCCTTTCAAAGAAATAGTTTCTTTACCTTATATTTCTGAACTACCTTTAAAGAGAGGCAAATGATATTATCATTAAGATCTAGGTATTCTAAATTTCTTCATTTGAAGTTGTTTCCTTCATTTTTAAAAATTTTAAATGTAATTTCTTTATTTTCTATGTAATTTATTTTATACATTTAAAAACCATTATATGAGAAAGTGTCTATAGATTTCACTAGACCTAAGGGGTCCATGATGGAAAAACAGGTTAAAAAGTCCTGGCTTAGATGTTTATTCCTCTATACAATTTAAAATAAGATATATTTAAATGATTACACTTTTTTTTCTGTAATACCTCTTGTAGAACATTTCTATATTTTTCCCTGTTCACAGCACCTATTCTAATACTAGTCTGATAAATAGCAATGGAAGTGATTCTAAGGCATCTTCATCAAGAAACATTGGATTTAAGAATAATTAAAACAATTTTATATTTTAGGAGAAGAAAAATAATGACCAGAGTTAATGTAATTAATACTATGATTGAGGTTATTGAATAGTATGTATGGAATTTGAGGTTTTGTAGAGTGAGCCATATTCTTTTGAGGATACTTGTAGTATCTGAATATATATATATATATATATATATATATATATATATATATATATATATATATGTATTTGGAATGTTTAACTGAAGGAAGTTAATTGAAGCCAAATGATTTTGAGAATGCTATTGGGATATATGCAGATTTGTTAAGGATTTGAAAAATAACTACATATTGAAACGGTTTAAAGTGTATCTTAGCAGGAATTAGATTACTTGATTTTGGGAGTCTTGTTTGCTGAAGATTGGCAACTTTTTGAATAAAAAAACAAAAAGCAAAATGTATTGTGATGTACATTATCGGTTGCACTTCATGTTAATTAGCTATTGTGTCAACATATATTAGCCTAAAAACCCTCAGTTATATATTTTAAATATAATTTTTTGTGAGTCATCAACCGTATTTATACTTCATAGATTTCTGGTGTTTTATATAAAACTAAATGTAGATTTTATTACTGTTAAAATTCTTGAATCAAAATGTGCTTCAATGTGTTGATTGCTATAATTCACTTAATATTATTAATTTTCTCCCTTTTTTTGAGGTTGAAAATCTCTCTAAACAATATGAAGAAATTTACCTTAAAAACAAAGATATAGACGCAAGACTTTTTCTGGACCATGATAAAACTCTTCAAGATGATTCCATTGATAGGTAGTATATTTATAATCCTGTTTATGAAAGGCACATTGTTATTTTAATTTGTTAATATTCTTTAGATATCTTAAGATGACACTAGCAGCTCTCAAAGGATGACAATATACTACTTTTACTGGCATGTATTTTAGTAGGTAATTTAGACAGAGATGTTATTTGGAGTAACTTAAAAAAAAAAAAACCGCAAAAACCTTGACCATTCACAAATGTTCCCAAAATAGGTTATTGCTGTATTTGGTATTAACAACTAGGATTATATGGTGATGGGGAGACATTGCTTGTGTTTATGTAAACCAAACAAATCTACAACTTTCCTCTTATATGTTTTTCAAATATCTAAGGATTTTTAAAAAAGATACTATCAAAAATATTTTTCCACCTATTTCCTTACTTGCTTACTTTAAAAATTAAAAGCCTTATCTCAAATTCTTATATAAATATAATCAAGTTTTTAAAAATAGCTGAATCCTAAGGTTAAAATTCTTGAAAATACTATAGAATATTTTAACTTTGTCATCATATTACAGTTTAGCACCTTATATTTTCATGTGAAATTCTGTCTGTAACAAGCCTCTGGCATGAAATTGTTTTAAATGAGGTACTCCAAAAGTCTTAGTGCAATTAAATTCAGAATGTTACTTAAGTAAAAACATTTTTTTTCAAAATGTGGTTTCTCCTGTAACTTAAGTAAGAGTGATATCATAATAGAAAATGAGTTTTTATATCTTTTGAACTATTAGAGAGAAAATAAATTTGACACATAAGTTCTTATAAGATTATTATTATTATATTTGTGTTTTAGATATCTAATAAAATGTTTTCTTGAAATACATATATAAATAATCCTGCTAAAATCAAAGATCATAATCCTTTTTCAGACAAGTTTTTTATGTTTTATTGATTTAAAAAATTGTTTCTCAATATAATTTCTTCCTCAACTTCCACTCATATGTAATAGAATTTTTGTAACAAAAAGAAATAGTTAATCAAAAGGAGACATGTCTGATGTTACATTCAGGGGGATTATTCATGGGACCACATATTATCTCTTAACATTGAAGTTTTCTTTGCACAGTTCAATTAAACAATAAATGAGGTGATTGAAGAGAGTATATTTTGTTCTTTTGATCTGTATGGAAGAACTTATAAGTTTAGGTAGTTCAATTCTTTTCAAGATCAAAGACTTTGTGTGAAATAGCATCATTTCTGTCCTTTTGTAGTTTTGAAATGGAGAGAACACCAAGAAAAAGTCATCCTGATGAAGAGATGCCTTTAATTCCTCCACAGACTCCTGTGAGGTATAGGCCTTCTATTTTATTTTATTTTTTATTATAACTTTTTAATTTTTCAGTATTGACAATTGCAAAGCCTTTTGTTCCAACTTTTCCCCTCTTTCCCTACACCCCTCCCCCAGATGGCAGGTTGATCAATACATGTTAAATATGTTAAAGTATAAGTTAAATACAATATATGTGTACATGTATAAACAGTTATTTTGCTGTACAAAAAGAATTGGACTTTGAAATAGTGTACAATTAGCCTGTGAAAGAAATCAGAAATGCAGGAAGACAAAAATAGAGGGATTGGAAATTCTATGTAGTGGTTCATAGTCACCTCCCAGAGTTCTTTCTCTGGGTGTAGCTGGTTCAGTTCATTACTGCTCTATTGGAACTGATTTGGTTCATCTCATTGTTGGAGAGGGCCATGTCATTCAGAATTGATCATCATATAATATTGTTGTTGAAGTACATAATGATCTTCTGGTCCTGCTCATTTCACTCAGCATCAGTTCATGTAAGTCTCTCCAGGCCTTTCTGAAATCGTCCTGCTGGTCATTTCTTATAGAACAATAATATTCCATAACATACATATACCACAATTTATTCAGCCATTCTCCAATTGATGGGCATCCACTTAGTTTTTACTTTACTTTTACTTTACAAAGAGGGCTGCCACAAACATTCTTGAACACACAAGTCTCTTTCCCTTCTTTAAATCTCTTTGGGATATAAGCCCAGTAGTGTTACTACTGGGTCAAAGAGTATGTACAGTTTGATAACTTTTTGAGCATAGTTCCAAATTGCTTTCCAGAATGGCTAGATGTATTCACAATTCCACCAACAATGTATCAGTGTCCCAGTTTTCCCACATCCCCTCCAACATTCCGCATTGTCTTTCCCTGTCATTCTAGCTAATCTGACAGGTGTCTAATGGTAACTCAGAGTTGTCTTAATTTGCATTTCTCTGATTAATAATGACTTGGAGCATCTTTTCATATGGCTAGAAATAGTTTCAATTTCTTCATCTGAGAATTGTCTGTTCCTGTCCTTTGACCATTTATCAATTGGAGAATGTAGACCTATTTAAAAAAAAAACTTTTTACTATTATTTTTTATATAGTGTTTAATATTTTGTTGGTATTTAAGTACTTGGGGAATAGTGGAAAATAACCTGAGAATCCAGAGAACAGGTTTCAAGATTGGACCTTTTCACTAGACTTAGCTGTCTAACTCTAGACTGGTCACTTAACTGTTCCTGTACTGTTTCCTCTTTTGTAAAAACTGACTGACACTTTCTAATGTACCTTCTAGTTGAACATTTCTTTGTTCTTTATAATTAGACATACATTTACTCAACTGCTTTCCTATCCACAATTTTCAAACTAATGTAAACATTTATAGAGTACTTTAGAAATCTTAAAGTGCTTGCCATATACATTATATGAAAAACAGAAACTATTTGAAGTAAAACCAAAGCCATAAGGTATTTAAGGGGATCAATGTCAAGTAATAAAAACTGAAATTATCTGGAACTAATGTTTGCATATGTCTTTATGTATCCATTTTGAAGGTATCTAAAAAAGGGGACTCTACCACAACACTATTTTAATAGAATAACTTCTAATTCTTAATGAAAACTGTTCATGTCTAAATGTTCTACTTTATATCTTCCATCTAAGATAAAATATCAGTTTTTAAAAATTTAAGTCAAATTTCTTTCTGATATAATTTTATTAATAAACTAATTATACACTTATAAATATACTGATTAATGTATTGAGATAGTTTTCCAATTTAATTATCTCTTAAACAGTGACTATTCATACAGTTAATTGTGATGTATATTTTAGAAAGCTGATGGAAGCCAAATGGAGATAGTGATTTGAAGATCAGGTTTAAATTTATCAGATAAGTAACTTTTCTTTTTCCTTTTACTATTTCTTCAGAATATAGCATTTTTACTTTTTTTTTTCTTTCAGGGCTGTCATGAATACTATCCAACAGTTGGTGATGATACTAAATTCAGCAAGTGATCAACCATCAGAAAATCTTATTTCTTATTTCAATGTAAGATTGCATTCTATACCTTGAGCCAAAATGTAATGAATGATAGAGAATATATTCATTCTGTTTTTATGGCAATATATGAATCAGTATTATTTAAGATATTTTATGAAGAAATCTGAATCTGAAAGTTAGAATATTATATATCTAGGATTTTTAGGATTTATTTATGACTGCCATTAAATGACTATGTAGCATTAATAAAATCATAGCTAATAATTCTTTAACTAGTAAGGAATATTCCTTAAATAGTAATTATTTTTTAATTTGCTTGACTATAAAAAGCATTTAGCATTTGGTTCACATTTTTTCCTTAAAATGCCTCAAAAGCATATTGAAAATTATTTTCTTAATAAAATAACAGAAATGTAGAAAATGTTCTGTAAAAGAGTAAAAAGGAGCCTTTTGGCCTTTTTCTTTTTTTCCTGTTTTGACCTTTGAGATAATTTATATAAAAATGTATAAATGTTTCGAACCCTCTCCCTCATTTTGTGTTTTGACAGATGATTAAATGGCTAAATGATTCATACATTGAACCAAAATTAAGTACTTTCTTTATATACCATTTAGAAAAGAAAAAAGAGTCCTTTTGATTTCTAATCTATCTCCCTCATAATTTATAATTCCCTTTCATTGTAGTCTTTTTACACAATCCCTATTTAGTGATCCAGTTATCTAGTCTTCTTACTTTTTTTCAAACTAGAACACGCTTCATCTCTGGCCACAGGAAATTTTTATTGGCTATCTCTTATGCCTAGAATGCTCTGTCTCATATCTACCCTCTGACTTCTCTAGCTTTCAAGTTCTTATTAAAATTTCACTTTGCCCAGGAAGCCTTACCCACTCCCTCCTAATTTTATTACCTTGCCTTTGTTGATTATTTCCTATTTATCCTGTATGGAGTGTTTGGGTTTTTTTTATACATAGTTGTTTGCATATTGTTTCTCCAAGGGTAAGAACTATATGTTGTCTTTCTTTGTATACTTGCACTTATAGAGTGTCTGGCACATAGGAGGAACTTAATAAATACTTTTTTACTGACTGACTTTCCCCATTGAGCTGACAAAATTTTAAACTGGGAAAAGCTACTAAGATAATTAATTCAACTTTCATGTCTGTTTTGTAGTTTAAAGTATAATTCTGTTCAAAGTATTTTAAAAGTGTCCCAGATCTTTTTGGATTGATGATAGATTAATCTGATGCTGCTTTCTTTCAGTAGGCAGTTTTCTTAGTCATTAATATTATTTAACTTTGCTCTTTACCATACTTGGAAATATTACATGTTTTTTTTTAAAAGAACTTTTTCTTCATTGAACTTGGAAAAAAACCTGAAGATATTGTTTTGTCTTTTAAAGAATTGTACGGTCAATCCTAAGGAAAGTATCCTGAAAAGAGTAGAGAATATTGGACGCATCTTTAAAGAGAAATTTGCAGAGGCTGTTGGCCAGGGATGTGCAGAGATTGGGTCACAGGTAAGATGCCAGTTTGTTGGTTTTTTTGGTTTTTTTTTTTTGTTTTTTGTCCTTATCACCTAATAGTACCTGGCTTACAGGAAGCATTTAATGCTTATTGATTAATTAACACTACCATAATCCAGGTTATCCTTCTCTCTTATGACCTCAGTTGACTAAAAGGCTTGCTTTGGGGCATGAATCAGAAAATCAGACATTTGGAATCCACTTAACACTTTTGTCTGTTTTGATTCTATATGGTATAATAGATAGGCTAGGAATTTGGAAATTTGGGTTCTAGGCATGGCTTTAACATTAATTAATTTTGTTGCCCTGGGCATTTAACTTCACTGAGATTCATTTTCTTCCTTTATGAGGGTGTAAGAGGGCATGAAGTCAAAGGTGGAGGTTTGATTTTTCTTACATCACTGCTTTTACAAAATAATGTCTGCAAATCCTCTGAGGTGGAAATGTATGGTATATATTATGTCTATTTCTGTCCCAAAATGAACTTGCTCTTACCAGTTCATCCAATTGAATCATAGTATTAATAGTAAGGAGAAAAAAACCCTTATATATGCAGATAAATGCTGAGCTATTTCATGACCAAAGCCTGTACCCTTTATGAAAGTCATCTTTTTTACAAATGACAACCTGGTGGATTAGGTAAGAAAACTGAAGTGTAAGTATGAATCTACTATTGCTAGTGACAGCACCATAAGATAAGCCCTATCAGTGGTGTGTTAGAAACATTATGGTATGTAAAGAACACTGTGTTATTCCTTAGTTTTTCTACCTTTAGCTTTCATGACCCATTATTATTGGCAGCCTTATTTATTTGAATGGTCATCATTGTATCTCAAGATCTCTAATCCTTTCTGTGTTTTTTTTAAAACAATGGTATCTTACATTTTTTTGTGTTTTTCTGTGTGTGTGTGTGTGTGGTTTTTTAAAGCGATACAAACTTGGAGTGCGATTATACTACAGAGTTATGGAATCTATGCTTAAATCAGTAAGTGAAAATTAACACATTAAAATTGAAATCCATGTTCTTTGCTCATATCATTCTTTCCTAATTAATGCCTATAATCTATCAGCTTCTATTCTATTCTTCAGCCTTTCTCAAAAACTTTTATACCTGATTTCTCTTTATTTCTAACATCATTTTTAGAGATTTTGTTATATTTAATAATACCTCTGTTAAGGCCCTGTCCACATAATTCTCTGAACTATTTATTTAACTTTCATAATCTTCATCTCTCTTCTACTTCAGAGACTGAAAAGGTAGTCACAACTTTTACCTCAACATTTAATTCTGTTCCTCTTTCAGGATTATGAATTCTGAAGTTCTTCTCTTTGAATATTTGCCTCTCCATATCACTGACTTTTTTCAAATCCATTTTTCATCATTACTGTGATATTTTACTCTTTAATCTATCCTCCTCACCTACTACCACTGTTCTACCATCAGCTTATGAAGAGAATAAAGTATTCCTTAGTAGGCAAAAAACAACAGCAACAACAACAAAAGCCCCCAAAACAAAGGACTTCAGTGTAAAAAGAAATCTAAAGACTTGGAACAGGAGCATGACCTCTTTTATGTTTTAAAGTAAAAGAATAATACATTCAATCCAAGAGCAAGAGAAATTAAATATATGAAGCATTTCCTGAAGAGGTAGAAGCTGCACTCTCTGAGGAATAAAGTGATGGTACTTGTCTTTCAAAGAAAGATAATGTACTAGCAGGTGAAGAGACCATCAGAAGAATAGAAAAGTCAACGACTTTTGCTGAGGAGATACCAAGGCAACTCTGTTAACTTAACAATTGAGATATCTTCCTTGTGCCTTCCTGGGCATATAATCAATCACTAAGTATTTATTAAGGGCCTGCTATGTGTCAGGGCTTTAAACTAAAAAAAAAAAAAAAAAAAAAAAAAAAAGGAGAGGGAAACACTGTGTTTAATCAAGGTAGATACCAAGGAAAGTAGTTACTGTAACCCTGATATTCTTGGTGCTCTTCTTGCTCATGGTTGCTTCTATACATGGATCAATCATTAAGCCTGTAAAGATTTGACAAGTCCTGCTCCCTGAGCCAGTTCTCCCAAGGAGATGAAAAAAAGACTGAAATTTCTGGTTTTCTTAACTCATATTTGGTAAATTTCAGTGGTTGCCAAATATATCTGCCTTGAGGATAGCTAAATGGCACAGTGGATAATGCACTAGCCCTGGAATAAGAGGATTTCAGTTCAAATCCAACCTCTGACGTTTAATACTTACTAGCTTGTGTGCCCATAGGCAAGTTGCCTAACTCCAGTTGCCTCCCAAGGAAAAAATAATACATATATATGTCTAGAAATTTACCCTAAACTTTAAACATATATTTTAAATTATTATTATAGCTTTTTATTTACAAGATATATGCATGGGTAATTTTTCAGCATTGACAATTGTAAAATCTTTTGTTCCAATTTTTCCCCTCCTTCCCCCCTACTCCCTCCCCCAGATGGCAGGTAGACCAATACATGTTAAATATGTTAAAATATATGTAATATATATTTCTTAAAGTAAACTCATTCCCTCCCCTGCCCAAAAGCTGCTTTATCCTTGGCTTCTCAGTTTCTCTTAATAATATCAATTTTGGGACTGTCCCCCAAGTTCTAACTTGTAGTTAACTTTAATTGTTCTTTTTCCTTCATCCCACATAGCCGTTCTTTCATCCTATTGAGATAATTCTCTAATTCATCTTTTTTTTTTTTTTTTTTTTTTTTTTTTTTTACTCTTCCTCTCATACACCCTAGCTCAGGCATTCAGCTTCTCTGTAAAAGCCTCCTGACCATAACTACTACTATTACTACTACTACTACTATTACTACCTCTACTACTGACTACTATTACTTCTACTACTATTGTTACTACTTCTACTACTGCTACTACTACTACTGCTGCTGCTGCTGCTGCTACTATTTCTACTATAACAACTACTACCTCTATTACTAACTACTGCTGCTGCTGCTGCTGCTGCTACTACTACTACTACTACTATTACTGCTACTACTACTACTACTATTATTATTTTGTCTCCTCCTCCTCCTCCTCCTTCTCCTTCTTCTTCTTCTTTCCCTGTCATATACTCTATATTGCAGTCAAAATGTAATATTTACTAATCCTTCATTTTTGTCCCATTCTTTCCAATCCTATGTCTTTATTCATAGCATACCTCACTTCTGAGGTATGTGAAAAGAGGAAAGAAGACATCTTCATATATTACCTCCTTCTGTTCATTCAGCTAGAAGTGGTTGTTTTCTCTTTAAAATTCATATAGTACTTTATGTGGACTCCTTTTCTGCTCTATCACAATCTCTCTTGCAATAGTTATTTGATTTTTTAAACTCAAGCCACCCATTGTATTTTACTTTATTTTTATATCTCCCTGTCTCTAGCATAATGCCTTATGAATAAGTGATTAATAAACATTTATTAAATTGAATAATATCTAATGCTATAATGGAAAAAGTTCCAATTTACATTGTTTTTTTTTTTTTAATTTTATTTTAGGAAGAAGAGCGTTTATCTATTCAAAACTTCAGGTGAATGTTCTTAACTTTAGTAGAAATTTTCCCTTTTTTTTGTTAAACAAAAAGTAATATTTTTTCATCATTTTTTTTCCAGCAAACTTCTGAATGATAACATCTTCCATACATCTCTTTTGGCTTGTGCTGTCGAGGTTGTTATGGCCACATATGGCAGTAAGTCTAATTGGAAATTAAACTGTATCAGATTCAGAATTATTTTTAAGAGACTGTGATTTATTATTTCTTATTAACAAGTTAAGATTTTAAGTTGGATCTGTACTTGTGAATAATGCCTAAACATAAAATTTATTTAAGGGATTAGTAGTCTGAATTACTTAAATATACCTGGGACTCCTAAGGCAAGGCATATTATATTTATGAGATAGTATCTGTTGAACTCTTTGAAAGAACTCTGACAATATAAAGACTTAAAAAAACCAAAGTCAGGCCAGTGGAAGTGCTGTGTAATTTCTATATGAAAGAATAACCCAACTTTGTAAGAGTTAAAATTTTTCACTGTCCTTGATAAAATTATAATTGTTTACCAAATTGCTATTTCATTCATGCCATTTCCAAGACTGCTTCATTCTTTGTCTTTCTTGATCTCTTTGTAGCTCTTCATACTGTTGATAATCTCTTCTTTTAGATCAGGGATTCTTAATCTTTTTTGTGTATGTCACAGAATCTTTTGATAGTATAGTGAAGCATACTCTCTTCTCAAAATGATGTTTTTAAATGCTTTAAATAAAATACATGGGATTACAGAAGAAACTGATTACATTGAAATATAGTTATCAAAATATTAAAAAAAATTCACAGAACCCAAGTTAAGAATCCTTATGCTAAACACTTTTTCCTGAGTTTTTATAGCATTGTTTTCTCTCAGTTCTCTTTTTACTAGCTTGATTGCTTTTTCTCAGTCTTCTTTGCAGCTTTATAATTCATATCTCTACATCTTCCTTTTTGAGGGTGTACCTTGGGATTCTTCTCTTGAACCTTATTCTCTTTTTATACTTTCATTTTTGATTGTATCAACTCTTAAGAGTTCAGTTATCTTTATACATACGATTCCCAAATCTGTATATTGTGCCTTCATTTCTTTCCTGTTAGACCTTTCTATCTAAATGTCCTGGTCATCTCAAACCCAGTTTATTTAAAACATAACTTTTCCATACCCTTCTTCCTCCATTCTACCCCCTCTCCCACTACCCTGCATCTCCACCCTCCAAATCCTACTCTTTTTTGGTGAAAACACCAAAATTCTTCCATTCATCATTTTAAAACCTCAAGAGTCATCCTTGGTTGTTTTTATTATTTAACTTTCCCTCCTTCCATACCTTTCTAATAAGTTGCCAAATACTATTATTAACTATAATTTCATAGCATCTCTTGAATCTATTAATTTCTTTCCCTCTACGCACAGCAAAACCAATCCAATTTAGATAGTCTTTACTTCTTTCTTGAGCTATTACAATTCTTTCTTTGTTCATTCTTCTGTATCCATCATCTTCCCTCTATGTGCACATGACCATGTAACTCACCTACTTGCTTCTTCCTCCCACCCCCAAATTAATTTGCTTTTGGGAGAATGATCTCTAAACCCTTTATTTGATGCAGAGGCTTATGGGGAATGAACCTGATATTCAGATAGCACAGTGTAGAGAGAGCTGGTCTTGAAGTCAGGAAGATGTGAATTCAAATCTAAATATCTTTAGATATTGTGACCCTGAACATACTTCACTTTGCCTCAGTTTCCTCATTTGTAAAAAAGAGATGATAATAGTAATTACCTCTTAGATTTTTTGTGAATTCTAAGTGAGATAACATGTGCAAAGGGCTCAGTAAATGCTAGCTATAATTATTATTATTAATCTACTTGTATTAATACAGATTAGTATCAGTTTTGTAACTTTATCTTTAGAGAATTGATTCATTTTCCTCATTTGTAAAATTAGAGAGTTCTAAATTACTTCTAAAATCCCTTCTAACTCTAAATCTATTATCCTACAACTTTGTGTTTAATATAAATTATAAATTATAAAATATAAATTTTCTATATACTTAGCTCTTTGCATATTATTACTCCCATGTAAGCCTCCTGAAGGCAAAGACTGTCTTTCTGTTAACCACCACATAACACAGTGCATGACACATAGTAGGTATCCAACAAATTCTTATTGAATGAGTTTGACAGTTTTGCTGAATAAAATTTTTAGTTTCATTTATTCAGCCAGCCTTATCTCATTTTACTTTTCCACATATAGTTTCAGCCTACTGAGCTACTTTTTCATACTTTGGCCATAATTTCCTGCATTTGTGTCTTTGTTCATATCTCTCTACTTGGAATGACCTTCTTTCACCTCTGCTCATTTAAATTCTATCTAGTTCAAATGTGATCTGTAATTACATACATGTTTAATTTACCTTAATTGCTAGTCTAGCATATTAAATATAGCAGATATTTATAAAGATTATTTGAATGAACTATTTGAATGGATTGGGGTATTTTGGTAATGTTGCCAGAAATAACTTAAGGACCTATTTTGTGATTCTCCAAAACTTTTTTGTTTTAAATCTAACTCTGGATTTCTAAATTTCACATTTTTATTTTAATAGAAATTTACTGTTGATTACCTGTAATCTAATATAGATGAGACCTTGAGCCTAAGGTTTAATACTTTTAACAATGCACATATAAATCTGGTTTCTTTTTTTACTTTTAGGGAATACATACCAGAATCATGATTCCGGAACAGATTTGTCTTTTCCATGGATTCTGAATGTACTTGATTTAAAAGCATTTGATTTTTATAAAGTGATTGAAAGCTTTATCAAGGCAGAAGCTAGTTTGACAAGGGAAATGATAAAACATTTAGAACGTTGTGAACATCGGATCATGGAATCACTAGCATGGCAATCAGTAAGTACTCAGTTTAAATAGTTAAAAATGTTTAAATGCATGAATACTTATGAATGAAACTGAATACAACTGGGACACTTTAATACACTTCACCATAGGAATAAATCTACAGTTGCTTGATCAGTATGAATTCAGCATATAATCTGGTATTATAATAGATCTTAGAGGAACACAAAGAATTGCTTCATACTGGATTTTTCAGGGCACCTTGGTTCAAAAAAAGTGTTTATGTGTTTTAGCATTTAGCCAGGTCATATAATGTGTTACACTGAATTGAAAAAGAAAATTTTAAAGTGTTCAAGTATGTTTGATTACATAACAAGACAATATATTTGATTTGTAATAAAGAATGGTTTGTTTTGAAATTTAAAACAATTATTCTTAAATTTTCAGCAAAATGGCATAAATTTTCAGATTCAGATTCCACCTATTTATAAAAGAGCTTTTGTCTAGTACTTGGAAAGCTAGAGCAGACACTGGCAACCTTTTTATATATGACTTCTTATAAATTAGGAATTATTACATTATTATTATAGTAGAAATTATTTTAGGATTTGGTAGTTTTCAGGTTTCTTGAATACTGAAGATAGTTTAAAAGTAAGTTTATTTATTTAGTATTTTTTTCCTGTGGATATTATCTTAGTAGAAACAGTAGTACTCCTTTTATTACCTCTGTCTTTCTCCTATTTAGTTATTCTGATATATATTCTAAAATTAGTCTTATTAAATAGAAAAACAAATCACAAGTGTTGAGAATTTAGGTATACACTTAACAAAATAGGAAGTAAACTGTAATTTCAGTGATAAAAGAAATTCTTGGGTGAGGAAACTTTGTATTAGTGGTCAGTCAACATCTTCGCTGAAACTTAGAATCTTAGAAAGATATTTTGAGCTTTGAGAGATTGTGAATTGTCCCCAGGTAATACAGTCAGTATATGTCAGAGCAGTGCTGAATTTACTCTTGGTTCTAAGGCCAATTCTAAATACTATCTTGTACTACTTCTTAAGCTTTTAAAAGTGGACAGTTACAATTATCTAGTTGGGGGCTATTCAACTTAGAGTCTATATTTTACAGAATTTCCTTTATCTCAATGTCCCTGTTCAGGCCCCAAGTCCAACTGTACCCAATTCAAGATCTCTCCCTAAAACTAAGGTTCTCTCCCTTAGCTACATTAAATGTTTCTGACTTTGGAATATCATTGCATCGCCTCACCAAGAAAAGTTTAGATTCCATAATTACTCAATACTGTTTTCTCCTTTCAGCTTCTACTATCCTAAAGAGAAATCATCTTTTTCTTTGCCCCCTGTTTGTGTACTAGATACCTGTGTTGCTTTTTCATCTATGTCCATCATTATTTTCTTCTGAATAAAATTATAATGACATCTCATGTTTGCCCATTTAAAAAAAAACTATGGTTTGGAAAGGAAAATTCTTAACCAAACTAGAAATAGAGGCAAAAGTATTAAATGGATTGTGTTCAGTATGTGAAATTGAATTACTTTTACACAAATAAAATCAATCAACTAGGACAAAAAAGAAAAATAAGCAATTGAAGGGAAAAACTTTTCCTTTATATATTTCTGATAAAGAACTGATACCTTAAAAATATATGGGAAAATATTAACACCAAGATGTAAGACCATCATTTCTTACTGGATACACTGTTAAAAGAAATGCAAACAAAAAAAAAAAGAGTTGCAGATTGTAAATGAAAGACTGCTCCAAATCACTAATAACCAGAGAAGAGCAGATTTGCTGTTGTTGTTAATCAGTCATTTTAATAAAACGTATTTGGGGTTTTCTTGGCAAACATACTAGAGTGGTTTGCCATTTCATTCTCCACCTCATTTTGCAGATTACGAAACTGAGGCAAACAAAATTAAATGACTTGCTCCAGAGGCATTTTCTTGTTATATTTTACTTAAATTTGTATATCAATATTCATTAGAGAAATTATTCTATACTTTTCTTTTGGCTCACTCTGATTTAGGTATCATTGTGTTATTAAAAAGTTATTGTGCTTTTAAAGGAATTAAGTAGAACTTTTTTCCTTAACTATTTTTTCTTTGTGTAATATTGGAATTAATTGGTTTTTTTTAAAATATTTGGTAGAATTCACTTTAAATCCAGGTGGTCCTAAGTTTTTCCTTAAAGAATTCATTTATAGCTTCTTCAGTTTCCTTTTCTAACATAGTTATTTCAATACTTTGTTTTCTTTTTTGTTAATTTGGCCAGTTTATATTTTTGTAAATATTCATCCATTCCATTAGAATTGTTAGTTTTATTGGTATATTATGTGTAAAATAGGTCCTAATAATTGCTTCTGTTTCATCTTCATTGGTTGTAAAGTCACTTTTTAAAAAAAATTTTGATACCTCGGTAATTTGGTTTTCTTCTTTTTTAAAAAATATCAAGTTAGTCAATGATTTGTCTATTTTATTAATTAAAAAACAGCTCCTAGTTTATATATTAGTTTAGTAATAATTTTTTAAATCAGTTTGTTAATCTCTCCTTTGATGTTAAGGATTTCTAGATTGATATTTAAAGAGGTTTTAATAATTGCTTGTTTTCTTATTTTTGTAGTTAAATAATCCAATCATTAATCTACTCTTTCTCTTTTTTTACTGATGTAAATATTTAGAAATAGAAATTTTTCCCTGGATACTGTTTTGACAGCGTCTTATAAGCTTTCTTATGTTGTCCCATTGTTGTTTTATCATTATTAAAATGATTGTTCCTATGATTTCTTTCCTTTGATTCATCTGTTCCTTTGGATTAAGTTATTTAGTTTACAGTTAATTTTTATTCAAAGGCCTTTTATTGATCATAATTTCTATTGCATTATAGTCAGGAAAAGAAAAATTTAGTATTTCTGCTTTTTTTTTTTTTTTTTTTTTTTGCATTTAAGTGAGATTTTTATGCTCTAATATGTGGTCAGGTTTTGTGAAGATGAGATCCATAGTTGAGAGTAGGCATACTTCTCTCTATTCCCATTCATTATTCCCTAAAGGTCTATCATATAACTTTTCTAAAATTGTTCATTTCCTTAACTTTTTTTCTTGTTCATTTTATAGTTAGATTTATGTAGAACTGAGGGAAGTAGATTGACATCCTTCACAATTGTAGTTTTAATATTTCTTAGTATAACTTATTTTAGTATAACTCATTCAGCTTTTCCTTTAGCAAGGTTTATACCCCTTTTTAGCAAGCTATCAATTTTCTTTATAACTTTGTTACATAGCTGTGATTTCCTTTCCCATTTTCCCCCTCTTTTAGTTTTATTTTTTAAATATTTAAAAAAAATGTTTTCTTTAGCTCTCCTGGGAATTCATATTGAGCTTGTGTTTAGTCTGCATTTTTTTCCCTGAGGCTTTGTTTTTACATGTTTTGAAATCATTGTCTTCTGTTTGTGTCTTGCTTTCCTCTCACTATAAAAGCTCTTTGTGATTGATTTCTTTTTTTGTTTGCTAATTCCTCTAGGCTTCTCCTTGACTTTAGATTTTATGTTAGTGAATTGACCTATTGGATTTCTTTGGTCTTGGATTCCTACCCTGTATTTTCATTACAGGTCTATATGCTGGGTTAAAAGTTAGAACTGAATCACTGCTCCATTCCCTATGCTCAAAGTCATATAGCTTAGTTTCTCGAATTTAGTTTGTCCTCAGTACTCATTTTCAGTGTTGAGCCTTCTCATTAGCATAGAGGTGAACTAACATTTTCAAAAATGTGAAGGTGGATAGGAAACTCTTGGAAGATTCTGTCATGTTGTAAAGTCTTTTAGAATAGAACTAATTAATAAATTCTTAGAGGCTCATATGATTAGGCTTATCATCAGTTATAAAGGACAACTGCTCAGGTAGTACTGAAGAACAGAACAGAAATCAAAAGAATCCACTGATCACCTCCTAAAAGAAACTCCAAAATGAAAATTCCCGTGAATACTATAACCAAAGTCAAGAGCTCACACATCAAATTGAAAATATTTAAAGTATTCAGAAAGAATAAAAGAACCATTGGAGCCACAGTTGAGATTGGAGAGGGAAGAATCTTAAGGGGAGAGACTATTATAATAGTATAGATAAAAGGTAATGAAGGTTTGAACTAAAGTGATGGCTATATGAGTGGAGAGAAAAAAAAATGATTATGAGAGATGTTATGAAGGTACAAGTGACAAAGCTTAGTAACTGATTGGTTATATGCCCTGAGGAGATTAAGAAATCAAGGGTAACTTCAAGTTTGGAAATAAGATGTCTGAAAAGTTGGCAAGATTTTCAACAAAGAGAATTTCAGAAGAGGAATGAATTTTAAGGGAAAGATGAGTTCTACTTTGGATATGTTAAGTTTGACATTTTTATGGGATATACAATTGGAAATAGGCAATTCATAGAGCAAGAGATAATCTTGAAAGACCAGGGCTAGATTTGTAAATCTATGATTCATTTGCATAAAGGTGGTCATTGAACAAATTATGAAAAGAAAATTAAGAGTTTGCTAAAAAAAAAAAAAAAAGAAAGTACAGAACCTTATGAAGAAAATAACTCCTTAAAAATTGGAACTGGATAGATGATCTTATGATTGTATGAGATATCAGCAAGGCAAAACACTGAAAAAAATATATGAACATATTAAATAACTCAAAAGGAAGTAACCTTTAATAATGCCATCTAACCCACACTGAGATGACAGCCTATAAATAATGCAAGAGTGTGATTAGACAGATAAGAGGAGTACTAAGAGAAAGCAGTAAAGGAAAACTCAAAAAGAAGAGAACATATGTGAGGAAGAGAGAGAATGATTAATATTGTCAAATGCTACAAAGGAGTTGTAAAAGTTTAGGACTGAAAAAAGGTTATAAGTTTGTCAGTCAACAAGTATTAAGTGTCAACTACATAATAAGTGCTAAGGATACAACAAAAGACATATACAATCCTTGCAGGAGCTTACACTTTAATGGGAAAGAACATACATATAACAATATATACAAGATGCATACAGAGTATCTGGAAGGTAATCTCTCAGGGAAAGCACTAGCAATGGTGACAAAGTTGGGCAAGAGGCAGTTAAACCAGATTCTCCCAAATGTTTAAGGAAAAATGGAAGAAGAAAATAATAAGATGGAAAGTTGAAAACTTATAGTTAATGCTATAAATTCTTCTCTCCATCAAAAGCATGGCTACAACATTTGGACTCTACTGTCCAAAATGCTACACAAGGAAGGAAATGGTACAATATTATTTTATGAATGAAAAAGGATATTGGACTAGACTAATTATATCCATAAAAATAAACATTAATATTCTTAATCAGAAGTTTCCATAAATCAGCTTGCCAATAGTTAACTCAGCTGTATAATTTATTTCTGGTTTATATTTCTGTTGGATTTCTCCATCTCTAATAAACAGACATATAAATATATGTTACACATTCTATTGACTCTAGTCCAGGAAATAAAATTATATCTTATATTTGCCTTTCTCTCCCTAGCATACTTGCCTGGATCGTGTATTCTTTGACTTCATTTTTTTCTGTATACTTATATGAGAAAAGAATAGGCTAAAAGTAGTTCATATTTTGACTTAAGAGATTCATGGAACAATTTTCCAATTATAGTAGTCAACTTAAAATTCTTTAGGTTTCTTGATGTCTAACTTGTAAACAAAAATCTGAACTTCTTTAGTGTTCTTTTGAAACATCAGACTTTACAGGAAATGAACACAAAGGGGAGAAAAGCCTCTGGCTCCGAAAAGGATGTCTGGTGTGTGTTCATGCCCTGATGTTTCATTAACCTTACATACTTTACACGAAAGTGTTAGTTTTTAACTTTAAAAAGATGTCAAAAACAGTCAAGGTCTCAAGAGAATAAATGACTTGAAAGACAATGACTTAGCCATAGTTATGTCTTTTACATGCATAAGCACTCTATGATAAAACATCCCATGTTATTTTTAAATAATTACCATTCTTACAGAGGAAATATTATATTGAGTTTTTTAAACTACATAAAGAATTACATAAAATGATGGCAAGTTGAAAGAGATTGTCTTTATGTTTGAAAGTCAGGAGACCTAGATTCTGGTGTCAGTTTTGGCTTAATTAGCAATATGACCATGGCAAGGTATCACATGGTATCTTTCTCTGAATCTGAAGAAAAACATTTTATAATTCTTATAATGTTTTCGTAAAAGATAATGTATTTTATCTTTATCTTGTGAAGTTTATGAAATCTTACTATAACTAATTTTTATGGATACATGAACTTTTATACTGAACAAATGCTAAATTTCTACTATACATAGAACCACATACTGTTTCTTCAAAGTCCTTCTACAAGAAATCTTTCAATTTTTTTCTGAATGGTATTTTATTTTTCTAAAATTAAAGATAGTTTTCAACATTAATTTTGTAAGATTTTGTGTTCCAGTTTTTTTTCTCCTTTTGCCTTTTATCTTCTTCCTCCTCATTAGCAAGCAATATGATGTAGATTATGCATGTACAATCTTTTAAAAGATATTTCCACATTTGTCATGTTGTGCAAGAAAAATCAGACCAAAAGGGGAAAAGTCCACAAGAAAGAAAAAGCTAACAAAAAAAAAAGGTGAAAATAATGTTTCAATCCACATTCAGTCGCATAGTTCTCTATGGATATGGATGTCATTGGAAAACTTTTCTTTATAATTCAAACTAATGTTATTCTTTCCTTTTATAGCATACAGTCAAGTATATGACATTGACACGATGACATTTAGTGTTTTATTATCTAGCATAGGCACTTCATAAATGCTTGCTTGTTCATTTTCTAATTGTTACATATGTAAGTCTTGTCTCCTAACAGTATTATCCAGGAAATCAAAAAAAGATAATAGAATAAGATAGAAACTATATATTTTAATATGAGGTTAGAACTATGATATCATAAAATTACCTTTTTCTTTAAATTATCACAACTAAACCCTAAAGCTCAGTCTTTGTGGTAATTCATTATTTATTGAGGTATCAGTTTGAGAATTTCAGATCTCTTTATGAGAAAAACTGGATGAAAAATTTCTTAATGATTATAGTAAATTTTAAATTTTCCCTCTTTTTACAATATTTACATGATTGTACAAATAAAACCTATATCTAATTTCTTGCTATCTTGGGGAGGGGAGATGACAGAAGGAAAAAATTTGAAACTTAAAATGTTATAAAAATAAATGTTGAAAACTATCTTTACAAGTAATTAGGAAAAAATAATATTTACCCAACCTAAGAAGAAAAAGATTGTAGTAACCCTGGAAAGTAGAAAAGTAAAATTCTGGAACTAATCTAGAACTTAGAGCTGAAAACAGCCTAATTGATCAATCTTTCCTCTCTTCAATCACCTGTGCTGAGTTTCATTTTACTTAGTCTTTGATTAGTGTTGACTTTGCTCTGATCTTTTTGTTGGTTTGGCATATGGTCTTCTTGCATAAGGGTCTTGAGACAACTATTCATTTTTACCATTTGCTTATTAAGGTTGTTTCAGGGCCACTGGATCAAGTCTGAACTCAGTTGAGCATAAATAGCTTCATCCCTAAGAGTGACATGCTATAAAGATTACTTTGAGGAAAGAGAAAGCAAAGTCCAAGTAGACTAAAATAGCCTACCACTAAGTTTCCTGAGTGGTAAAAATAATACAGCCTGGAAAGATTTATAAAATTTAGATCTAGAAAGCATGTTAGAAATCTGGCTTATTATTTTCATTCTCTCAGACAAGGAAGTAAGCACTAGAGAACTTAAATGACAGTAATCCTGTAGCTGCATTCTTCATACATTTAGCTTGTGTGAGTGAGAATTTAATAAAGTGAAAATGTTTTCAAAAATCAACATTGCTTATTTCCTCTAACAGCATAGGATTCGGTGTTTGGGTTCCCATGTGAATAGAAAAGATCTAGAGAGTGAGGAATGAAGAAGAAAAATGTCAAGAATATGAGGACAAGTAGTTTATCCAGAAGAATCCTTCCCCTTCCATATTCCAACAAGTGTTTATCCACCCCTTTTAGATTTCCAGTGGTAGGGAAGCCATTATTTTGAAGGCAGCTCATTCCACTATTGGACAGCTCTGAGTATGAAAGTTTTTCCTTATTTAGAGCCTAAATATGCTTCTCTGTAAATTCCACTAATCATTCTCAATTCTCCTTTTGGGGGTCCATTCAAACAAATATACATCCTTTATATATATCATGTATGTAGCATGTGTGATATGTGTATATTTGTCTGCCATTCAAGTCCTATAAATTTAACCTGGCCTCTTCAGTTGATACAGAGTTTAGGAGCCAAGATCTGCCATGGCTTTGAGCACCTAGAACCCAAAGAAGTTTAGTGGAGTAAAAAAGAGCTATGAGAGGGTGATTAAGAAAAAGAGAAGTTTGCAATAATGTCCATAGATTTCTAGTATTGAATGGATTGATGTAACACAAACTTAACAAATATGAATATACTCCCTCCCAAAGGGTGAAAGAATAATAACTCAAATTGTGTTTGAATATCTTTGAAATTTAAGCATAATATCAAAAATATATGAATGTCATCAAAAATGTCCTAATTGTTCTTCTTTCTCCGAGACTCTTTCCTCTCCAATCCATACTACACAGTCTCCAAAATGATTTTCCTAAGGTATGATAGTGACTTTCCTGCTGAAAAAATTTCAGTGACTTTTTGTTATCTCAGGAATAAAATACAAACTAGTCAGCCTAGGAATTAAAGAATACTATTATCTTACAACCAGTCTTTGCAAGCTTCTTTCATGTTATTTACCTCACTGACTTAGAAGTTCCCTGAAACTAACCTTCTCTGACCTGTCTCTGTATCTTCACACAAGCTATACATCCCATATCTGTAATGCTTTCCTTCTTCACTTCTACCTCTTCAGTTTAATTCTATAAGCATTTCTTGAGTACTTACTCTGTGCCAGGGTGTGTACAAGATGTTAGGCAACATGAATTTAAGTCCCAAGTCAGTTGCAACTTCCTATGTGCAAACTTTCCTGATTTGTTTCAAATTACATTCCACATATTCTAACCCAAGGGAAAGTAATTGGCTTGAGGGCTAGGGTCTAGGGTAGTTTTCATTCCAGTTCTAAAGAGGGAAGTTTGAACTGAATTGAATCCTTATCTTGCAGATGTGGAAACTGAGGCTTGAAAAAGTTAAGTGATTTATCCAGAAATGTGAATTGGCAAAGATAGATAACCTTTTATGAAGATTTCTATTACCTGAATTTCTATTAATCACTGCTTATGTGGACCTTCTGAAATGGCTTCTGAGTCAACACATTTAAATTATGTGTAGTATGATTTTCATGTTAATTGAATACTTAATTATATTGTTGAATACTTAATAATATTATTCCTTATTTTCACTTTTGTTAATCTTATGTCCCCAATAGGTTTTTTCTTTTCTTTTTTTGCTGAGGGAATTGGGGCTTTTAAGTGACTTGCCCAGGGTCACACAGCTATGAAGTGTTAAGTGTCTGAGTTCACATTTGAACTCAGGTCCTCCTGACTTCAGGGCTGGTTTTACTGCCCCACCTAGCTGCCCCACCAGTCTATTTTCATAGAACTTTAATTGTTTTACTTTCATTCTTTGCTTCTTAAAGGATGAGAAAATATCATAGGGAAAAAAATGTAGCCTTTCTTAACTGTTGGTGTTTGTAAAATGTCGGTGCTCACTTTTCATTTAAAGAATTTTATATTGCTGTCCTCAACAAGTCTCAACACAACCAAGTAGAAAGGAGTGTTAATTTGTCATTCAAGTGCAGACAAGAAAGATGTCAGTTGCAAATTAAAGCTAAGAAATATCCAACTGCACCAATTAGTGTGATTTCTTGTTGATCTAGTGGAACAAGAAAATGTTAACAAACCTGACAAACAATTTTAATACCTTTTGGGGGCATAACTGTTTGTCAATTTATCCTTTAAGTAAAATGCAACACGTTTTGTGTGTATATCTATCTTTACAAAACACTTTTAGAGGGATGAAAAAAGTTGAATCTTTTTTGAAACTCAACTTCACTAGTTCTATTTCTTACAAAAACTACAGATGTGTTCAAGATAAATGTATACATTTGTTCATATACTAATTTGTTTTTACCATTTTTCACATTTCTCATATCTGGCCAAATGCCAAAGGGCAATTTCAGGGCTTTCCTGTCAGTGCTGATTTTAGTACAAGATAAGGAATTGTAAGATAGGAAACAGCTGTATCTGTGTTTTTCTTGGCCCTTCTAAAAGGAGTCAGACTGTATTAATCCTGCTACCTTTCCAAGATTTCTGACTCCCTTAAAAATGGATTAATCAAAATCCCTAATGGTGAACCATATTTGAACCATTTTCCTGTGGTTTGTACCTTGTTAGGAAGTTCTTTCTAAATCTAACTCAAACATCTCTTACTTTCTTATTTCAAGTTCATTTTCTTTGAGAAAAGAGAGAGAATCCTGTTATTTTTATAACTCTTCCTAAACATCAAGACAAGTTGTCTAAAGTGTTTCTTCTTTTGATATTTCTTTCTTTATGCATAGGTTTAATTTTCTATCATTTTAATAATTTTTGTTTTCTAGACCTGTATTTTTCTGTTTGTCATTTAAAATCGTTTTCATAGCTATCCTTGAGGAAAAGGGAAACTTACTTTAGTTTTCTCAGTTAACTTAGATTAAAAAGTTGGAAAAGCAGAGAAATTAAAAAACTTGGCCATTATAATTTAATTAATCAGTGGTTGATTGAAATGAATAGAAATGAATATATGTCTGCATGTAATCCTATAGTCTGTCCATTTGATTTACTTGAGAATAGGTAGCCTTTAAGTTATCTTATTACACCTTGTGACTTTTCTTCTTAATAAAAATATTTAACATATTTGAATACCACAGTTCAGAATCAGGGCCTACATACTTTGAACCAGGGTCCAATCCAGAGTAAAATTTTATAAAGTTCAGTTCAGAATTAAATAACTAGAGGCAATCATAGATAAATGTGAATAACAAGGAGAATGAGAATGATGTAAATGTAATATCGCAGCAATAAGTAATTATTTATGTGATCAGTCTTATTTTTTCCTATAGTTAAGAAACTACACAAATGCATTATTATTTATGTGAGCATACCTACATATATATATATATATATATATATATATATATATATATGTATATATATATTCCCCCCCCCCCCCCCTTTTCAGGTTAAGGCTCTGTTGAACAATATCCATTTGTTGCTTTTGTTTGCCCACAGATATCTTCTATGGCCACTCAATAAAAATAAAAGGGTTTTTTTCTTTCTTTCTTTTTATCTAGTAATTTGGTAAACAGTCACTTCAGTTATTAATTATTGGATTTCATATGAGTCAATGTGATTATCATTTTTACATGATTCTAACAACACACAACTTGACTATTAACAGGTTAAAAATACTTCTTTATTTGAAGATATTCTATGTGGGATTTTTCTTTAAAGTTTTTTGTGAATTGACTTTTCAGTCTTTTCTTAAGTCTAAATTTTAATTGAGTATGAAACCTTAATGTTCTTTCAATAACAGTAACAACAACAAAAAACTAAGAAATTGCTTTAACAATTAATTCTAATGTTCACCTTTTTATTAAATACCCTTAAAAATCTCTTAAGTCATAATTAATAAAATTAAATAAAAAATTGTTACCTTCTAGAAGTAAAAATTACATTAAACAAAATAAAGACTGGACAGAGGTAGGTTGACCAAACAAAAGCCATATTAGGAGGGCCATGTTAGAGACAAAACAATTTTAAAGACATTGAAGGATTCTTGCTCAAGTCTTTAAAAAAGGAGAGAAGACCACATATATTATAATTATTGAAACAAGATAATTGAGATAATTAAAGGCTTATGTGCCAAAATTATTGTCTGTAAAAAAAAGTCTTTATAAGAATAATCTATATACATGTATCAAAAAAATCTTTGAAAATATAAAAAGTGAATATGAAGACTTTTGCAAATAAGAGTTCTATATAAATCAGTTTTACATTGCACAACTAACTGAAAGATAGGAAAAATACAATACTTAAGGCATTTTGCTTACATTTATTGTCTATAGATAAGCATATAATTTGTTAGTACAAAATGCCACCTTTACAGTTTTCCTCCAACAAAATATCTCCTATGTGTATTTCAGAATCACACAAGATTCCTTGAAAGATATAACAACAGAGACTGTTTAGCTACCTTGTGATCAATAATATCAAATTAAGCATAAACAGGGAGATAAATGCTGGGCAAAAGAAATTTGCTTCAATTTTGGAGGATGTCCAGTCCAGTGGAGTCCAGATGAGAGTATTCCCTATATGTTACTCAGATGTGTACTCAGATCTTCCAGTTTGTGAATGATCGATCACATTTTTGTTCGGAAACATTGGAGTCTTATAATTCATAATCACTCAGAAGAGTTCAACCCAATTAACCATACAAGAAAAACCATGCTTCTTATCCAGGCTAAGATAAGGTGTTAAAGGAAAGCTCAAAGAGATACACATCTTGGACAAGGGATGAAGATGTATAGCTCTGAGGTTCAGAATTGAATAAAAGGAGAGCAGGCTGAATTGCATTTCAGTAGCTGCATAGGTTTTTAACTGACCCCAAATTCTTACTGATTTTTTAAAAAAATATTTTTAACACTAGTAATTGTCTGGTTATTTGAATACAAATAAATTATACTATAATCGCCAGAAAATCAGAATTGTAAGTTTCTGAAAGGTTCTTGGAAAGATGCATAGTGGCCCTAAGTCAGCTGCAGAATATTATGAATGAAGAACTTTGCCCAGGAAGGAGCATAAACAATATCAGAGAGAGTAAATTCAACAAGGTAACTTTAAAGGTCTCTTTCCGCTCTCAATCCATAATATTTAGATTCAGGACCCAAAAGGAAGGGAAGACCAGCTACACAGTGAACTAGAGGACAACTTGTATACTATATAACATCAGGAGAATCTAGGGGAAAGCCTCCAGCAATTTGGGTAGACCCTTTGAGGAAGATTTATGAAATAAAATGAACAGGATGAGAAGATGGAAAGGGATGAGATGGGATGGGACTTGTACCATTGGAGGGAATGTATCATTAATATCATTTCAACAAAATAGTCATTGTTTTGATATCTCAAAAAATTAAAAATAATCATTTGCTATTTCAATTATCATTATAACATTTAATTTCTTGGAGTGTTCAGTGTTGAATCCAATAAATACTTTTCTAGCATTCACGTACAATTATAACTGATATATAGCAGCTAATCCTCTTTTCTCTGAACCTACCTACATCCATTCTCCATCGCTAGATTATAACTAGAGAGTAATCTTCCTTGCAAGGACTAAGTTATCAAACTCCTTGAGTTCTAATTAGAACTCTTGCATTGTGATATTCTTGATGAATAAACTTATGTTCTTATTTAGACTTTCAGACAGATAAGTGAATCCTATGCATTTACAATAAATTAGAATTTGAATTAAAGATTAATATTCCACAATCTTCCATGTTTTCCTTTATATTATCTTGGAATGAAACATTTGAAAGAAAACCTAGGAACTATTTGTATATTTCAAGAAGATGTGATTTCATCAGTATGCATAGCTCCTTTACTGATAAACATCCCTTTACCTGTTCCACTCAGGTTTGAACTACAATTCCTGAATCTTTTGAGCTCTCAGGAGACCCTATACTAAAAGAAAGAAGACAGAAATCAGTTTGCTGCAGACAGTGCAGAGTAAGCAATGTATAATGCAGAAAAGACAGCTTAAGAAACCTTCATTTTAAAAAATATTTATTTCTACAGCAGATTTCTGCTCCTCTCCCTCCTACTCTACTTCCGTTTACCAGCTAAGAAGAAAAGAAAAATAACTCCTGTAGCAAATATTTTTAGTGAATGATATATTTCCATATTGACCATATCTAGAGGGAAAAAATGCCCAATTGTGTACTCTGATGCCATTGTCTTCATCATTACTCCTTTAAAATCCACCACCTTCTTTCTTTTTTTCTCAGTAGTATTTTATTTTTCTAAATGCATGTAAAGATAGTTTTCAAATTCATTTTTGTGAGACTTTGTGTTCCAAATTTTTCTTTCTCCCTTACCTTCCCTTTCCCCCCAAAAAGGAAGCAATTTGATTATGTTAAATATGTGCAATCCTTTTAAATATATTTCTATATCTATCATGTTGTGCAAGAAAAATCAAACCAAAAGAGAAAAAAAATAAGGAAGAAACAAAGTGAAAAATACTATGCTTCGAGTTATATTCAGTCTTCATAATTTTCTCTCTGAATGTGGATGGCATTTCCATCCCAAGTCTATTGAAATTGCCTTTTAAAACTACATTGTTAAGAAGAGCCAAGTCCATCACAGTTGATCATTACATAATCTTGTTTTTATGTGCAATGAAAAACCTAGCTTTGTCCGTGATCTCATATGGGATCTCATAACTGAATGTGGAAGTCACAAAATTATGATTTATTATCAGTAAATGTTTGATTTACATACCTGGAGTCATATAAAATTTTTTCAGACAGAAAAGGGGCATTAATGGAAAAGGTTTAAGAAGTTCTGCTCTATAATCAATCAAGTGGGTCATTACACTAATCAATCTCTTCTTTCAAAGTTGTTTATCTTTACCATATTGTTGAAATTGAATAATTGAATAAATTGTCCTGATTCTGTTTATTTCACTCTGCATTAGTTCACACAAGTCTTACCAAATTTCTCTGAAACTAACCTTTTCATTATTTCTTATGGCATAATACCCATTCCATATTTATGTATTGTACCTTGTTTAGCCATTCTCCAATTTATGGGTACCCTCTTTAATTCCTATTCTTGGACAACTGAAAAAAAGCTACAAATATTTTTAGATGTAATTTACTCCTATGCACTGACTCAAATTAATACTTTTCTCTTTCAAGTTCTGATAATTTATAATCTAGCAAAGGAGTATTTGCCCCCTCTGTACCTGCTCCTAGATATTCCCGCATATCTCTTTCTGTGGAAATAGGGAGGCCAAGAGAAAAATTAAAACTCTGAGCAAATGAGGGGCAAATTAGTGTCTCTGCCAATTCCAGAGATCCTTTCCTCCCTTCAAGATGATAAGTGAAGGCCTGTGAGTAATTGCTTCTGAGATTATAGCTTTCTGACTCTCTCTGTTCTCTTGGTGAAGGAAACACTGGATTCAAGTCTCATCTCTGACACATACAGGATGTAATTTTTCCAGTGTTCTGAAATTAATGTAGCTCCAGAGGTGAACGGGATTAAAATATTTGGGTTATGTAACTTATAATATAAAATTACCAACAGTCAAACTGACTTTTTATTTTTTTATGTCATCTTGATATCTAATATATTATGAAAGTTAAATTTACTCAGTGTTTAAAGGCTACAGACTTGAAACCTATTTCATCTGTTACTTGATATATAATTATGTAAGACTTTTGAACCAATTATCTCTTTAGAGACCAAAGTTAAATAAAATTTTCTCAATTCAGTTTAAGATATGCAAGCCATATAATTAATTTCTTAAATTTAATTTTGCTAGAGAAAAAAGTCAATTTCCATAAAAACTTTAAAAAATATAGTAAGCACTTAGACAAAATACTTTGGTTAGTTAAAAGAAAGTTCCATTAAACAAATACACTGTTATAGTTTCACAGATGTTTATAAGTTCCTTTTAAGGGGGCAGCTAGGTGGCGCAGTGGATAGAGCACCAGTCCTGAATTCAGGAGGACACGAGGAGTTCAAATGTGGTCTCAGACACTTAACACTTCCTAGCTGTGTGACCCTGGGCAAGTCACTTAACCCCAGCCTCAGGGAAAAAAAAAAGTTCCTTTTAAAGGCAAAAGAATGTGTTTCAAATGTAGTTTTTGTCACAATACTCTAAAAGTTCATTTGAGAATTGACCTCTCAGGAAAAGAAATCCTTGAAAGAAGAATCTTTACTGCTACACTGCTGACAAATAAATGTTTCTAGCCTTTACTTGAAGACTTCATAGAAAGGGGAAATCAACTGTAATGTAGTTCATTCAACTTTGGAAGGGATAGAAACACATGTTCTAAGTGCAGTAACACAGGTCTTTACCTGTGTTACTAGATTTACCTGCATATACACACACACACACACACACACACTCACACAAGGTATAACTTTGCATAAACATAGAATCATAGATTTAGAGCTGAAAAGAATCTTTTAAATATTAAGTAGAGTTATCTCATTCAGTTCCCTTATTTGACAGATAAGGCTCAATTATAATTGGGCTTTAGAAAAGTTAATTATTTTATGCAATGACATGCGAATCTTAGTATAATAGAGATTTGAACTGAGATCCTCTGGCTTCAAATCTAGGGCTCTTTCCATAGTGTGGCCTTGTAAAATGTTTGGGGAAAATACCTTAATTTGCTTTAATTGTTTTGTTCTCCTAGTTGAAGTTTTCAATTCATTATCATATTTTCCCCTTTATGAAGTAGGAATTAGGATTTGTGCACTAAGGAAATGATTAACAAGTTATCCAATATACAATAACCATATAAATATAGGAAAATATATAATTTCCACCCTTCTCATTGTACTGCTCTTCTGGCAGATGTTTTCTTTTGTTATCAAAAACACCCAGGGAACTAATACTAATAAGCATCAAGCTCAAGCAAATTTATATTTGCTATATGATGAATTTATATCCACTATTAAGCAAAAAATAAAACACTTTGAAAGGTAAACCTTACAAAATGTTAGGGCATTATATTGTATGTGTCTTTAACAGAAACACATTTTTTCAGTTATCTAAAAGTAGGCAATTTGCTTAAAGTTCTGTTTTAACACCCACAGAACAAAACTGGGAAGTAACAAAGTTTTTGCTACTGTGATTAGATTTATTTTCAAGTTAAAACAAAACTAAATCCTATACTTTGTTTCTTCTTTTCAGGGAAATGAAAATGTATACATCTGGTTAGTAGTACTTTATTTTGTTTGATTTATTTTAAAAGTTGCACTTATACTCAACTTCTTTAGTCTCATTTTAATATTGACCCTTGAATTATTAGGTACTTAATATATCTTCAAATCAATAAGATTTCAAATTTTAACAAATATTTCTTAATATTTTCAAAATGTTCTTTATAAGAGCATCATAAACAATCATCATGAGTCATAATGCCTTTTTATAAAATATTTAAAGTACAAATTGTG
This sequence comes from Sminthopsis crassicaudata, assembly GCF_048593235.1. Classification (NCBI taxonomy): domain Eukaryota; kingdom Metazoa; phylum Chordata; class Mammalia; order Dasyuromorphia; family Dasyuridae; genus Sminthopsis; species Sminthopsis crassicaudata. The sequence continues at coordinate 565,350,940 of NC_133619.1, forward strand.
ATACTAACAAAAGCTTTTTTATAAAGATTTTAGTTTAGAAAGAAATAATTTTTTTTTGCTTCCCTCCACCCTCATTTTCTGGTGCTACCTATTCTTTTTATGTAGATAGATATATTTTCCCCCATGAAAAAGTTGGAAGCTTCTATTTATTAACAAATTACAAAATGTGTAATTTGACTGGGAATCTTTTAAGATCACAGAGAACTTTTTTTTTGTTTGTGAAATGAAGACAAAACCATAAACAAGATTAGGCCTTAAGCAAGGTGCTTTTATCTTCATGCTACTATAAAAAAAAAAAAAAAAAAAAAAAGTTAAATTTTCTTAGTTAAAAATATAAAACCCTTTAAAACCATTTCATAAAAGAATCAATTCTTTTGAATCAGTAAAGAAAAACTAAACTGATACCTAAAGGAACTGTATAATCAGTTCTGATTCCAAACTGAAATATGATAATTATTAATACTGTTTTTTTGCCATTATTTTTCAGACCTCAGTCTCATGTTTTTATGTCTTGTATTATGATGGGAGGTTATATGATACTGGATAAGATAATTAAGTCAGATGACCATTATTTAGGATTTGTTAAATCAAAAGGGAAGTACTGAAACCAAGATAGATTAGAAAAACATCATCAAATGCAGTAGTTACCAAGAGCAGAATATACTTTTAATACTTAATAGATTATTTTTCCATTTTTAATGCTAAGAACTTTAGATATTAGATACAAAAAACACTTTTCACAGTTGTGGTGGTGTTGGGCAGTTAAGTCCCAATAATCTATAGTTCCTGTTATTTTATATTGTAGACTCATTATCAAATATTTTATTTTTCAATGTTTGCAGATTGTGCTGGATAAAATTCTCTGTTCCTTGAATTTCAGAGAATCTGAAATCACTCTTCCTGGCAGACCAGTTCTTCATTTTTATTGAATTTTGAATAGTGTCCGATGTAAAGTAGTAAATTATAGGGTCAAAACAACAGTTTGAAACGGCAATGCAGAGAGTGATTGGATACATAGTCCTGACTGCAGCCACCACTGAGCAGTTAACAAATGCTTGTGTTCTCATAAGAGAATATAGTATCAAGTTGATGTTATATGGTACAAAACAAAAGCAAAATATGACCAAGTGAACAAAGATCATCTTCAGGACTTTAGTTTTGTTTAGTTTGCTCCTACTTAGAGTCACTGGCTTATGTAAAGTCTTTAACACCATACTGGAACAGGTCACATTTAAGATCAATGGAATAAAAAATCCCACCGTTTCAATGAAAATTACAATCCTTGAGAGATAGGTTTTCCACGTGGCTTCCGGAAAATTTTCAAAGCACGCTTCTTCGGTCGAGTTTTTGCCCTGAGAGTTAGTAGACTGAAAAAAGACTGCTGGGGCACTGCCACCGATCACAGTCAGCCACACGGAAAAACAAACTATTTTTGCATTTTTCTTAGTTCGGAGAGTCTTAGAACGAAATGGATAGAGAATAGCCAAAAAACGATCTACACTGATACAAGTTAGGAAAAGAATGCTTCCATACATATTTGTATAAAACAGCATGACCGAAATCTTGCAAAGTACATCTCCAAAAGGCCAGTTTCTTGTGGCAAAGTAAAAAATCCGGAAGGGCAAGGTAAATACAAAAAGTAAATCTGATAGGGCCAAATTAATCATATACGTAGTCGTCTCATTTCGCACTTTGAGCGTGCATAAGAAAATGTACATGGCCACACAGTTAGAGATTAACCCCAGTACAAACACCATGCTGAACATGCACCCGTACAAAGTATACTTAAATGAGTCGTCATAGGAACAGTTGGAATTGTTAGTGCTTACCATTATAAAGGTGCTTTATAAGGTGATTTACAATGTAGAAATCCTAGCTGGAGCAGCCTCCTTTTCTTCTGTTTCAGTATTCAGATGGTGATCACTTTATAACCTCTAATTTATTTGCAAATGTTTGGGATCTTTGGATGGCTTCATAAGTATTTCCTTTCCCTTGGAAATCTCCAAAAGAAACATGAAATTTGGCTGTAAAGTTGAAGTCTGGTTCCTCAAGAGAAAAGCATTCTTTTCTTCCAGGAGTGCCTACAAAAACCCGGATTCCAGGACTGGTTGGTTGAAAGAATCCTTGTTTTAGATAGCGAGTGAAATCATTCTTTAGGAGCATGAATTTAAAGTAAATCGCCGTGGTTTGCCTCTGTTTGAAATCCTGTATTTCATGAATGAAACAATTCAATGAAACAAAATTTCAAAGTTGATTTAGCAAAAGAAAAGTTAAACTTTAAAGGTTACTTACAGAAGGTTTAGAGCGTGAAAGGCTTTAAGTATTCCCACTTGGTCTTTAGCTTCTTACTCTAAATTAAATTTTTCCTTTGCTACCTTTATGGCGAGCAGAACTCCTAAAGCGGAAAAGTAAAATGAGCTCAGAAACAATTCCCTAAAGTTCCTTGCTCCAGATGAATTGAGAAGTTTTCTTCAGTCGCCTGCAGCATTGTGTGTGCAGGGTTTGCTTTCTCAGAAAAGAAAAGGAAGGCTTGCTAGGTTTGTAGTATGACATCACAGGAAGAAGAGGCTTGGTTTGCACAAAGAATGGTTTCAACCTCTTGTGATTGCTTTTTCTTTAACCAGATAAAGTGTCTGCTAGGAATATACCTTGGAGGCTTGTAAATAGTCCAGTCTCCCTTTAAGAGACAGTTCTTTTAAATTTTTACTTGGAAACGCCTTCTAGGGTGTTGGCTATGTATCCTTTGTAAGTTTTTATCGAGGTTTTGTTTTTTTTCCTTTGAATTAACATTTTAAATTCTGAAGTAGTTGCTTCAATCTCAGCATAAATTTGATTAGTTACCTTTAAATTCTCTATTAGTTTTTGTTAACTGTATTTTTCTGTTTTTGAATTAAAATTATCAGTGAACCACTTCATTTTTCTTCAAATATATTTTATCAATTCATAGCAAGGCATAGGATTTTTGATTTGTTCCATGAGTGGAAACATTAATAACTAAAAATTTAGGTTTCAGGAATAAATAAAATTTGAGTTAGAAGTGATTTGTAGTTAATGCCTTCTTTGACTTCTCTGTTTTTCTTAATGTAGATAAAATTAACCCACTGTAGCTGTTGAGATAGAGGTAATTTCATATAATTTATCATTTTAATGCTAGGAAAGAATATTCTAATGTAATTTTATCACATTTGAAATAAAGTTAATGTTTAGTTAACATACTTTCATCAAAATAGAACTGAATGCTTGTTGGTAATGGAATGTGTTTATTAAAGCATTACGTTTATAATTTCCTTCCCATTCCTGAGTGTGGACCACAGCATAGCATTTTCACTTTTTTCTATGGTTGTTTGCTTGCATTTTGTTTTCTTTCTCAGGTTTTTTTTTTTTCCTTTTTTCATTTTTGATCCTATTTTTCTTGTGCAGCAAGATAACTATTAATATATATATACACATATATTGGATTTAACATATATTTTAACATATTTAACATGTATTAGACTATCAGCTATCTAGGGGATGGGTAGGGGAAAGGAGGGGAAAATTTGGAATGGAAGGTTTTGCAAGGGTTAGTGTTGAAAAATTACCCATGCATATGTTTTGTAAATAAAAAGCTTTAATTAAAAAAAAAATGAAAGAAAAGAAAAACATTTAGAACAACAACAACAAATTTCCTTCCCACTCCCCATTTTTCGATTTAAGGGAATCTAGGATAATCAAGATCTAATTCTTTTTATTCAGACTAATCAATTAAGGTTGTTTTCTGGAGCACCATTTATTTTTGAAATATTAATAGCTCCTCTTTTTGCCATGTGGTTGAAATATTATTTAAAATGGTCTTTTTTAGCCATTGGTCACTAAAATATCCTATTCCTGCAGCAATCATTTACCTTGTACTCACAGAGTGCTAGAAACTGGGATTACCAAGAGAGAGAGGGAAAAAAAAAAACAAAAAACAAAAAACAGTCCTTGGGGAGTTTACTGTGGAAATAGGAAAGAGTGTTAACTGTGAACACTGATAAGTAAATACCAAAGCAACTGGGGGGAGGTGGGTCTGGACTTGGTCCTCCTTTGGGAGGTAATACTTGAGCCTAGATTTGAGGAAAAATAGAAATGCAAATCTCAAGTGAGGAGGGAGTGTATTCCAGGCATGGAGTTTGAATGACTTATGCAGTGACATGGAAATATGAGATGAACTCTGGGAGGAACTTTAGGTAGGTCAGTTTGGCTGGAATGGAAAGTGCATGAAAGGAGAGCAAGTTGTGTGGGATAAACCAGGAGATATAGATTGAATACAGATTGTGAATTACTTTAAATTTCAAACAGGAGAATTTGTATCTTTCCTTATGGCATACTAGAAAGCTAATTAAAATATTAGTTACTATCACTTTGAAGTTGTTTATGAGTTAGTTTGTACACATAATAAAATGATGGTCTAATTATCAGAACAAGGCATCACTAGTAATACAAAAACAAAAAGATAAAATAATTTGAAAAGGTAGAAAACACTGAAAACTTACTCTCAGGAAGCTTTCCCACAGAATGACATCTGAGATATGCCTTGAAGAAAGCTAAGGATTTTAAGAGACCAAAATCAAGAGAAAATCTATTCCAGAAATTTATACTGGTACAAAGTCATTGAGACAAAATGCAATGTTAAGTTCTTAAAGCAGCAAGATAATTTTAGCTTGAACATAAAATTTGTTAAGGATAGAGATTCACTTTGAAAAAAACTAGTCTGTGATATAGTCAGGAAGAGAAATCTTCAGAGACAATAGTAGCCATTGAAGTTCAAGGTCTTGTTATGTGTGTGTAACATCTAAATATATATGTATATGTATGTTTACATTAAAATTTTTGAAAAATGATGATTAATAATGATTTCAATTTCTTTTTATTATTGTTATGTATTATCTCTTGGCAGCCAAATTATATTTAGTGACTGATATAAAACTAGAAGTCATCTCAAATGTGCATGAAATGTTATCTGGCTATGTATGTATCTCTAGGATCTTTTTACAGTTGATTTCTAAATCTAACTACATCATTGTAAATCCTAATTTAATATAAGATTAAATATCATAATGGTGCCAGTTTTAAAATTTTTATACCATCCTAAAAACCTCCCTTATCCAGTGGAGATTAAATGATAATTTTTTGAAATAGGAAGTTGAGTTTTTTTGAATATTGTAACAAAAGCAATTGGTCAATTGAACATTTTTCAAGGTCATACTATATGCCAGCTTAAGGGCAGCTAGATAGCACAATGTCTAGCCAGGCCTAGAGTCAGGAAAACCTTTCTTTCTGAGTTTAAATTTGGCCTTAGACAGGACTGTGTGAGCCTGGGCAAATTGCTTAATCCTGTTTGCTTCAGTTTCCTCATATCTAAAATAAGCTGGAGAAGGAAATGGAAAACCACTCCAATATCTTTACCAAGAAAACCCCAACTGGGGTCATGAAGGGTTGGACGTGACTGAAAAAATAATTAAACAGCAACAAGTGTGCCAAGTACTGTGTTAAACTCTGGGAATAGAAAAGGGAGGCAAAAGATAGTCCCTGCCCTTAAGGAACTTACAATGGAATGGAGGAAACAACATATAAACAAATATATACAAATTAAGCTATATTCAGAATAAAGAAGAGATTATTTTATTTTATTTTATTTTATTTTTTATTTTTTCTGAGGCTGGGGTTAAGTAACTTACCCAGGGTCACACAGCTAGGAAGTGTTAAGTGTCTGAGACCAGATTTGAACTGGGGTCCTCCTGAATTCAAGGCTGGTTCTCTATCCACTGAGTCACCTAGCTGCCCCTGAAGAGATAATTTTAAAAAAGGAATTCCCTGAAAATAAGAAGGTTTGGGAAAGGTTTCCTGTATTTAGAAGGTAGGATTTTGGTTGGGACTCTAAAAGAAACCAGGGAGGTCAGTAGTTGGGAGAATGCTAGAGGATGAGCATTCTAGGCATGGGGGACACGAAGGCCAAGAGAGACTATTTGTTCATGAGATAGCTAGAGTAAAATGAATATTAGGGAAGAACATATAGAAAGATTAGAATGATAGGGTGGGATTAGATTATGAAGGGCTAGGGGCAGCTAGGTGGCAGTAGATAGAGAACCAGCCCTGAATTCAGGAAGACCCGAGTTCAAATTTGATCTCAGACACTTAACACTTCCTAGCTGTGTGACCCTGGGCAAGTCACTTAACCCCAGCCTCAAAAAAAAAAAAAAAAAAAAAAAAAAAAAAAGATTATGAAGGGCTTTGAATGACAAATAGAGCATTTTTAAGTTTGTTCCTGGAGACAATAGGAAGCCACTGAAATATGTTGATTAAGAAGTGACATGATTGGACCTGCACTTTCTGAAAACTACTTTGGTGGCTGAATGGAAAATATATTAAAATATGGAGAGACTTGAGGGAGGCAGATCCCCCTAGCAGATTATTTCAGTAATCCAGGTGTGAAAGCCTGCATTAATGGTAGTGGTGACTAAGGAGAGAAAGAGATGTATTTGAGAAATGTTATAAAGGTGAAATTGACAGATCTTGGCAACTAATTAGATATAGGAAGTAAGAGATAATGAGGAGTCATGGATAACTCATGGTTTGTAAGCCTGAGGAACTGGGATGATGGTGTTGCTGTTTATAGTAATAGGGAAGATAATTTCAAGAGAGTTCTGGAGAAAGATAATGAATTTAGTTTTGGACTTACTGAGCTTAAGATATCTTCCTGACAGCTAGTTCTAGATGTCTGAAAGGCAGTTTGAGATAGGATATTGGAGGTCAGCAAAAAAGTTTGGAGCAGGTTAGAAGATTTTAGAATCATCAATGAAAAGTGGAGTGAAAACCAGGAGAACATTATACTCATTAACAGCAACACTGTGTGCTGATCAACAATGGTAGACTTAGCACTTCTCAACAATACAATGATCCAAAACAATTGCAAAAGACTTCTGATAGAAAATGCTGTCCACATTCAGAGGAAGAACTATGGAGTCTAAATGCAGATCAAAGCATATTATTTTCATTTTCTTGGTTTTCTTTTTTTTCGTGGTTTTTCCCTTTTTTTCTGATTCTTCTTTCACACCATAACTAATGTGGAAATATGTTTAACATGATTGTATGTGTATAAATTATATCAGATTGCTGTTTTGAGGGGTGAAGAAGGGAGGAAGAAAAATTTGAAATTCAAAATCTTAGAAAAATGAATGTTGAAAACTATCTTTACATGTGATTGGGGAAAAATACTATTAAGAGAGAGGGGAAAGAGGGAGAATCCTTACTTAGCAAAGAGATGTCAGCAAGGTCAACAGGTGAAGTAGAGAGAGAAGAAGGGAAGAATAGAACCCTGAGGGACACATGGATTGAGGGCAAGATCTAGAGGAAGATCAAACAAAAGAGATTGAGAAAGAATGAGATATATGGAAAGAGAACCAGGTTAGAGTGATATTTTAAGAGCCTGAAGAGAAGAGAGTATCTAGAGAGAGGGTGACTAAGTGTACCCCGAGATCAAGGAGAATGAAGATTAAGAAAAAGGATTACTAGGGGCAAGCAAGATGTGCAGTGGATAGAGCGAACGCGAGCTCTGGAGTCAGGAGGAACTAAATTCAAATCTGGCCTCACTCCAAACAAGAAAAGGAATACTAATAATTTTGGAGAGAGCAGTTTCAGTGAAATGATGAAGTCAGAAGCCAGATTGTGAAGGGTTAAGAAGAGAGAAAGTAGAAGCAGCTAATATTACATCACACTATTATGTTTTGGTGGAATTATCTAAGAGAAGGGGACTGAAACAAGATTGTTTAATTATTGCTTGTCTTTATTTCAGTCAGTCAAACCTACTTTCACAAAATGAACTATTCAGTACTATACATTATAATTCTCTAGCCTTATTTCATTTTAATCCTTCATTCAGATGTAGCAACATAGTAGTTTAATACTAGTTTTGGAAATTTCTACTAAGATCGGTCTCATGACAGACAGCTAAGGACCATTTAGTTATGCTAGCAAAATTGGTCACCAGAAGATTGACCACCACCACATGTTTAAAAAATTTTTTTCCATAGTAACTCATTACAATCATCATCGAGAGAAGTAGTAATCTATATGGATGAAAGTAGTAACCTTGATGTCACTATGGTTCTTTTGTAAGATGAATATATTTAAATCTAAGTTTGAAGAACCATTGCTATTCACACAAAGATTAGAATACTTTCCCCTTTCAATTCTCTATTAAAGGGCCCCTCTACTACCTAGCCATACAATGTGACAGATTTTAGTCCTGGACCTGAGCCAGGAAGGAATGGGAGAAGGCACCTGGAGGGGTGGGAAAGGGAGAACAGAAAACCTGGACTTTGCTAAGCGTGGAACTTAAGCTCACTTTTCTCACATTGTTCAGTCACTAACTCCAGTCCAAATCCTGGAGCCATATATAAAAACATACTTGTATCTTAGATTATGGTTTATATTTAGGGGTTTCCTAAGAATTAAGACAATGTGAACATGTAATATGAAATAGATATGGTAAATATTTATCTCCTATGTTTGACAAGAATACTAAACAGAGAACATGCAAAAGTATACATTAAACAAAAATAAACTTAGAATTCTCTTAACTTAAAATAATTGTTACAGTTTATTGATAGGTTGACTATTAAAACCTCATCAGAACATAAAATAATTTCTAATTAGGTATTTTATCATTCACCACAACTCTGCATTATCTAAACTATCCTAGTGTATGTCTGCTGGTAAAACATTAGGACTTGGACCTGTCCTTTGGTTGGTAGTCAGCCTCTCTAATACAGAATTTTCCCATACTGCCAAGCAATTCCTTATTGGATCTGGGAATTCAGGAACTCTCAAACTCTTACAATCACCTACAAATTGATCTTGGCATAGATATTCATTCACCCAGTATTAGGGGAGAAATAATACAAAACAAATCAAAAAATAAAACAAAACAAACAAAAAAACAGTCAAGAAACCATGTGCAAGTTTGCCTAAGTCAGGATGTATGCTTTAGATTCTACATGCTCTTAACCTCATGGAGGTTGGGATGATATAATGAGACAAGTTCTCTCTTATCTTTATCTTCTACCTCACAACTATTCTGACATGACTAGTGGTCAGAAAGGAAGAAAATTGAGGATGGGAGTGGTCCATTTTTAATATCCAGAAGTTATCACTTTGGGCCAACAAGTGGGTCACGCAAAGGAAGCAAGTAGGTAGTACAATGGATAGAGTTCCCAGGCTGAAGAACGAAGATTAATTTTTTGTGAGTTCAAATGTGACCCCAAATACTCACTAGTTGTGAAACCCTATGCAAGTCACTTAACTCTGTTTGCCTCATTTCCTCTTCTGTAAAATTAGTTGGAGAAGAAAATGGCAAGCTACTCCAGAATCTTTACCAATAACCCTAAATAGGATCACAAAGAGTTGAACATGACCGAACAGCAGTCATCTCAAAGTGTAAACCCTTGAACCTTGAGTCAAACATAACAAGAAATAGGCCCCATGACTCCCATGGGTTTGACCATAAACAAGAAGGGCATTTCTGGGCTTATTCCAAATGGCCCTCTTTATATTAAACTAACCATTAAATTAAACTGTAGATTTAGAAACATTTAAGATTTAAAAAAAAGTCTCCTTATCCTATGATGTAATCCTCATGAATTATTTCAATTTATAATTTATAATAGATTTACTTTAATAGAAAAGAAGGACTGCAGGCTTATTTTCCCTCAAACATTATTTCTTTGAATTTTGTTAATACATTTCATCTCTGTTTAAAAGAAATGACAATAAAATCTTTAGAGCCTAAGAAGTTAGCTTTTATAAGTGATGTAAATTAAATCAGCTTATTTCATTAAAAAAAATTTATCATAAGAAGGAAAAAGACTTATTCTTTCTTAAACTTTCTTGGTCTGTTCTATTTGCTTAGCATACACTATTTCTTGATATCACCTGAAAGTGATTGGACTCCCTTCAAGGGTGACAGCTCTTTACTTGGCTTCACACAATATGAGTCATTTACTATTCAAAAAAGGCATAAATTATATTGCATTTACTTTCATTTGAGCAAAGAGTTGAGGACATATGACTTGGAGAATTAGTGCTAACTATAGCAAAATGAATTGGATGGGAGAGGTTGTAAAGAAAGGTCAAGCAAAGTGGATAAAAGCAAAAAAAGATGTAGATGGAAGTTTTAATGGTGGTAAAAGATTTGCTACTTCAAATAACATTTGTACTTATTTGTTTATTTAAATAAATATTTAAATAAAATAAAATTTAATTTAAATAAAATTCATACTCTTAATCTTAGCATTTAAAGCTGTCTGTATTCTGTTTGCTATCCAACTTTATATCCTATTATTGAACTATTGCTTGCAACTTGTATATTATCACCAAATCTCTATATTCAAAATATCTTTTATCTCATGTTCACAAAATATAGTCTACTTGAATCTGTCATTTCACATTTCCCTAAAATTAATTCCCTTCTTTTCATTGCTATTGATTCATCATGCTTAACCCTACTTCTTTTAATAAAATAACTTGTAGTTCGATACTCTTATGTCAAAATGTATTTGCCAATAGCTTCCACTTGGAAGAAGAAATAAAAAGGTAATGTATGGGACAAAGACCACTGGCTCAAAGAAATAAAATAATTAAGGAGATTTCTCAAGGTAAAAGCAGAAAGGAATTTTATTACAATCTCTAGAGAAAGGGCGTCTCCCTTCCAACAAGCAGTTAGGCAAGGATGGGTGAGGTCCAGTTAACAGACAAGAATTATATAGGAGCCTAGGTTAACACTCCCTGTAGGCGGAATCTTTGCTCTGATTAGCCAGGACAAATGACCTCACATTCTAAGTCATAAATGAGGAAACACTTTCAACCCAATCACATCTTTAGGATGACTAAATTACCTTATATGGGAGTTTCAATGACCAGGTGACCCCATCTTAGTCTTACAAAGAAAAGGTCCCATGGGCTCCTTGTAAACCAGGTGATCTCTGGAGAAAGAAATCTAGTCATGGGGCCCAAGCCACATTTCACTCAATTTTTACAACACTGTCTCCATCTTGTACAACAGCTTTCACAGCTCACTTCATTCAATAAGGAAAGAAGAGAAAATTTAATGGGGACCTGTTAGCTGTCTTCAAATGTTGGAAGAACAGTAATTTAGAAGTATGATTAGATTTCTTCTGCTTGGCCCTCAACAACAAAACTAAAAAAAATAAAATAAAATAAAAACTACAGTTGGCTCAACTGAAGGGAAAAATTATCCCAAAGGAGAGGTTTACAAAAGATAAATTGAAAAGTATGCTAAGATCTCTGTTACTAGAGGTTTTTTGAGAAATATTAATAGAAGGATTTTTTGCTTTTGATATAGATTGGAGCAGATAATCTCTGAGACCTTTTAAATTATAATCTTTTACTGTGTTAGTATTACAAAGAAATGCTTTTACCTAGACACTTTTTTACTAAGAATTTTGTGTAAAATAGGATTATTTATCAGTCCTTAACTTTTGTGAGGTCTTAACAGATTCTAAGCATTAAAATGGTAGAGCAATGATTTATTAAGAGTGAAATACCAAGAAGTAATAGCTGATGAGGTAGGAAATTGAACTAGAACAGGAAACCAAAACCATAGAAGAGCAGCTTGGTTCCATCTAATAACTATCTTACTTAACCTAAATAAACATGGATTTGATTTCTATGGCACAGTATAAACAAAATCATGCAACAATTTATTGCCAGAACTGGAAGATACTATAGATATCTAATTTAACTTCCTTGTTTTATAGTTTTAGAAAACTAAAGTCCAGAAAATTTAAGTTACTTGTTAAAAGTCATGGTCCCAAGATAAGTAAAGAATTGGACTAGAACTCCACTTTCCTTACTTTCCAGATTTTTTCATTTATCTTTTAAGGGATTTCATCATCCTACCCTTACCCCTACTTTCATTTATATTTTCTTTTGTACTTTAAAATTTAATTTTTCATGTAACTATCTTCATCTTCATTTTCATCTTATGAATCAAGCTAAAAATTCAATTCTTTATTACTTTTTTAAAAATTGTTTTTTCTATTGATATTTTTTTGTCTAAACATTTTGAGTTTTCTTTAGTCCTTTACTGATCTTAAGGTCACACAGATAGTTTAAGAATCTTTTAGTGTTTTGCAGAAATTTAACACATTTTTAGATTATATTAATAGTTTTTAGTCACTAGGCAAACCTTGTATTTACATGGACACATTCCTTTATGAAGATTTATATTAATTTTTCCCCCTTTGGTCAAAAGCTGATATCCAGCTTGTCAATTTTGAAACTGAACAGTTCTGGCCCCTCTAGTGTCCAGGATGAGCTTCATTCACATTCTGTGAGCTTATCTCTGAAGCTAGCTTCACTAGGGAAATAAGACACAATTTAGAGGCTCTAGAGTTAACGGTATAATCACACAGAGTTTACTTCACTTTTTTGAAAATGAATTTCTTGGTAACTTGTTCTCTGTGTGTGTGTGTATGTGTTATAATTCTACTACTACTTTGCTTTATATATTATATATTCATTGTATTTTTATCAGCTTTGGGGGCAAAGCTAGTATAGAAATACTACAGTCAATTTAATTAAATAAATACTTAAACCTTTTGACTTAGAAGATGGCATCTTGAAATTGGTATCCATCTTTAAATGATCGCAATTTGATTCTGCTTTTAAAATCACTGTTGTTTGGTAAGCCTTGCTTTGATCTCTCATTTATATTTCTAATGTAAGTGCTACTTCTGACATCATAATTATTGAACACAAATACTGTGCATCAACTAAATGAACATATTGATCATATTTTTCAGGTACTATGCTATATACCAGAAATATGAAGACCAAATATATATCTAACCCTTAAGAAATTTATATTCTTAGATTATGGAAGGGAAAAGCGATTTCAAGGAATATGCCTATAAATATATACAAAACAATTTGAGAAAACACTCTTACAAGTGAAAACTTCTTCCCTCAAAGATATTTTTTCTAAGACAGATGAGGTAGACATGGGCAAAGAAAGGTTATTAGTATCAATCATTCAATCAAAAGAAATTCAGGCTCTTAGACCATAGCCTAATTTTTAAAATCTCTGTATTGGAGAAGCCTGATATCTTCATCATGAAAAGAAAAAAACAAATTTGAGAATTTAAATGTGAAATGTATTGTTATGTAGGGTGTTTACCATCTACTTCTTTTTGGAAGTAGCACAAAGATGAAATTGTTACTGGTCTTCAAAGTCAGAACATCTGAATTCACGTTCCAGTCCTATCAGATATTAAGCACTTGACATTGGTGAAGGGATTTCACTCCTTTAGGTCTCTGTTTCCTCATTTTTTAAAAATTAATTTTTATAATTATAACATTTTCTTTGGCAGTACATATGCATAGGTAATTTTTTTTTATCCCTTGTACTCCCTTCTGTTCTGAGTTTTTCCCCTCCTTCCTTCTACCCCCTCCCCTGGATGGCAAGTATTCCCATACATATTAAATATCTTATAGTATATCTTAAGTACAATATATATGTGCAGAACCGAATTTTGTTGTTGTTGTTGTTGTTGCAAAGGAAGGATTGTATTCACAAGGTAAAAATAATCTGGGAAGAGAAATAAAACAAAACATCATCATTGATCAATTGGAATTCGATTAGCTCTTCTCTATGTTGAAGATATCCACTTCCATCAGAATACATCCTCATACACTATCATTGTTGAAGTATATAATCATCCCCTAGTTCTGCTCATTTCACTCAGCATCAGTTGATGTAAGTCTCTCCAAGCCTCTTTGTATTCCTCCTGTTGGTCATTTCTTACAGAACAATAATATTCCATAACATTCATATACCATAATTTACCCAACCAGTCTCCAATTGATGGACATCCATTCATTTTCCAGCTTCTAGCTACAACAAAAAGCTGCCACAAACATTTTGGCACAAACAGGTCCCTTTCCCTTCTTTAGTATTTCCTTGGGGTATAAGCCCAGTAGTAGCACTGCTGGGTCAAAGGATATGCACATTTTGATAAATTTTGGGGCATAATTCCATATTGCTCTCCAGAATGGTTGGATTCCTTCACAACTCCACCAACAATGCATCAGTGTCCCAGTTTTCCCACAGCCCCTCCAACATTCATCATTATTAGTTCCTGTCATCTTAGCCAATCTGACAGGTGTGTAATGATAGCTCAGAGTTGTCTTAATTTGCATTTCTCTGATCAATAGTGATTTGGAACACTCTTTCATATGAGTGGAAATAGTTTTAATTTCATCATCTGAAAATTGTCTGTTCATATCCTTTGATCATTTTTCAATTGGAGAATGGCTTGATTTCTTATAAATTAAAGTCAATTCTCTGTATATTTTGGAGATGAGGCCCTTATCAGAACCTTTAACTGTAAAAATGTTTTCCCAATTTGTTACTTCCCTTCTAATCTTGTTTGCATTAGTTTTGTTTGTGCAAAAACTTTTTAATTTGCTGTAATCAAAATTTTCTATTTTGTGATCAATAATGATCTCTAGTTCTCCCTAGGACACAAACTCCTTCCTCCTCCACAAGTCTGAGAGGTAAACCATCCCATGTTCCTCCAATTTATTTATGATTTCGTTCTTTATGCCTAAATCATGGACCCATTTTGATCTAATCTTAGTATGTGGTATTAAATGTGGGTCCATGCCTAGTTTCTGCCATACTAATTTCCAGTTTTCCCAGCAGTTTTTGTCAAATAATGAATTCTTATCCCAAAATTTGGGATCTTTGGGTTTGTCAAACACTAGATTGCTATTTTTATTCACTATCTTGCCCTGTGAACCTAACCTATGCCACTGATCAACTAGTCTATTTCTTAGCCAATACCAAATGGTTTTGGTGACTGTTGCTTTATAATATAGTTCTAGATCAGGTACAGCTAGACCACCTTCACTTAATTTTTTTTCATTACTTCCCTTGAAATTCTCGACCTTTTGTTGTTCCATATGAATTCTGTTGTTATTTTTTCTAGGTCATTAAAATAGTTTCTTGGGAGTCTGATTGGTATAGCACTAAATAAATAGATTAGTTTAGGGAGTATTATCATCTTAATTATATTTGCTCGTCCTATCCAAGAGCACTGAATGACTTTCCAATTATTTAAATCTGACTTTATTTTTGTGGCAAGTGTTTTGTAATTTTGCTCATATAATTCCTGACTCTCCTTTGGTAGATATATTCCCAAATATTTTATACTATTGACCGTTATTTTGCATGGAATTTCTCTTTGTATCTCTTGCTGTTGGATTGTGTTGGTAATGTATAAAAATGCTGAGGATTTATGTGGATTTATTTTGTATCCTGCAACTTTGCTAAAATTCTGAATTATTTCTAATAGCTTTTTAGCAGAGTCTTTGGGATTCTCTAAGTATACCATCATGTCATCTGCAAAAAGTGATAATTTGATTTCCTCATTTCCTACTCTAATTCCTTGAATCTCTTTCTCCGCTCTTATTGCCGAGGCTAGAGTTTCTAGTACTATTGTTTCCTCATTTTTTTGATTGTGGGGATAGAACTAGATGGTTTCTGAGGCCCATCCAGCTACAATATTTTGTAATTCTGAGTTTAACTTCCATCTGGGAAGGTTAGAAAAGACTCATGGAAGATATGACACCTCAATTGGGACTTGAAGGAGGAGGATATCAATAGGCAAAGATGATAAAATATGGGTCGGTAATAGGCTGTTATAGGCCTGGAAAATGATATTTACTAAGACACAGAGACAAAATTCAGAATAAGTTCTAAGATCATTATGCAATGCAATTTAATTGAAGTATAGAGTTCACAAAGAGTGTACTGTGAAATAAGACTGGAAAGGTAAAGATTGTGAAAAATCTTAAGTAGCAGCTTAAGGACTTTTTGTTTTATCTCTTAGGTAGGAGGAAACTATTAAAGACTTTTTAAGATGGAAAGTGGCTATGCAGTGGAACACTGACTTTGGCAGTATTTCAAAGAACAGATTGAAGAGGTAATGGAATAGGAAGACCTGTGGAAGCTTTTATAACAGTTCAGGTCAACAGTGATAAGGGTCAGAAGAAGAGTGGCAGCAACTAGATAAATCAGAAAGTTGAAGTGTAAACAAAATAGACAGGAATTGATAAATAATTAAGAAAGGAGAGAAGGAAGATTTTGAGCATGAGTTACTGTAATAATAGTGCTGAAATAGGTAAGTTGAGAGGAAAGGCAGGTTTTGAAGGAGTCTGAAGTACCCAAACCATGTACCCATTTTGATCTTATTTTGATGTGGCGTGTGAGATGTGGGTCTAGGCCAAGTTTCTAACATTATTTTTATTTTCCCAGCAATTTTTCTGAAATAGTGAGTTCTTATCCCAGAAGCTGGTGTTTAGAAGTTTATCAAATATAGACTACTGTAGTCATTGATTATTCTGCCATGTATATCTAATTTATTCCACTGCTCTACCACTCTTATTTCTTAGCTAATACCAAATCGTTTTAGATAACTGCTGCTTTATAATAGAATTTTAGGTCTGGTACTGCTAGGTCACCATCCTTTGTAATTTTTTTCATTAATTCCCTTGATATTCTTAATCTTTTCTTCTTCCAGGTGAATTTTGTTAAATTTTTTTCTAGTTCTATAAAATAGTTTTTTGGCAATTTGATTGGTATAGTACTGAACAGACCAATTTAGGTAGAATTGACATTTTCATTATGTTAGCTCAGCCTATCCATGAGCAATTGATATTTTTCCATTTGTTTAGATCTGATTTTATTTGTGTGAGAATTGTTTTGTAATTGTGTTTGTATAGTTCCTGGATTTGTCTTAGCAGGTAGACACTGAAATATTTTATTTTGTTTACAGTTATTTTAAATTTATCTTTTGCTGCTGGACAGTGTTAGTAATATATTGAAATGCCATAGATTTATGTCCTGCAACTTTGCTAAAGTCGTTAATTGTTTCAAGTAGATTTTGGATGTTTTTCTAGGATTCTCTAAGCATATCATCATATCACCTGCAAAGAGCAGTAGTTTTATCTCATCATTGCTTTTTTAAATTTATTTAATTCCTTTTTCTTTTCTTATTGTTAAAGTCAAGATTTTTAGTAAAATATGGAATAATAGTGGTGATGATGAGCATCCTTGTTTCACCCCATAGAGGAATTTTTAAAAAAGCACTTGAAACCCCATATTAATTGCAAATGCAGAGTAGTTGTCCCTGGTGCTATAGGATCTTTATCTCAGTCTATGGCCTCCACATTGCCATTGTGCAGTGGAATCTCTACTCCATGAGTAGGAGCTATTTCATACCATAGCATTCTCATTAGTATCGCAGAGCCATTTTAATCTACAAGTTTCTTCCCTTTGTGGTTCTTCCCTAGTGTTAGGACTAATAAATACCTATTTCTTGTTCTCTAATCCCTATAATTCAGAGATGTTTTGTATATTCTCACATTCATATCTTTCCATGGTCCCTTTTTTCTTCTGTATCTTACTTCTACTACACCCTCTGGAGTCCGTCAGCGATTGTGATCTATTCCTCTCACATGTCTTTCTGGTTTGTGACACTGATAGAAATTCAGTAATCCTCAAAATACTTTTTTAATGGTCTTGTCATGCTTCATAGCCTACTGAGTGAGGAAGGAAGGAAAGAAGGAAACACACCTTAAGCACTTACTATGTGCCAGGCATTTTGCTGTGTCAAACATTTTTCAAATATTATCTCATTTGATCTCCACAATAGCTCTGGGAAATTGATGCTATTATTATTTCCATTTTATAGTTGAGAAAACTTAAGGCAGACAGAGGTTAAATGATTTTCCTAGGATCATACAGCTAATAAGAGTCTGAGGCTGATTTGAAATTAGGTTTTTCTGACTCCAGATATAGCTCTCTATCTACTGTACCACCTAAATACCTCAAGAGAAAGTCAGAATACTCCTTATTTCACATAGCCACTTCTAGACCCTCTTTCTATCATCACAAGGAGTCTAATGAGTTCAATTTTGGACAAGTTGAGTTAAAAATGTCTGTGGGATACTTCCATGTCTAACAAGCTATTGAGATTATAGCACTAGATCTCAGGGCAGAGGATGAGGATGAACATAGATGTGGGAATCATCTATAGAAAATTGATGAATGGTGATGGTGAAGCTGCTGCTTTCTAATAGAGTTTTAGGTCTGGTACTGTTAGGCCACCATCCTTTGAATTTTTTTCCCATTAATTCACTTGACATTCTTGACCTTTTGTTCTTCCAGGTGAATTTTTTTATTTTATAATTATAAATTTTTTGACAGTATATATGTATGAGTAATTTTTTATAACATTATCCCTTGTATTCATTTTTCCAAAATTTCCCCTCCCTTCCTCTACTCCCTCCCCTAGATGACAGGCAATCCCATACATTTTACATGTGTTACAGTATAACCTAAATACAATATATGTGTGTAAATCCAATTTTACTTGTTAAGTATTAGATTCTGAAGGTATAAGTAACCTGGGTAGATAGACAGTAATGCTAACAATTTACATTCACTTCCCAGTGTTCCTTCTTTGGGTGTAGTTGTTTCTGTCCATCATTGATCAACTGGAAGTGAGTTGGATCTTCTTTATGTTGAAGATATCCACTTCCATCAGAATACATCTTATACAGTATTATTGTTGAAGTGTACAGCGATCTTCTGGTTCTGTTCTTTTCACTCAGCATCAGTTCATGTAAGTCTCTCCAACCCTTTCTGAATTCATCCTGCTGGTCATTTCTTACAGAGCAATAATATTCCATAACATTCATATACTATAATTTATCCACCCATTCTCCAATTGATGTATATCCATTCATCTTCCAGTTTCTAGCCACTATGAAAAGGGCCGCCACAAACATTTTGGCACATACAGGTCCCTTTCCCCTCTTTAGTATTTCTTTGGGATATAAGCCCAATAGCAGCAATGCGATCAAAGGGTATGCACAGTTTGATAACTTTTTGGGCATAGTTCCAAATTGCTCTCCAGAATGGCTGGATTCTTTCACAACTCCACCAACAATGTATTAGTGTCCCAGTTTTCCCACATCCCCTCCAACATTCATCATTATTTGTTCCTGTCCAGATGAATTTTGTTAATATTTTTTCTATTTCTATATAATTTTTGGCAGTTTGATTGGTATAGTACTAAACAGACCAATTTAGATAGAATTGACATTTTCATTATATTAGCTCAGTCTATCCGTGAGCAATTGATATTTTTTGGTATTCTGTTTTCTGTGGAGTTTACTCCATCTGTTTACAACTCCCTGCCTAGATCCTTATTGATATTGTTTGCTGACCTCTTTTCTCTTCAGTCATTTCACAGTAGTTGATTTACAGTCTTCTTCTCTACTTTATCTCCTTCCCTCATCTTAAGTCTTTTTATTATCATCCTGAGTTCCCTTCACCTGATATCTCAATTTTTCAACCAAAAAAGTTGGGTAACCAACTAAGTTAAAATGAACTTAAATGACATCTGTCTCCATCTTAGCCTAGGGTGGTCATACCTCAACCTCTTCATACCAAAACTAATTTCACTTAGTGTAAGCACCTCTAATCCTGGGGTGGGAGATGGCCTCTCTAGCTTCACTTGAGCTTTCCCTTCTGACCTTGAACCGAAACCCTCCTGCAAGTCCACAGCCAGCAGTGTCCCTCCTGCACTGCTTCTGCACTCATCCAGTGCTGGTTCTTTCCTGTCCAGGGCCTTGTCCTGCAGCACAGCTAGACCTGGCATTGCTAATCAGCCAAGGTTCCCTCAGACTTCCTGGACTGGGATTCAGACCACAACTTGTTGCTGGAAATGAAAGTTTCTGTGGTTTCTGCTCACCTCTAGGATCTGTACTTGGTCTTTCTAATGAGCTATTCTCCAGGTGTTTGCCCTTCACACAGGTTAATCCCCAGCCTGAGGTCTTTCTTCAGATTTCCTAGAGTTATACCAGAAGGACTCCTGTTCTGCCCCAAGTCTTCTTCGTTTTTCACTCAATGTTCACTCAGAGGTGCAAATTTCTGTTTATGGGGGAAATCTGGAGGGCTTGAAATTTACTTACTTATTCCATCATCTTCCCAGAATCCTCCCTCACTAAAAATATATTAAGTACCTTCTATATGCCAGGCATTGTGTGAACATTGGAAATATAAAGAAAGGCAAAAGACAATTTGCTGTCAAGGAGCTCATAGTCCAATGAGAGAAAGATTATTAGAAAGAAAGAAAATTAGAGATAATTAGCAGAGAGAAGTCACTAGCATTAAAAACTTCTCATAGAAGAAAGAATTTTCCAAGGTGGATCCAAGAAGGATATTTGAGAGTAGACAAGAGGCAGAAATAAGGAAGAAGGTTATTCTAGTAATGGGGAACAGACAGTGAAAATGTAATCTGGAGAGGAGGCCAGAGTCACCAGGTTCTAGAAAATATAGCTGGGTAACAAAGTGTTAAAAAGTTGAAAAGATAAGTGGAGACTAGGTGAAGGGCTTTGACAGCCAAATAGATTTTATATTTGATTCTGGAGGTTGTAAAGAGCTGCCAGAATTTATTGAATTGAGGGTCAGAATATGTGTGTAATGGTCAGATCTGTGCTTTAGGAATCTTTAGAAAGATTAACAGCTGAGTAAGGGATGGATTGAATGGGGAGAAACTTGAAATAAGAAGGTAATAAGGACTTACAAGGCAGCGATCAGAGGAGAAAAGGGAACATACAGGAGAAATGTTAAGATAAAATAGGCAGGATCTGTCAACAGATTAGACATGAGGGATAAAAAAAAGAGTGATGAGTCAGAATAACACTTAGGTTATGAGTCTGGATTACTAGGATGAAGGTGGTTATGAGAGTAATAGGAAAGTTCAGAAGAGGAAAGAGATTGGAGGGAAAGAGTATTGCATTCAGTTTTGGACATTAAATTTTAAAATCAGCTTTATTTTTTCTTCTTTTAATTTTGTGTTACTTTAATTTCCCATGGCACCTTGGCAATGTCAGAAATAAAAATACAAATACTTGGATGTAATAAGTTTAATGTTTAAAGCATGAACCTATGAAATACCATATTGTTTTGGACAGTCTTGACAACAGAAATAAACCAGAGCAATGGACAAAATAGAAGCCATTGCTTTTCTTCTCCCACCCTCTTTTTGCCATTTTGTTAAAATATATGAATGTCAGGGGAAATATGAATCATCTGAGGAGAAAGTTGATGGACTTACACATATCAATCATACACACATGTATGGAAATGCATATACATGCATACCATATATGTAAACATCTATGTGTGTATTTATAGATTTATATTCACCTATTTTGAGTTCAACAAAACTGAAAACAAAACCCTTTTAATGTCTTGAGTTGCCCTTTTGGAAATTATCTGTAACTGAAGAGTCATTTTAAAGTCTTCAGTTCTATAATATACAATTCTAAATTGTTATAGGTTGGTTAATAATCAGATGAATTTTCAAAGTGGATTTACTCCCAGCTACACATTAAAGACAAATTTTTTTTTTCATGGAATCCCTAAAGTTGGACATGTTAAGTTTAAGTCATGCCTCATTTCTCTGATTCTCAAATGCTTAGTTCTAGATATGTAAGAGAAGCATCAGTGAGGAAAAACAACACTAAAAATCAGAAAATCTACTTCTGGGCCTGCCATTAATTAGCTTCATGACCTTGGGCAAGTCACTTCACTTTTCTGGGCTTCCTTTTCCTTATCTTTAAGATGAGAAGAGTGGACCAATTATCACTCAGATACTTTTGAGTTCTGAAAATCTGTGATCTTAATGAATAAGGGAATTTCCATCATAAACTGGTCATCTAAGTCTGGAAATGACTAGTCATCTTACTCTAGGTTCTGACAAGTGACACAGTTTATTATCTTGTAATTATACAAGTGGGTGTGAAGAGCATGCATTTTGTCTATTGCAGTTTAAATTGCTTTGAATATAGTTATGATAATGTCTTAAATGGATGATGACTAAGTTAATGAATGGCTATATTCTAAAACTGCTAATACCTACCTAATTGTAAGGAAACTTTTTTTGTGTCTTTTAAGCAAAGTTCTTCAAAAACCTAATTTATCTTAAATGCTGTATAAAATACCAACATATTACAAACATGAAAAAAAATCATGTTGATTTGCTTTAATGACTGGTTATAGATTTAGAAATGGAAGGTACGTTAGAAGTTATCTAGTCCAAACCTCTCATTTTATCTATAGTGAAACTGAAGCCCAGAGAAGCTAAATTACTGCCTAATACATAAGTAATAACAAAACTACAATTCCAAATTGAATCCTCTGACTTACCACTGTATCTTGTAGTCATCTCACCCAGAAAATTATTTGTGCTAATTGAAATACCAGTTAAAGTTAGTTGCTGTTCAAAATAACTATTTGCACATGTATACATAAATTGTATTTAACTTATACTTTAACATATTTAACATGTATTGCTTAACCTGCCATCTGGGGGAGAAGGGGTCAGGGGAAGGAGGGGAAAAATTGGAACAAAAGATTTTCCAATTGTCAATGCTGAAAAATTACCCATGCATATATCTTGTAAATAAAAAGCTATAATTAAAAAAATTAAAAAATAAATAATGTGAACTTGAAAAAAAAAGTTGCTATTGTTTTTGCAGAAGGTTGAATAGATTCCAATTTTTTCTGTCTCTCCCACAAACAATGCCCCCTACTTTCCCCCCCTTCCCCATCCACCAGAGATCAGAATGAATTTTGCCCTTTGGTTTCAAAGGTGAAAGTTGGTTAGCTAAGAAACAAAATAAGCTGTCATCCTGTGGAAATAATAGACCAGCGTTTTTGAATAAACATAGTCACTTGAGTCAAATAATTGATTAGTGGAGTCATGAGTTTAATTGCCCCTCCCCCCCAATAAATTTAATTTGTTCTTTTAGTGCTGTATTGTTTGTTTTGTTTGTTTTAAAGAGAGACAGATAGCACAGTTCTGTGGGAAAGTGGACTAGATTTGAAGTTAGAAGACTTGGATTAAAGTACTACTAATGTTATCTTGGGCAAGTCACTTGATTTTTCTTCTTCACCTCATCTGTGATCCTATGACCAGAAGGATTATATTTTCTAATTCAAGTTGAAGATTTACATATTAATCCATACTCCAATTTGTACATTTGATTTTGCTTTATTTTAATGTTTTATTGATTTTTCTACTTATCATGATAATTCATGCCTATAGCATCCCTGCCAGCGGCCTCTCTTCCTTACCCCTAGGAGCTTTCCTTTGAAACAGAAAAAAACAGTATACTCTTGCGATCCTTCACCTTTCCAAGGGTGGAAGGGAAGTTCATTTTTCCATCTTTTTTTCCAGATACAAAATTGGTCCTTACCTTATGTAATATTTGGCTTAGTCTTTGTGTGTAATGTTTTCCTATTTTTTGTTTGTTTTTTTCTTTGCATTATTTTAATTGTCTTCCTTTGTTTTTCTGAATTATTTATTTTCGTGATTATTTATGAGATAGCAATATTCCACTACATTCATATGCCATAATTTGTTCAACCATGCCCCAAGTAATGGGTATCTGTTTTTTAAGATATTACTTTGGCCTATTTTATGCATCACTTATATGTTTACAATAATAGATCATTGGACCTCTACCCCCACTTCATATTAACACAGTAAAAAACATTTGCAAATAATCTGTTCCTATGATATATCTGTATTGTGTTAACTTATGGTGTGACAAATGATAAATGGCAATAGTCAGGGAAACTACACCTTTCCCCTTAGTGTGCAGTAGCCCTTCTGACTCTGTACTCTGTATTGCTTTTGAGAGCAATGGGAAATTTTCCCCCCAGAGAGCTGATTCTTGGTTGTCAATGTATATGTACAACAAGGGAAAAATGGTAGTCATAGTCCAAAAAATGATGGTGTAATTGTGGGAGGCCTGCATTTGATTCAAGGAGAATTCTCAGTGACATCCATCCAACTAAGACTTAAGAAGCTATATTTAATGAAGAAAATACCTTGAAAAGGCTGAAAATTCCAAACTCGAGAACTAGGAAGCTCTTCCATGGTTAATTGGGAACAGGGACCACCTAGCACCTCAAATGTAAAAGGTCCAAAACAAAATATATTCTTCTGTCCTTTGCCCTTCCCTATTCCTAGTAAATCTTTTCTTCCTTCTAACTTTACTATTTCCCTCTCTGATACCACAGTTCATTCAGTTCACTTTTCCTCAAAATCTAGGTATTATATTTGATTAGTATTCTTCTTTATGTTTCATATTGAGTCCTTTATTAGAATTTATTGATTTTAATTCTGTTACATTTTTGTAATCTGTGCAGTATTATCATTATACATTACTACCATCCCACTATAGACTCTTCTTACCACCTGTTTAAACTATAGCAGTGAATCTTTTTATAAATATTCTAGATTCTATTCCCCATATTTTTACCACACTAGTCCATATTAAAACATGTAGTCATATTCCTCTCAAAAATCTTCAGATTCCTTGCTACCTTCTAAATAGATTGTTCTCTACTTAGCATTCAAAAATTTTCAGTGCAGTGTTAGCCAGCCTTTATAGCCTTATTTCATGCAACTCTTTTGCTTAAAATAGATCTTTACTCAAATTAAATTATTCTTTGCCTACTGAATTTGGATAGGGTTCTTGTGTTTGTGTATCTTTGCTAAAAGTGTTTCCTGTTCCTATAATTCTGTTCTCCTCCATATTTGTATATTGAATTTTTACCTATCTCTTAAAGGACAGTTTACATGCCAACTACTCCAAGAAGTCTTTCTTGATCTCACTTCTTTCCCTGATAGTAATGACCTTTTCTTTAATATAACACATCCCACTTTATTTTATTACTCTTTAATATTCTTATCATGTAATTAGACAGATCAGGTATTTGTATTCATGTCTTACTCTCCTACTAGATAACCAGGCAGTCAATTAGAATTTTTAAATGATACTATGATACTTGATACTTTGTATCAATAACTGGAAATTCAAATACAAGTAGAAAGATAATCCCTCTCTTCAAGGAGTTTACATTCTTTTTTTTTTTTTTTTTTTTTTTTAGAATAGTACTTTTTCCAAATACATGTAAAGATAGTTTTCAATATTTATTTCTTTAAGAATTTGTGTTCCAATTTTTTTCTTCCTCTCTCTCCCACTTCCTCCTCCAATATAAATTAAACATATACAGTCCATGTACAGATTTCCATATTTTTCATGTTGTGTAAGAAAAATCAGACTAAAAGAGAAAAAATACAAGAAAAAAAGCAAACAAAAGAAAGGTAAAAATACTCTGTTTCATTCCGCATTCAGTCAAGGAGCGTTCTAATGGGAAACTGAAAAAGTAAGTTTTACAAATTAAGTTTACAAAATAAGTATTTTGGGAATAGGGACTATATAAATGTTATATATGTCACAACAGGCATTTATTACTTTGTTTTATTTTTTATTGTATTGTTCAAAGTTCTTCCAATGGGAACCATCCCCTGTTGCCTGAAAAACCTTCTCAAAATGTGTTATAACTTGTTGGTGTAGTAAATATTCAATGTCAAATTCATCATTTTTAAATATAAACATTATGTGATTCTCTACAATTATATGAGTAACTAATCTTCCATTTGCAAATATAATTGTAGCTCTTTTGAAAGACAAAAACTAACTTATGACATCAATAAGTAAATACTTTAAAAGGTTAATTTATAATAAGCCAGATATCAGCTGGCAGGAAAAAAGAACAGTAGGAAGGAAAGCATGTTGGGACTAGAAGACAAGAAGTATAAACCAGACTAAGTGACTAGAAGAGTGTGGGGGCAAGGAAAATAAAGAAAATGGACTTATCTAATAATAATAAGACACCAAAAAAAAAAAAAAGATTATCTCATATTTAGCTTAGTTTTAAGAGCCTAAAGAAGATTACTTCAAGAGACTGTATGTGACAGAACATAGAATAGGACAACCATTTCAGTGACAGTTTCGGTAACTAGTTAGAAAGGACCTCCTTCCTTCTCCTGAAGACTACAGGTAGTAATCAAAGTGGCCTGAGAATAAAACAGGTTGGACCTGAGAAACAAGTGTTATTTTAAGCTAGATGTTATAATTCCTCAAAATTAATTGTATACTCCAAGATTTGTACCCCAAGGATTCTTCACACTGTAATAAAATGATCTTGTATTCTTAATGGCTGACTAAATATGCAAACTACTATGGAAACATATAAGAGAAAGCATGAAAGGAAAGACTACAGTTTCAAGGTTGAAGTATACAAGAAAAATGTATCCTTGGAATATTAACCAATGATAAACATAGGGAACATTCTCAGTGAAGATACCTCTAGTGGTTTCATCACACCATTCCACAGGGACTAAATGTTCCCTACAACTGAAGTTGGGGGGGAAAAATTGTGGTTCTGTACCTCTTGTTTTATCATTAAATATTTGGAAATTTAATTAAATGACACCCAAGAATCAAGAGAAAAAAATAGGTGCCAAATTTGTAAATATAGTAAAATATAGTAACCTATGTCATATTTGCCTTTCCCATTTCTGACAGTCATGAGATTTGTTGATGTAAAAATTATCCCTTCCTTTTCTGTCCCTGATCTGTTCTTGTGCACCTTTAATGAAGTTTTTCTTTTTCTTTTTTTTCAAGTTGCTTAGCTAATCATGTAAAGAAGATCATTGTGACAGCCTCTCTTTGTCTGTTCATGATAAAACAATCCCAACCCCACCCCCCCACACACATACTTTGTGCCTTACCTTTTCTTCTGTTGAAAAGATATCTTATGTATTTGGATAAATCTTTAGTTCAGAGAACACTTTGGGCAAATGCAACTTTTTAAGATAATAATGGAAAGTTGAAAAAGAAGAGAATCGCTCTGTTTCTTTTATGCTGAAAACTATTAAAGGAGGGGAGCTTTCCCAGGCATTTAGTAGACTACTATTTTAATATATATGACAATAGAAATATGTGAATGTGTTTGAGTATTGATGATATAGACAGTGCAATGGAGGGGGGGAAAATATATTTACATTTCCTAGAGCTTTTTTTTTTTTTTACAGCAAGTATGTTTTTACAATGATATTGCTGCTTGGTACATTTTTAGTATTTTAGAGACTTCCTGTGACCAAAGACCAAAAAAACAATGGCAATTCCTGTCTTTGTCCTAATCCAAAAGTTAATTTGCTCTCCTTTCTATTATTAACTTTCAATAGAATTAGAGATCTATTTTGTATTGAGATAATCAACAACAAACATTCTTTGCTTACTAGATTCAATGTACTGAGTTAAGTGCTAGGGAGATGCACACAAATAGATATATAAAATCTCCATATATATGTTTTATATATTATCAATGATAAGAGTTTACATCAAGGCCAACTTTTTAGCATTTTTACAGAAATTTTCACTTAATAGAATTAATAGTGATCTTGCTGAAGGTAAAAACTCTGGTTTCTTTCATATGTTTAAATAGTAAGAGTGAATTGTTTTACTAAGAAAGATTATACTGACAGTTAATTGGAATAGATAAGTACTGACAAGAAACAGCTTGCCTAGCTAAGACATTGAAGCATTGCCAGAAAAGCCATGTTTAAAAAAAAAAAAAAAACTATCAAAAAAAGACCCAAATTTTGCTTTAGAAGATATTTAGTGACATTGTTTCTTTATAATTTCTTTCATTGTACTATTTAATATATAAATTCTTTCGTATCTAATGCTTTATGCAAGGAAATATGTGATAGTTCAGTTTTTTTTTTCTTCTCAGTGTATTTGTAAAAAGCAATCAAAAAAGTACCACTAGTAGAACTGTATCCCAAAGAAATCATTAAAAAAGGGAAAAGGACCCACATGTACAAAAAATATTTTAACAGCTCTTTTAATATTTTAACAGCTCTTTTTGTAATGACAAAGAATTGGAAATTGAGAGGATATCCATGAATAGGGGAATGATTGAACAGGTTGTAGTACAGAATAAGTAAGAGAATACTATTGTGCTTTAAGAAATGATGAGTACGCAATTTTCAGGAAAACCTGGAAAGACTTACATGAACTGATGCTGAATTATGTGAACAAAATCAAAAGAATATTGTACACAGTAACAAGAAACACAGTATGATGACCAACTATGATAGACTTAGTTTTTTTCAACAACACAAGATAATTCCAAAAGACTCGTGATGGAAAATGCTATTCACATTTAGAGAAAGAACTAGAGTCTGAGTGCAGATTGAAGCATATTATTTTCATATTGATTTCTTATAAATTTGACTCAATTCTCTATGTTTTAGGTATGAGAGCTTTTAGAGTAGAGAGGAAGGAGAGAATGACTGAGAGAACCTGTCATCAAAATTAACTCAAAGAGGAAATAACATGCATACTCAGTATGGCTATAGAAATCTATCTTACCCTGCAGGTATATAGGAGGGGAATGGGATATGAGAAGAAGGGAGGGTGATAACAGAAAGGGCATATTGGGGAAGTGGTCAGTAGCACAACATTTTGAGGAAAGGAAAGAGAGAATAAATGGGAGGAAATACAATTAGCAGTAATAATTGTAAAAAGAATTTTGAAGCAAGTTTCTCTGATAATGCCTCATTTCTCAAACATAGAGGGAACTGAATCAAATTTTATATATATATATATATATATATATATATATATATGTATGTATGTATGTATATAAGCCATGCCCCAAATGATAAATGCTCAAAAGATAGAAATGAGACTTTTATCAGAAACACTGACTGTATTTTTTCCCAGCTTTCTGCTTCTTTTCTAATCTTATTTTGTATTGGCTTTATTTGTACAAAGCTTTTTTTTTTTTTTTTTTATTTAATGTAATCAAAATTATTTACATTATATTTTATAATGTTCTCTATCTTTTTGTGTAGTTATAAATTCTGCCCTTCTTCATGAAGCCAATAGGTGAACTATTCCTTGCTTTCTTAAGTTAGTTATGGAATCACCCTTTCTATCTAAATTGTGTATTATTTGTATCATTTTGACCTTATCTTGGTATAGGGTGTAAGATGTTGGTCCCTGCCTAGTTTATGCCATATTATTTTATGTGTCTTGTGTACTAACCTATTCCACTGATCCACTATTCTGTTTCTTATGCAGTACTAAACAGTTGTGATGATTGCTGCTTTATTAGTTTTAGTAGATTAATAGATTTTTTTTTTTTTAGCTTAAGGTCTGGTACAGCTAGTCTGCCTTCCTTTCTATTTTTCTTCATTAATTTCCTCAATATTCTTGACCTTTTGTTCTTCCAATTGAATTTTGTAATTATTTTTCTATCTCTATAAAAATTTTGGTAGTATTTGATATGATGATAAATAAGTAAAACTCTTTTATTATATTAGTTCAGCCTATCCATGAGTAATTGATATTTTCCCAGTTGTTTAGATCTGTCTTTATTTGTGTGAAAATTGCTTTGTAATTTTGTTCATATAATTCCTGAGTTTGTCTTGGGAAGTCAACTCCTAAGTATTTTATATTGTCTACAACAGTTAATTTAAATGGAATATTTCTTTTTTTTTTTTTATCTCTTGTTGCTGTGTTTTATTGGTAATCTATAGAAATGCTCATAATTTATTGTTGGTAATATATGGAAATGTTGGTGACTGGATTGTTTTCTCAGTGAAGTAAAAATTGAGGTCTTAAGTTAGTTAATCAGTCAATAATAATTTTAATGTACTATATATAATATAATTGTGTACAAAATAATTATTATATATCTACTACGTACATGATACTGTGCTAAGTGTTGGGAATACAGAAACAAAGAAGAAAAGTCTACTCACATGTCAGTTTTACATTCTCTTTTTTTTTTCAGTCGTACATTCTAATAGAGAATAAAATAAGTGCCTATAATAATATGTACAAAGTAAATATAGAGAGAACTAGTACAAATAAATACAGCATAGTTAAATAAAATAAACTTTGAGATGTGGAGATCTTAGAGGAATCAAAGAAGACTTGTACAATGTGATGCTTGATCTATACATGAAGGAAAGAGGCATTATGTGAGGTGAAGGGAGTGTGATCTATGTACAAGCATATGGAATACAAAAAACAGGAATAGGACTGTTGTGTGAGAGCCAGCAAAAATTCAAGTTTGGGGAATTGGAGCATACTAGAGAGGACATATTGTTTAATGAATAATGGCTGAATCCAGGTTATAGTAGGCTTTAAAAACTTAAGAAAATAGTTCATATTTTATCTTAGGGTCATTGAGAAGTTATTAGAGTCTATTGAATAAAAGAGTAATGTGGTCAGAACTGCACTTAAGGAAAATCAAGCTAGGTGAAGAAACACTAAAGTGGAGAAAGAGACTTGTTAGGAGGCTATTATAATAATTAGCTGATGAGGTCCTAAACTAAGATGCCAAGATGCTCCACTCCCTAAGGTGAGTGGAGAGAATGGTTCTAAGGAAAGAAATTTGTTAAAGTAGAAATGGCAAGATTTGGTAACTGATTAGATATGTGAAAGAAGGAAAAGTAGAGTTGAACATAATGCTGAGTTTACAAAACCAGCAGAGTAATAGATGGTGATGCTTTTAATAGAAATAAGGGAAGTTAAAAAGAGGGGGGGAGTATTTACAAAACATAGTGAGTTTAGTCTGGGATTAGTGAGTTTGAAATATCTTTGAGATATCTAGTTTGAAATATTCTGTGAGCAATTGATAAGGTCTGAGATAGATATTCATGGGCCATTTGCATGTATAAAGCCATGAGAGTCAACAAGATTGCCAATAATGAAAGTATAGATAAAGAAGAAAAGAAGGCCTAAAACGGGGCAGGAGAAAGAAAGAAATACTCACAGCTAGGTAGAGATATATAAATAATAAACCAGCAAAGTTTATCCTACAGGTAAGAAAGAGCATCATGTTGTTAGGATAATCAGAAAAATAGAGGGAGAACCAGAAGAAAGTAATGTTGCAAAAATCCAGATAAAGCCAGAGGATCCAGGAGGAGAAAGTATTCAATTATGTTAAAGATGGCAGGTCCTTTGAGTAAATACCAACAATTTTAGCTATTGTGATACTAATAATTGTATACATTTTTAAATACATAAAAATAGAAATTAATAATGATGAGATTAATATTTAATCTTAGAGAAAACAGGGAGCCACAGGAGGTTATTGAAGATTAATGTATTCAGTGAAATTAGGGGTAACATATAGAAGATTTAAAGAGAGAAGATGAGGTTTGCTATGGAGGCTGTGATAGTTAGGGAAGAGTAAAAAGATTATTTTCCTGCAGTGTGGCCCAGTTTGTCCTATTGAATCATGAGAATAGGAATGGAGGATGTGAATAGTAGGTGTAAGTCAGGTTAACCTTTGGCAAAATATAAGCCAAGCATAAGATACAAGGTAGATCAAGAAAGCAAAATATTTGAGAGTAGAGGATACTCTCTACTTAAGTTACTTAATTATAAGATTAGATTGGAAAAAAAGCAAAGGTAAGTCAGAGTAAGAGTGAAGACCTCATATTACACTGAGGGATGAAAAGATTGGTGATCACAGAGGCTAGGAGTGAAGTGTAGGGAGAGATGGAATGAATAAGAGGTTAGAATCAGAATTCATGGTTTTTGATCATGGAAATGGACCACTTGTAGGTTGGGATGAGCTCATATTTTAGTATCATTGCATGTTCCTAGGTTAAAGTGAATATAAAGATAATGGGATGTAAATTTTTTTTTTTTTTTTTTGAAATGAGAATGAAGAGCATTCCAGGCATGAAGAACAGCCAGAAAAACTGCCAAGAGTTGAGAGAATGTATCTTTTTCATGGAACAGCTTAGAGACCAGTATCATTGGATAAAAGATTGTGCCTCAGAGAATAAGATGTAAGAACACTGGAAAAGCAGGAGGGGTTAGGAAGGCTTTGAATGCCAAAGGATTTTGTATTTGATTCTAGAAGTGATAAGGAGCCTCTGAAATTTAATTAGTGCAGGTGTGGAATGATCAGTCTATGCTTTAGGAAAATCACTTTAGTAACTAATGGAGAATGGATTTTAGAGTGTGATAATAGTTCTAGTAGTGTTGTCTTGTTAGGTAATTCTAAATTATGTTCTAACTTAGTTGAAACAGTTTACATTGTCTTTAGAAATGAATTTACACACATTTTTTCTCATTATCTCTACAACAATGAATTTTTCTATCTTTTAGCATCTTTCACAGCTTAATCATTTCAACTGATATCTCAGTATTGTTGTTTTTTTATTAAAGCTTTTTATTTTCAAAGCATATGCATGGATAATTTTTCAATTGACCCTTGCAAATCCTTGTGTTCCAAATTTCTCCCTCTTTCCTCCTACCCCCACACCTAGGTAGCAAGTAATCCAATATGTTAAACATGTTAAAAATATATGTTAAATCCAATATATGTATACATATTTATACAATTATCTAGCTACACACACATACACACACAAAAAAAGATCAAAAAGGGGGGAAAATGAGAAAGAAAACAAAATGCAAGCAAATAACAACAAAAAGGGTGAAAATTCTATGTTGTGATCCATACTCAGTTCCCACAGACTTTTGCTGGGTGTAGATGGCTCTCTTCATCACAAGATCATTGGAACTAGTCTGAATCATCTCATTGTTGAAAAGAGCCACATCCATCAGAATTGATCATTAATATAATCTTGTTCTTGCCATGTACGATGATGTCCTTCCTGGTTCTGCTTACTTCACTTAGCATCAGTTCATATAAGTCTCTGCAGGCCTCTCTGAAATCATTCTGCTAATCATTTCTTGTAGAATAATAACAAAAACATTCATATATCATAACTTTTTCAGCCATCCTCCAATTGATGGGCTTTCATTCAGTTTCCAGTTTCTTGCCACTACAAAAAGGACTACCACAAACATTTTTGCACATATGAGTCCCTTTTCCTCCTTAATGATCTCTTTAGGATACAGTCCCAGTAGAAATACTGCTTGGTCAAAGGGTATGCACATTATAATAGCCCTTTGGGCATAGTTCCAAATTGCTCTCCAGAATGTTTGGATCAGTTCACAACTCCACCAACAATTATTAAAGGGAGCACAGGAACCTATGACAAGTCTTTTAGAACTCTTGCAATATTATTTTAGGATTTCATGTACTTTACATATGTAAGGGCCTAAAAAAAAAGTCATTTCTTGGAATGATTTTTATTATTGTTGTCCTTTTTATTTTTACTCCTTAGTTTGGCTGTATGGTATGAGTCAAGCCACACTGGATTTTAGATAATTAAGGACAGAAGTGAGTAAATGTATATATTAATTAGGAGAAAATTAGCACTAATCTTTGTTACTCAAAGAAGAGGTTTCTGAAGAAGAAGTTAAATTGAAGGACCACAAAATTTTGGTTGGGCAGAATGGTAAGAGAAATAAAATTCAAATTTGAAACTCAATCAGCAGTTTGATTCACTGTTAATCACTGTCAAATTAACCTTTTTATCAAATGCAACCTTTGTATTTTATTGAGTACTGCGGGACAGCTAGGTCATACAGTGGTTAGAGTGCTGATCCTGGAGTTAGAAGGACCTGAGTTCAAATACAGCTTTAGAAATTTACTAGCTATGTGACCTTGGATAGATCACTGTTTCCATCTGTCAGTTCCTCATCTGTCAAATGAGCTAATAAACGAAATGGCCAACCACCTCCAGTATTTTGCCAAGAAAACCCCTGATGAAAAGTCAGATGTGTTTGAAAACAATTGAAAAAAAATTATGAATACTATTAAAAATTTGTCCTCACTTCCATTTCAACACAATGTAGTACTCAAGTTTTTACTTAGCATTTCTGATGTAAAGATAAAGCCTAGATTTAATTAAATTAATGTTTTAATCTTCATATTCTTCTCTTGATAATCAGAATTATGTGCCTGCTGGAAGTCTTCCCTTAAAGATTAGATTGCTCAGGATCAGCTATTTCCTGATCTTTCTAATAGGAAAAAAAAATTAATATTATTTTAATTCTTTAATCTGCCCAACCATAAAACTGTGTTAGTTATAGCGATATTTTAGAAACTGTGACTTTTTAAGATTAAAAAAAATAATGGACATTAAAACTTGAAAATAGATAAGTTTTGTTTATTCTGCAGTAATATTGTCTCTGGGACTGTGAGAGTCACTGTTAAAAAAGACTTAGATTTACTTTTTAGGCTATTTATTTAAAATTAGCAGTTACACAGGACAAATATTTGTTTATTCATGTACACTTCCTTTCTAATTTTGAGCAGGAGAGTTTTATTTAAACGGAAGGCATTAAATACTTGAGGTAAGATGGGAATAGAAAGTAGAAGTTGGAAACAATAAAGATAAATTTTAGTAACTTAATAGTTTTGCTTAGGGTATTTTACTAATTTAACAGTTTTTCTTAGAACTCTATTTACCTTTAATTGTACATGGACAAGTAAATTTCCAGCGTAATTGCTCATTTGGACAGCATAATAGGGTCATAAACTTTACAGTTTATTCTAGTATCCTTTTGCAAGATTTATAAAACTTTAAAAATTAACTTAATTATAAAGAAATTTCATTCCCAGAAAATGTGTTTTGATATCATAAATTGGTGAGCCAGCTTCCAATTTATAGGTTCCAATTTATAGTTCTCCAACTTCATCATAAGAATTATTAGGTGTGGTTGTTACTGGCCTTTTCTCCCAGACCAATCAGCTATCCTTTATGTAAGTACAATAGAAATAAGATGCATAAAACTAATCCTTGTCACAAAATTTAGGTAGAAGATTGCTTCCAAAGCCTTTCAATAAAAACAACTCAAGCCCTGTGTTAGGAAATGAAGAAAAAAGAAAAGAAAAGAAAAGAGTGTTGACTTGTCTTTTGTTAAGGTCATAAAATCACAAAATATTCCTCTCATACTCTTTCCCAAACATGACCTCTCCTCAACTTACTTGGAGCTTACAGTCCACCAGAGGAGATAATATGTATGTAAAAGAGTATATACAAAAGAACCAAAAGGATTTTGATGGGAAGGCACTAGTAGCTGGGAGGAATTAGGAAAGGCTTACAGTAGAAAGTGGTCCTTGAGCAGCTAATCTAGGAAATCTTGGAGGCAGAGGTAAGAAGGCAGAACATGGAAGCATAAAGGAAAATCTTCACAAAAGAATGAAAATCAAAGATGTTGTAAAGGTAAAATAAATAACATTTGCCAACTTATTGGGTATGTGAAGTGAAGGAGAGTAAGGAGTTGAGAATGATTCCAGTTCAAATCTGGTCTCAGACACTTAACACTTCCTAACTGTGTGACCCTGGGCAAGTCACTTAACCCCAGCCTCCAAAAAAAAAAAAAAAAAAAAAAAAAAAGAATGACTCCAAAGTTATGAGTCTGGGTAACTGGAAGGATTTGGGGTGCTAAACAGAAATAGGGAATTTCATGAAAGAGGTTTGGGAGGAAAGATGATTTTATTTTTAGCTATATTGCGTTTGATATGGCTATAGGATGGCTAAATGGAAGAGACCACTAGGCAGTTAGAGATCCCTGCATCAGGAAGAGAATATATTTATAGATGTGATTCATAAACACATAAACAAAACTAGTGAAGTCACTGAAGTAGTGTATAGAAAGAGAAAAGTATAGAGGACTGAGGATACTTTTTAAGTTCATGCACAGTTAAGGTATGAAATATGATTGATAGAGACAGAGAAGAAGTTGTCAGAAGACTAAGAAAGAGCAGTGTCCTAAAAACCAAGGAAGGACCTCTCCAGGGAGGTCTACAAGAATAAGAATTGAGAGAAAGAGCCTTCACATTGGCCCACTTAAAGTTCATTGGTAACTTTGGAGAGACTAGTCTCTTTTTAGGTTTCATTGTGGACTAATATTGAAAGTACCGAATGATGTGTAATGTATAGTCAGATGATTAATCAGAGAAGAGTATATATAACATAAACTTTGTGTATTTATATTTTTGTAACTATTTTAAAAATCTATGTTGCTGTACCAGTGGTTATTGGAGAAAAACTGAATATTAGGAAAGAAAATAAAGTACAAATATAATTATCTCAAAGAGAAATGATGTGCAAGATTTAGAAATTTTTTCTAAAAATTTCCATATGAGATTTTCATAATGGGATTATAATGAGCTAGATTTGTGTTGAGTTTATGAAATAGTACCCACAGCAGCTAGGTGGTACAATGGATAGTTGGACTTTGAGTCAGGAAGACTTGACTTCAAATGTACAGCACCAGAAGCTTGCTGGCATTATGGCAATGAACAAATCATTTGACCCCTGTGAGAGATCAATTGAGATAATATTTGAGATAATATTTATAAAAGCACTTAGCTCAATGTTTGGGATAAAAATGTTAGCTATTATTGTTATTAAGTCACAATTATTTTTTTTTATTAATCAAGCACTTTTGTGGGAGGAAGAAGTTGAAAACAGTTTAAAATAGTACTTATTTCCTTCTATTTGCAAATTACTATTCTGAACACTAAGGGTCTATAGGAGGACAACAACCAAAACAATCCTGGTTTCAAGAAACTTACATGTGACATTAGTGTTGCTTTTCATAGCAGTTTATTTGAAAAGCTAAACATTATTTCTAATAATGCTTCCATGGCTTAAAACATTTTTGGAATTTTCATTACAAACAGACTGAACCAGAGAAAAATACTCATTTCTTAAACTACACCTCATTTAATAAACAATATTGATTTCTTCCCTTAAGGAACATATTTGAGTTTCAAATGACTTTTAATCAATCAAATCTACTTTCCAAAAATAAAGATTTGTGGGGTACCTAAATGGCACAGTGGATAAAGCACTGGCCCTGCAGTCAGGAGGACCCGAGTTCAGATGTGGCCTCCGAAACTTAACATTTCCTACATGTGTGATCCTTAGCAAGTCACTTAACCCCAATAGCACCACAAAAGAAATGAAAGAAACAAAAATAATTATATAGGTAGAACATTGTCCCTGGATTTAGAGCTCACTCTTATCACTATCATCACTTAACTTTTGTGAGCCCTATTTTTCCTCTGTAAAATGAGGGGGCTGGATCAGAAGCCTCTGAGTTCCCTTCTAATCCAGCCTCCAAGGTCCCTTCTGGTACTTGATAGGGGAACTATGCCCAGAAGGCATTGCCAGAAGAGAATTCCCCAAGTGTTTTGAGCTGTGGCAGCAGCACTAAAATAGATGAATACCTTCCTAAGGTTCATTTTTTAGGGTTCATAAAATCTTTATCTGGATACATAAATTCTGGCTTTAAATTTTTTTTAATGAGTCTCTTTTCATGATTAAATGCACACTTGCTGATTGAAATTAAATAATTAATTTAATCCAAAGTGCTGTGTAGAAGTCATGCCACAGTGCATTACTTGAACTCATATATAAGCTCATATGGAAGCCCCTTTGGTACTTGTATATGTTCAAATCTTTCTCTCCATTTCCATCTAAACTTATTTTTAGTATACCAGATCTAGGAATTGTCAAATAGGGCATCACACTTGGAATATCTCTAATTGTTAGGAAGTTTTTCCTGACTTCAAACCTAAATTTTTGTCTTTGCAATTTCCATCCACTGCTCTTGATTCTGCCTTTTAGTCCCACCTCACCCTCCATGTTTATCTATCTATCTATTATATATATATATATATATATATATATATATATATATATATATATATATATATGTATATATATATATATACATACATACATACATACATATATATATGTATGTATCACATAACCTTTTAAATTCCTGAAGACTATTATGATGTTCCTCATAAGTCTTCTTTTCTCCAAGCTAACCATCCCTTCTTTCTTCAGCAAATTTTAATATGGCACAGATTCAAAGCTCTTCACCATTTTAATTGCCCATTTCTGGATGCTCTTCAGCTTCTGAATGTCCTTCCTAAAATGTTTGACTAGGACAGAAGATAGTAAAACTATCACTTCCTTATTCTTGGAAGTCTCTTAATGCAATCCAGGATCACATTACCTTCAGGGTTGGCATATCACTTGTTTGATTCATATATATTTATCTTACAGATCACTAAACTGAGACCTTTTTTTGGAAAAACAATGTTTAGTTGGGCTTTCTCCATCTCTCTCTTCCTTTAACACATACAGGTGTGCATGTACATATACACATATGAGCATCATAACAATTAATAAATGTTGGTTGAATTTAATTTAAACTAGCAAAAATCTACCACCACCCCCTTCCATGTGTGGAAGAAGTCTCTCTAACTTCCCTATAAATACTTTCATCTAGTCATTTCCTCATACAATATTTGTTTCTCATGGTATTAGTTCCTCTTGTAGTATTAAGTTCCTTTTTACATTATTAGTCTGCACTGATATTTTATCTGTACATCCTCATGTCTATTTCTATGTATATTGTTTCATCTACCCAGGAATTTTAAAATCATATTATGTTTCATTTGTAATTCCTTATAGTATTTCATATGGTACTTTTAAAATAGTTCATGTGCAGCAAAATTTGTGGATCAATACAGCTGCATGAATATAGAAATTAGAAAAAACTAATTTCCACATAATGAAAAGAATGAAGTTGTGAGGAATGTAAGGAAAGCCCTCCATGACTTCATCCCCAGCAAAATGAAAGTATTTAGCTGAATAAACAGAATTAAACTGGGAAAAGGTTGACACATTATTAGCTAGTATTTGTTTAGGTTTTGGCTTCCCACAGTACATAGATTCCTAGGCTCTTATTTTCCATCTGAAGGAATAAAAGTATCCTTTTTTGTGGTTTCCAACATTCTGATTTATATTCCTCTTTGAGCTCTAAAGGTTACAAGTAGCATGGAGAAAGGTGCCTTGTAAAATATAAAAAGGAAACATTCTTTTTATATAGTATTTCACATTATAAGCTTCAAGAGGACAATTCTGCTTATTTTTTATTGTACAGTGCCAACAGCTACAGCCTACAGCAGTATCATGTTCAATGAGTTAGCATTTTGACCTAACCATTTAAAACTAAATCTCTCAAATAAGTATGATTTACATGTTTTCTAGTAGGAGACAAAAGAATAATTCTGAAATGTTATTATTCCATAAGAAATGATGAGCAGGTTGATTTCAGAAAAAGCCTGGAAAGATTTATATGAACTGATGTTGATTGAAATGAGCAGAACCAGGAGAACATTATACAGAGTAATAGCAAAATTTTGTGATGATTAGCTTTGATAGACTTAACTCTTGTAGGCTATGTACACTGATCCAAACAATTTCAGTGGACTTGGGATGTAAAATACCATCCAAGCCCAGAAAAAGAACTGTGGAGATTGAATACAGATTAAAATATACTGTTTTCACCTTTTTTTTTCTTTTTTTTTCTTTTTTAAAGTTTTTCCCTCTTCTGATTTTTCTTTTACAACGACTAATATGGAATTATATTTAAAATGATTGTATATCCTAGATCAGATTGTTTGCTATCTTTGGGAGGGAGGAGGTAAAGGAGGGAAGGAGAAAAAAAATTTGGAATTTAAAATCTTACAAAAATTAATGTTGAAAACGATTTTTACATATAATTGCAAAAATTAAAATACCTTATTGAGGGGGGAAAATGCTCTGAAATGCTAATAATTAGAGAGATGCAAATTAAAACAACTCTCAGATTCTTCCACATGCCTATCAGATATGTATGTTTGATAAAAAGGAAAATGATAAATATTGGAGGTATAGCAAGAAAACAGGCACTTGATACACTTTTGTTAGAGTTGTAAGTTGGTACAGCCATTCCAAAAAGTAATTTGTAATTGTAATCAAAAATCTACTAAAGTTATAAAGCCTTTGTCCCAGTATTCAAACTATATCCTAAAAAGATTGAAGAAAGGAAAAGGTCCTGCATGTACAAAAAATATTTATACATCTCTTTTTGCAGTGACATAGACCTAGAAACTAAGAAAGTATTCATCATTTGGGGAATGGATAAATATATTATTGTACAGAAATGTTTTGGAATTCTGCTATTCCATAAGAAATATGATAATAGTCTTAGAAGACATGAATGAGCTGATGTATAATGAAGTGAATAGAACCAGGAGAACAATTTACACAAAAGAAAGAATCAAATTTGAAAGATTTTAGAATTTTGATCAGTACAGTGACCAGCCACGATTCCAGAGGACTAAAGATGAAGAATACTAACAACTCCCTTACCATAGAAGTGATAAACTATACTTGCAGAATGAGGCATTCATTTTTAGTCATGTCCCCAGTGTTGTAATTTGTTTTGCTCAACTATGCATATTTATTACAAAGAATTTGTTTTTCTTTCTTTTTATCGTCAGGGAAAATAAGAGGGGAAAAAATAAGCTTTTAATTGAAAAAAAAAATGATGGCGGGCAATATTCCTAGATAGAGAGGCCCTTGGTGGGATACAAAAGAGGAAGTTGAGAAGCAAGCAGTTAGCACTTTGACTCAAGCCCAAAGAGCAAAGCAGGATCAAAATTTCAGAATCCAGTCCAATATGCAGAATATTAATTAGCCAAGGCAGAACACTAGTGTAGTCAGCCCCTTGGAGCAGAGTGGAGGGTCAGAAAAACAAAGAATGTTGAAGCTTCTGTGCTAGTCAATATTGAGAATGATGTACTTGTAGTCTAGGTATCATAGTGAGACTTAAGTGCCACGGTACAGGGGCAGGAAAGGAGAAAGAGGGAGAGAACTACAGGAATGAGGACTATGCTGTCAGAAGCAATCTGTGTTCCTTTGTTTTACTTATGTATATTTCATGGAGAATTAACAAGGGAAAAACTAATATTGGGAATAGACATAAAGAAGTAGGGTACTAAGCAGTAATAGCAGGCATTCACATTCAGTGGCACAGAGGTTCCACTGAACTCAAAGTATTCATGACTCCATTTTGTCCTTTCCAAAGTGATTAGCACTGTCCCTTTGCTAATGAACTTTACCCTTTTTAGTACAAACGCAGGAAACTAGCTCCTAAGCACAGTCTCTGATGTGTAACATGTATAGTATTCATTAAATGGGTACAGTGTTGGGTAAATGTTATAAAGAGTCTAACTGCTTTTAGAGAATGAGATTACAGAGTTTAGAATTAAGACTAAATCCGCAGCTGCTGCCTTTGGTAATTGTTACTACAGATGATGATTTATGAACTTACTGTCTGGAAACTAAAGAGGCTTGGTGTTCAGTCTATTTGGTTATCCAAGTTGATGTAAACAGTTCTTGCTTACTAGAATTACTAATTCTCAATCTGTAAACAAAGCATAGTTTTGACACTCAAGAAGGGAAAAACTTCTATTAATAATATAAGTTGGTGTAATGTCATTTTCTTTCATATAGGATTCACCTTTATTTGATCTCATTAAACAATCAAAGGAACGAGAAGGACCAGTTGATCACCTCCTTGAACCAACTTCTACTCTTAATCTGCCTCTCCAACATAATCACACTGCAGCAGATCTGTAAGTATATCATTAGTTTACTCTGTGTTGGGCCCCACCTTCTTTTCTAATCATACTTTTCTTGGGTCATGTCTTTTATGCACTTACTTACATGCTGTCATTATTAGGAATATACTGAAGTCTACTCATAACCATAATATAAAATTAGGGATTTGACTAAATGACATCTAAAATCCCTTCTAGCTCTAGATTTATAATCCTATTTGCTTCTTCACTGACCTACACTTTTGATTCTTTGGATAGTATAGTCTTTCATACTAATTAGCATTACCACAACTATTGATCTTAATTAGGAGAATATTAGTTTTCAAAAGTGATGATCTTTGATATCACATACGAATTTACGATTATTAAAAATGTAATTTCTCAAATGCAGTCTAGCCTATTGTCTTCCTGCTATAAAACTGGGTCTGGCGCTCTCTCTCTCTCTCTCTCTGTATGTGTATATATATATATATATATATATATATATATATATATATATATATATATATATATAGGCATTTTTTGTTCATTTGGTTGTATTGTTAGGTTGATGTCTTTTGAATGGTTCTGGCTTTTGTTGAAGAGGTTCTTTAGTAGCTTAGGTTTGGTTACTAGTCACATCGAGTGTTCTCAATATCATCTGCAAATAGAAATATCCAAAAAAACCCTAACTTTCTATACCTTCAATAATGAGTAATCCAGATGATTCCATGGATAGCTCATTGGTCCTTAAGTCAAGACCTGCATTCACTTCTGACCATATATAATATACACTCCTCAGGGTGTGAGACTGGGAAAATCATTTATCTCTATCTAGATCAATTTCCTTAACTATAAAATGAGGATAGAATCTATCCCCAGGAGTAACTATGTTCTAATATTGCTTATCTCCCAGGGATATTGTAACGATCAAATGAGATAATATTTGTAAAATGCTCAGTATAGTGCGTAGCACGCAATAGGTGCTTAATAAATAATAATTGTGTTTTTACTTCCTTCTTGACTTGGGATCTTCCTCAAAAGAGTAATGATCAACCACAGTTAGATATATACTACACTTTGACCAAGACTTAGTGATGTTATTTTGATCTTCTTTAAGCACAAAGGACAATAACCATGAATAAATTTCAGGAAATTATGAATTTGGATACTTTAAAAATTACATATTTATTTTCATTAATATCTATCTGAAATTTAGCATTTCTTTCAATTATGAATATAAAAACATTTTATTCTGAAAAAAGGATTCATAGGCTTCACAAGATTATCAAGGGGGTCCTTAACACACACAAAAAAATTAAATGCTTTTGACATATAATGAAAACCCCTTGCATTTGGACTCTGAAAATCATATTATATGACAGAAGTGAATACCTTTGGCAAGTAAGATTTTAAATCTCACTTGATATTGATAGAGGGTGCCTGCCATCTAGGGGAGAAGATGGAGGGAAGGAGGGGAAAAATTTGGAACAGAAGGGAGTACAAGGGATAATGTTGTAAAAAAAAATTACCTATGCATATGTACT
The DNA here is from genome assembly GCF_048593235.1 of Sminthopsis crassicaudata. Lineage (NCBI taxonomy): Eukaryota > Metazoa > Chordata > Mammalia > Dasyuromorphia > Dasyuridae > Sminthopsis > Sminthopsis crassicaudata. The sequence goes on from NC_133619.1 coordinate 565,393,876, forward strand.
GTCAAAGAAAATGTTATAATTATAAAAATTAATAAAAAAAAATAAAATAAAAATGGAAAAAAAAGATATTGATAGAGGGTCAATAGGCAAATTTATCTCTGTGCTTACACATATAAATACAAGAGATATCTTGTTTGAGGAGAGTTTTTTAAGGTTGAATTTTTCTCTACCCATCTCTCTGTACCCATTTGTAGAGGTGGGATATCTACAGGTATTGCATATTACATGTTTTTGGACTTTCTTAATATGTCACACAATTGTGCTGATTTTTCTTTTCTCTTTAAAAAATGCTATTTTGTTATATGGGATGGCTCTGAAGGACAGGGAGGGGGAGGGAATACCAAGTATTTGGTATAACCATACAGATGTAAGAAATATAAGACATCACTAAAAAGTTAGATTTTTTAAAAAGAAGAATTTTACTACACCAATTCAATTACTTTTTTACAATCAACCAACAGTAGATTTCACATTTATGCTTTTTAGTCAATTGTGACTAAATATTTGTTTTATTATGGGAAATAATTTTTGAAAATTCACCTTATCTTTTCATCAGATATACATCAAATGTATATTAAGATATTTTAAAAACCAATTATTCTAAAATTCCTTTGCCTCTAAAACAGATGTCTTCTCTGTGACCCTGGCCTATTCTTTCTAATATCATTTTCTTAAGTGACATTTCTATATGTTGCATACAGATATAATATATGTATATATATATATATATATATATCACTTTAAAGTTTGCAATTCCATATATATAATGTAATTTCATTTTATCATTATCTTTTAGAATGTTCTCAGAATTGTTCATTTTTTTTCATTTGCTTGCTCTTCTCTTAATTTTATCTATAACTGTTTCGGGGATGATCAGTCTTTATGTAGTCTTTGAGTTTTCTTGAGCATTTTTTTTCTCTTCTACTGCTTTCTCTTCCCTCCTTAATAAAGAAAAGCTATTCATAATTTTTCATCATTCTTCTTTTTAACATTTTGCAGATGATCTGCAGATGCAAATTAACTTTCTAAATCATTTTTGCCCTCCTGATAAAGAGATCATATTTTCTGGCTGAAAAAATTTCTAGCCTATTTTGATCCTTTCATTGTGGTGGTTATTTTATATCAGTTAAATTCTATGGGAAAGGAGATAATTAGAGATGATATCTTTTCCTTTATCCATTTTTATCATTAATAGTTTGTTTATTATTACATACCATGTTGTTTTTCATTCTTTTTCTCCTTTCTTCTAATTTAGTGTCAGTTTTGACCTCTGCCAGAGATCTGACTGCACATGGACAAACGATTGAGAAACAAATTTCACATCAATCAATTAATAAACATGTATTAAGATCCTACTATGTGCCAGACATTGTGCTAAGTGCTGTGAATACAAAAAGAGACAAATGACAACCCTTGCCTTCAAGGAGTATACTCTCTAAAGGAGGAGACAACATTCAAACAAAATCTATATAAAGTGAGCTATATACAAGATAAATAGGAAATTAATAGAGGGAAGTTATTGAAATTGAAAAGTGTTGGAGAAGGCATTTGACAATTATCCCTTCCACATCTCAACTTTCACCATTGTAGTTTTTGTTTTTGTTTTTTTTGCTGAGGTATTTGGGGTTAAGTGACTTGCCCAAAGTCACACAGCCAGAAAGTGTTAAGTGTCTGAGGTCACATTTGAACTCAGGTCCTCTTGACTTCACCACATTGTAGTTTTGATATATTATAGGTTGGCATTAAATGTAAATTTTTGAGTTTGCAGAAGCCATAGGCAACATACAAAGGCTATCAGATAATATAGAAAAAATTTTGGAATTCAGACATGCATAAAACATATTTATAGCATTGTATAATGGCATCCCAAATTTTATAATAGTGTATTGTAAATACCCTATAAAAGAAAAAGAAAAAATTCAGAATTCTTCTCTGATATGAAAGGAAAGCCAAAAAATTTTACTGAGACTTTCCAAGTCTCTGAATTTCTTCACTCCTAAGTCTCATGATATGGAAGTGATAACTGTAATTTGGAACTTGAAGAAAACCAGGGAACTCCATAGGCAGAATTGAAGAATGAAAGTCTTGTATGTATGGGAGGCAGCTAGAGAAAATGCCAAGAGATGGAGTGCCTTGTTTGTTGAACAACCATGAAGCTAATGTTACTGGATTTAAGAATATTTTGTTGTAGAATAAAGTATAAGACTGAAAAGATAGAAGGGGGATTTGAATGCCAAACAATATCATTTTGTATCGCTCCTGGAGTCAATAGGAAACCACTGGATTTCATGGAGTAGAGGATATCAATGACATTGTCATGATCAGACCTGGGTTCATTATAAGTAAATTCCTAACTCTATTTTTTGTAATATAGGTCAATCCCTTCATTTTCCTATGCTATTTAACTCTTTTCTTGAATAATATATTGATGAAATAAATGTTTGAGGTTTTGATTAATATCTTATCCTTTGACCACTTTCCTCCCTTAATTTCCTTACTTTGATTTTATTTTCGAGCATTATGTTCTTGCATATTTTATTTTCTAGTATATTCCCTCCTTCACATTAAAGCTACTTAATGTGTGGGTGGGTATGTTTAGAAGAGTTTTAATAGAATTTCTCTACTTTCTTATATTCTGTAGTTATGCTAACATGTAAATTGCAATCATCTTGAGTGGTCTTTTTGTTTATTTCATCATTGGAAGCAAAAGGTGAACATTTCAAATGTCTCATAAAATTGTTTCTTATCTTTAAATGATAAAACCATCCTTCTAACTGAAACTTTCCTGTCTGGCTAGTTATAGCAAGTGTGTCAGTATTAATATGCAATAGCATCTTGACATCTTGACTTCTAATATAATTGCATTGGTTTTATATTAAGATAAAAACTTTTAAATTTGACATAATCACAATTTTCTATTTTAATTTCTTTGAACTGCTCCAACTGTTTAGTCTGAAACACCTCCCCATCCTGATAGGGTAATCTGAAATGATAGGTAATTTCTTTTATGCTTTACTACTATATGCTTAAGAAATAATCTTTTGTGTCTGAATTATGTGCTTATATTGGTATGAGATGTTGGTCTATGTCTAGTTTCTCCAAGACTGCTTTCTTCTTTTCTCATAATGTGTGTTAGCAGGTAGACTCCCAAATATTTTATGAGTTCTATAGTTATTTCCTATCTCTTCTTGCTGGGTTTTATGCAGAAATGGTGATGATTTGGGCAGGTTTATCTCCTAAAACTTTGCTGAAGTTTATTTTTTCCATTAGTTTTTAGTTAACTCTTAGGATTCTTTAAGAATCTTATCATCTGAAAAAAGGGCCAGTATTGTTTCTTCATTGCCTATTCTTATTCCTTCAATTTCTTTTTCTTGTCTTAATTGCTATAGCTAACATTTTTAGTACAGTATTAAATAATGATTTTAATGAAAATCCTTGCTTCACTCCTTCATCTTACTTGGAAGCTTTCTACTTTGTCTTCCTTATAGATAATGCCTGCACTTGATATTAGTTAGATATTACTTATTTCTTGTACTTTTAAAGTATTTTTTAAACGAGGAATAAGTGTTATATTTTGTCAAAAGCTTTTTCTGTATTTTTGTTGTTTTGTTATTAATAATAACAATTATTTATTATAATTTAACAATTGGTCAATTATGGTTAGTTTCCCTAATGTTGAACTAGTCCTATATTCTTGATGTTAATCCAGCCTGATCATAGTATATAATCTTTATGATGTATTGTTGTAATTTCCTTGCAAGTATTTATTTTATTTGCATTCTTGAATCAATACTCATTAGGAAAATTGGTCTATAATTTTCTTCCTCTATCTTGAATTCTACCTGCTTTTTTTTTTTTAATTTTTTATTTTATTTTATAATTATAACATTTTTTGACAGTACATATGCATGGGTAATTTTTTACATTATCCCTTGCACTTACTTCTATTCAGATTTTTCCCCTTCCTCCCCCAACCCCCTCCCCCAGATGGCAAGCAGTCTTATATATGTTAAATATATTACAGTATAATTTAGATACAATATATGTGTGTAGAACCGAATTTTTTGTTGCACAGGAAGAATTGGATTCAGAAGGTAAAAATAACAGTTTACATTCATTTCCCAGTGTTCCTTTTCTGGATGTAGCTGTCTACCTGCTTTTGATATCAAAACCACATGTGTATCATAAAAATAATTTAGTAGGACTCTTTCTTTGTCTATTTTTTCAGATAATTTACATAGTATTAGAATTGTTCTTTAAATGCTTTTCCCTCCTGTAGGGAGTTCTTTTATGACTGTTCAAATTCTTTTTCTAAGATAGGATTATTTTAAATAATGTTTCCTGTTCTGTTAACCTAGAAAACTTATATTTTTTTGGTAAATATTCATCCATTTCATTTCAAAATATCAGTTTTATTAGCATATAGTTAAATAAAATAGCTCCTAATAATTCCTTTTATTTCTTCTTCATTGATTGTAAAGTCAGTTTTTATTTTTGATACTGGTAATTTGGGGGGGGTTAAATCAAATTAGTCAGTAGCTTATTATATTAGTTAAGTAGTTTTATTTTTCTTTTTAAAAATCTCTGATTTTCAAAATTTGTTTTGGTATTTAAATGGTAATTTTTAATTTGTGGATTTTCCAATTTTTTACATTTGCATGATCAGTTTGTTTATCTATTCTTTCCCTTATTGATATAAGCATTTAGAGATATACATTTTCTCCTAAGTACTGTTTTGGTTGCATCTCACAAGTGTTGCTAAGTTTTCTTATTATTTTCATGGTATGTAATGAAATTATTGGTTTTTTAATTTATTTATTCTTTGATCATCTACTTCTTTAGAAATATATTAATTTTAACCTATACTTCAAAGATCCTTTTAAACATAATTTTTATTGTATTATAATCAGAAAAAGGAAAATTTAACTTTTCTGAATTTGTTTTTGAGGTTTTTAGTCCCTGATTCATGGTCAGTTTTTGTGAAAGTACAGTTCACAGTTGAGAAATAGATGTCATCCTTTCTGTTGTCATTTGGTATTTTCTTTTATTTATCACACCTAATTTTTCTAAAATTCTCTTCATCTCCCTTAATTTCTTTCTTGTTTATTTTATGATTGTATTTGACTAGGTTGATAAGGGTAAATTGAAGACCCTAATGATTAAAATTTTACTATGTCCTCTTATAATTCATTTTACTTTTCCTTTAAGAATTTAGATGCTATCCTACTTGGTGCAAATGTATTCAGTATTATTATACATTGTTGCCTTTTAGTAAAATTTACCTCTTTTAATTAGTTTTCATTTTGCTGTTTCTTTAAGGAAATGGTCAGTAGATTCTCTCTGTTTCTACTTTGCCCTTCAGATTTGGTTATAATTTTTCTTTTTGGTTTCTTGAATTGTAATATATCTAGTCTTTTCCTCCCATGGCTTTCAATTAATCTAATAATTCTTAAATTATTTCTCCCTGATATGTTTTCCAGGTCAATTGTTTTTCCTATAATAAATTTCACATTTTCTTCTTCTTCTTTTTTTTAAATGCTTTGACTTGTTTTTATTATTTCTTGATGTCTCCTGGAGTCGCTCCCATTTGGCCAATTCTAATTATTTAGGAGTTATTTTCTTCAGTAACTTTTTACCTTTTTTATCAAAATATAAATTCTCTTTATAACTTTGCTGCATAGCTCTCATTTCTTTTCCCATAAATCTTCTGTAACATAGAGCAAGGAAAATTGTTTGCAATGTTAATTCCAGAATGTTTAATGAATTTCTGCTTGGATGGACTGAATAATAGGGAGAAAATTAATAGTTTCTTGGGAAAGTTAGCTTGAGCATTGTTAGAGCATGGTTCTATATGCAATTCTACTTCTATTATGTTTTATTTGTGTTTATGTACGTCAAGGTTTGTTTATAGTAATATGTATCTGTAGCATAACTACTACCCAAGTTAACCCTCTAAAGTATTTGGCAGTTCATGAATAGAGAAGAAACTCTAGGTTGATTGGAGCAACCTAGTAATTATAAAAAAGATAAAGCTGAGGGGACAGGAGAGAAGACTTCTATCACTGTGGCAATTATTCCTTTTTTTTTTTTTACTTTTTGCTAATTTACTTCCTTTTGAATTGCTAAATATGATACAGAAGCCTACATAAAAGTTTAGCACATATTTCTATTTTAGAATTCTTTTTATGCAATTGATGCCCAGATTCAGGAATTGGGAATGGCTCATCATTGCCCAATTTAAATAAAATGCCGATAGAGTGCACTGGACTAGCCAAAGTTTATTAAGAGAGAGTATTGATATTCTGATAAGTAACTGCTATATTTATTAAATATGACTGGTTCTAACTTATAAAACATTCCCTAGAGAATAGTAATATAATGAATATGACATATTTATAAGTATAATAAATTATACTATTAATATTCTGTTGCTTATTATTATTGACATTCTTCTACTATACATTAAGTTGACTATGTGTGCATATATACATTTAATTTTTTATCTTCTCTGAATTGTAGCATAATTATATTTAAGGATTTGTTGCTTACATACTATTTTTAAAGGTACTTTATTATTAGAGAAATTAGACAGCACTGTATTTTGATACCAATAATTGATTTTTCTTTTAAGTTCATACTTTTTCCTGGGTCTTCCTTCAGTGATTAATAATAGAACTTGAATATAATATGTGTATAGTGGTTTTTCCATAAGAAGTTGATACCCAAAATTCACCATACATTGTGATAAAAAAATGTAGCATTGGAATATGGTTGGATTAGTACTCCTTTTATTATTATCTTTGTGATATTATATTTAAATGAACTATTCACTTGAACTGCTAGCAAATGATAGAGCGAATGGTGGCTGTATTTACATGTGTACTACTGCTAAAATGTTTTTGCCAATTACTATGTTTTGAGTTAACAGTTTCTCTTTTGATATATGTAGGTATCTTTCTCCTGTAAGATCCCCCAAGAAAAAAGGATCAACAGCTCGAATAAATTCTGCTTCAAATGCAGAGCCACAGACGACATCAGCCTCTCAAACTCAGAAGCCACCGAAATCTACCTCCCTTTCACTCTTTTATAAAAAAGGTTCATAGATATCCCATTATCATCACAATTTCAAATTTATTGTGTGTGTGTGTGTGTGTGTGTGTGTATATATATATATATTTATATACACACATACTCATATATGTGATGTATAACAATATAATAACTTAATAAGAGGTTATTTTTAGATGATGCTTTAAATTCTTTGGGGAAAAAATGGAAACCCCAAATGAGTTTTTTGCTTTTAAAAAAAATAACAATCTAAAACCGTCCTTCAGAAAAGTATAACAAAAATTTAATCTTTAAATAAGACTACAAGCATTGTGTGTTTATCTTAGTATAAAAAAATTTAATATATGTTATGTGTGCTTCTTTCCAAAAGAAGAGTGTGGATTCTAGATAATTTAGTATGTATATCTTTAAGTTTAGTCATCAAAACTCATTTTTTAAAATGTATTTTTCTCTTGCTCCAATTAAAGTTCTCTTCTCCCAGACCTTCATTTCTCTTTATATTTCTCTCTTAGAAATATACTAAATAAATTTATTATCATAGTTATATTAATAAAAGAGGCAGCTTAGAGTAATGCTGGACTTAGGGACAGGAAATCATAAAGCCCTGCCTCTGAACTTAATATCTCTGTGACTTTGGTAAGTCACTTAACCTGGATATCTCAACTAACTCTCAGAATGAATAGAATACCCCTTGCCCCTCTCCCTTCCCGTCCACTATTTTTTTGTGGGTTTCTTAGACAAATTTTTGACGCTGACCTTATTGTTCTTCACATAAAATACAATTTTTCTCAATTCCAGGCATTTTTACTGTCTCCTATATCTAGAATGCTGTCTCCTCACCTCTATTTTCTAGCTTCCTTCGTGTGCCAACTAAAATCTGTTCCTTACAAAACCTTTTTTGATCACCTTTAAATTGTAGTTCCTTACTTTTGTTGATTATCTCCAGCTTATTCTGTCTTTATCTTGTTTGTAGATAGTTATTGACATGTTCCCACCTCCCATGATAAAGGGAATGCATTTGTTTTTGAAATTTAAGCTAATTAATGCTTGATCCAGCAAGTATTACTGAGCTCTGTTTGTTAAGAATGGGAAAATTTGTTTATAAGAAAGATAACAATAGAGAAAGTGCTGTTATTAAAACCTGTTGGATAGCATTATAGTATTAAGAATTTAATGTAATGAAGAAAATTAGTAATAAGTCAAATAGTTTAAAATTACTAATTCCCTTTCTATTCCTTTAACCATCAGTGTATCGGTTGGCATATCTCCGGCTGAATACTTTATGTTCACGACTTCTGTCAGATCACCCAGAACTGGAGCACATCATTTGGACCCTTTTCCAACACACACTGCAAAATGAGTATGAACTCATGAGGGATAGGCATTTGGACCAGGTAAAAAAAAAAAATCACTTACTTTCTTTTTTTTTCTAGGAATAATTTGTCAAGCACTAACCATAGACTTTAGATTCAAAGGAAAAATTATATTAATGGAGTAAAATCAAACTATTCAGTTATGTACTTAATACTTTGATTTTGCCATAATTAGTAATTATCAACTATGTAGTTCAAAAATTAGCCTATAATTATTGAAACAGTATTTTTATTTTACAATGTCAGTGATAGTAGAACCCTTTTGTAATGCTACTGTTGAGGATTACTTATGTTATACTAGAATATGCGCTTAACTCTATACATAGAATAATATGACTCAATGTAGTGTAGCACATAAGTTTATGATGGGGTTTTATTTTCTTTTTATTTGTTTAGGTAGTTACCATTCAGTTCTAAAACCATTATTCCATCCTCAGAATTGAATTTACATGAAATAAACATTTAAACTGGAGAGATTCAGTTACCTTATTTAATCTTTGAAAACATAATTAGCTCTTCAGTATGTTCTTTGCCATAAAATTAGTTGCTGTGGTAAATAAAAATTGTTGATTCTGTAGAATATCTGTAGGTGAGAGGACAAGTCATTTATAAAGACTTTGTGAAATTTACTGCCCACAGAGTAAAATAAGTAGGTTTTTGCTATTATGAACAAAAAAAGACAAAGATAAATGAAAATATAACACAAATAAGTGAAACCAAAAACACATTGATTTTTAACAAAACATTCCAAAATGTCCAATTAATACTGAAAAGTTGTATGTTTACTTCAGTCATCCTGTCATTGTTTAAAACAGTTTCAAAGTCATTAATTTTCTTGGCTAAAGTGAAAGACAAAAGCAAGATTATTGCAAAAACTATAGGCATTTAGGTGGAGGAAAGATTCGTAATTACTCTAGAAGCCTGAAGCCCATAATTAAAAAGCATGGGTAATTTAAATAACAAGCTATAGCTTTATTTTACATAGTAGTTCTAACCACTTCCTCACCTGACCTTTTTGTTTTAAAACCAGAGATTTCAAATAGTAGGAAAACTAACTAAAATAAATGTGACCTCTTCTTTCATAAATATGCTAAGGAAAACCAAAGGCTATATGAATTTCACAAACCTGATAATTAATCCTTAAGTAATTGAGTTGACTATACCTGTGTTTTTATTGAGAGAGAATCTAGAATTTATAGATTTTGAAATGAAGCTGATTATACTAATATATTGAACTCTTTATATTCAGTTTATTAAAATTGATTATGTTGCAAGGAAGTAGATTTCTAGCTTTTTGAGCGAAGTGGAAAAGATGATGGGTACTTTCTAGGTATGAAAGTACCATTCTGATTGCTTTTACTTTGTTTTAATAGATTATGATGTGCTCCATGTATGGCATATGCAAAGTGAAAAATATAGATCTTAAATTCAAAATCATTGTGACAGCATACAAAGACCTTACCCATGCCATCCAGGAGGTATGTAAATGATTTCAGTTTGTATTTTATCCAAATTATTTTGATCATTTCTTAGATAATTTTACTAGATGAAACCAAGACATACATATCTGACTATAAATTAATTCTTAACCAAACATACCCAAATTTCTTTCAATTTGATCATCTGTAATGTTCATTTTTAACATTTTTACAAATCTACAAAATGGTAATTAAACTTAACGAAAGCAGGATCTGGAAAAAACTGTGACATTTAAAAATCTTAATTAAAGTTTAAGAATTACAAAGATTGACTATAATACCTTAAAGAAACAAATATTGAATTTTGTTTAACAGAATAAAATTTGCTTTATAAAGTAAGAAGTATGATTCAGTTATTTTTCTTCCTAGATTAATTTTTTTAAATTTTATATCAACAAAATCCTGTCATTAAATATCAAAAACTTATTGTGTGAAGCCTACCTTGTTATAAAAATTCCACTCCTCATTTTTAAAGACACCCTGCTAATTAAATAAAATTGGTATTGATATACTTATATGATTTTCCTAGTTATATTAGAATACTGAAAAGATGAAAATGTTTTCAGTATTGGTAGCATTTGTTTTTTTAAATTAAATATATAATTTTATTTTGATTTTTTAAAAATTCAGACATATCAGAAATATCTTATGGAAATAAATTCATGAAATTGGTTTATAGAATTCACTTAAAATTTCTTTTTAAAGTTTTTAATTTTAAAAGCAATGAAACTTTCTAAAATGAAAACCTTTTTAATGCTCTCCAATAAAATACTTACCTAATTAAAGCACCTGTCTTTCTCTACTTAATAAATATTTTTGTGGATATTTGGACTTGGAAGGGTAAAGTTTAAGTACGAAATAGAAATAAGGATTGTTGCATAATTCTAACTTTTTCATATCCATACTAATGTTCTGCCTTCTGGCCTGTGAATTTTTCTTCCTCCAGGCCACATCTCTTATCAGTTTGGCTGACTGATTTTTCTAACTTGCTGCCTAGTCTGTGTAACATAGCACTTCATTTTAACTATTACAGCCATAGTTTATCCCCAGGAGAATTTGACAGTTGGGGTGTGTTAGCATTTTCTTAGGCCATATCTTCCTTTACCATTCTCCATTTATTGATTGATCTCTTGGTCTTTCTTGATAATATTTCAACTTTCATGTCAAGGGTGATTGGCCCTTCTTGGTCTCCTTTACTAATATATTTTCCTTCTCCCATTCCACAATACTCCATCCTTAATCTTCTTCTCAGTTTATGCTCTCTTCCTTGGCAATTTCATCTATTTCCATAGGTTCAATTAATTATTCCTTCTATTCAGGTGACATACAGATTTATACATCTAGTCTTGGATCTTCTTCCTGAAGCTGAGTTAATTTGATTCCATTCAATTAAGCAAATATTATTAATATTAGTATTAATTTCTAGGTGCAAAATATAGTACTAACTCCTTGTAAGATAGTAAAACATGGAAATAGCTCATATAATTAAGGGTTTTATATTCCATTGTATACCATGTAAATATATGATCAGTTGAGGAGGGAGAATACTTTAAAAGCCCTGAACATCAAAAAAGGTGCTAATTGTCACAAGAACATTGTGAAATAGTTAATATAGCAAATTTAGAATGAGGAAATCAAGAGCATGAAAAGTAAAAACAGTTTTATCAGGACCACATAGCTAGTATATGACAGCATAAGGGTTTAAACTAAGCTCTTCCTGACTCTAATGCGAGTCATTTATCTACCCCCCAAGCCTGCCTTACTTCTAACAATTACAACAGAAATGGAAGAAACTATGTGATACTTCACTACATGTTGTAACATTTTAGCACCTACTGAATACCTAGAAAGACATTACTTGGTGACTATAATTTTACATTAGAACCGCTATCTTTGATAACAATTAACAAGTAACAAATGACAGGTCTTTATACTACAAATACAAACCCAAAAAATTATTTGAGAATTTAACAAATAAATTACAGGAACTAGAGCATTATCAAAGACAAAATTGTTGCTCACAATTGCTCAGATATAACATTGATCAAAATAAATTTGAGAATGACTTTTTATTAGATTTATTATAACTTCTTAAATATCTATAATCCCTAAGTCCCATGGAATAGAATATTTTTGAAATATATGGATGTAGCAGAAGAAATGTAAGATACATACATATTATGCCTACCATACTTTCTTCTATGGAGGTTGTCATAAAGATACTTTTCTGTGATCCTACAACAGATGCTTTTACATCCCAGTACTTTTATGTAGTTATAAAAAGTAGGATTTTATTCGTGCAACAATAAATATTAAAGATAGTCATCATACTTTTTGTTACCATTTGAAACCATTAAAAAGGCAAGAACAAAATGAGTAAAAATTATAATTAACATTTAATATTGTGCTTTAAAATATTAAATTAACACAATATGTTCTTAGAGTGTTTTATATATTATAACATTGTGAGGTGTTATTATTTTCTTCATTTTACACATGAAGAAATTGAGGCTAACAATGGTAATAACTTAAGCAGGACCACATAGCTAGCAAGTATGTAAAACAGGATTTGAACTCGCCTTTTTTGACTCCAAATCTTGTGTGTAATCCACTGTACTGATTAGTTTCCTCTGATACTTATAGTAACTACAACAGAGCCCTCAAAATCAAACCCATTATCATTATGGTGGCCAGTTGGGCTTTGGAGATGCCACTGAATTGGTTTGTCTTGGCTAGTGTAATGAAATTTCCTGTGAATCTAAGAAATAATTATATAGATGATGGCATAGGATTGCCAGCAGGTCTTGCACTGAGATCTGATTGATAAAGAAGATATTGGAGTAAATAGTGCTTCTTTGTGTTCTGGTATTATAAAAAGGCAAGATAAATAGGAAAAAATCAGAGATCTGTTTACCACTAATGCAGGCAAACCACAAATGTTAACTGAATAGGCTAAAGGCATAGACTTTTTAATATGCCAATACTATATCATAACAAAATTGGTAACCAATTCTATTTGAGGACTTTGTACTGTTTTTTGTCAGTGGTACCCTCAGTTCCAAGTCACAAAAATGTGTTTGCCTATCAGGACAAGAAAATTTTAAAAAATAAACAAAAAACATTAGCTTTAAGCATAGATTAAATAAAATTAGATATATCATCAGGGAACTACTAAAATCTGAAGAAGAAAAAGTCAAAAAATCTTGATCATTGAAGGTATTCACAATGCAAACTCCAAAATTATCTCTAGTAATAGAAGGAAGGACAAAAACAATACCAGTGTCTCAAAACATTTGAAAAGAGGATGAACATTCTTAGACTAAAATTCCAAAAGATCTTTTTGAGTTTTATTGAATAAATTCTAACTAGCAAGCCAATTATCTCAGAAGAGATCATTTAAAAATATTTGTGTTTGCTATGAGTAATTGGTGTTTTTTTTTCCAGGATCAATTATAAAATCAGCTAGTTAGCACTTAAAGCTATTCAAAAGCTAGTTCCTTCATACTTTTCCACCTCCTTATAGTTTAATCCTTTCCATATAGCCAATGAGTTATCTTGTTGTTCCTCCTATATCATTCCAGCCCTTTTCTCTGTACCTTTGAATGGGCTGTTTTCCATGTCTGGAATGCTCTCCCTCCTAATTGGTCCCTATTGCTTTCCCTGGTTTCCTTCAAGACATATAACTGACCTGGAAAGACACCAGGGTACTGCAGTAAAGATGGTAAAGGTTCTTCTTTAATGTTATTTCCCTTAATAAAGCAATATTCATTTCTGATGTTGAATCATTTCATTGTGCCAAAGAGTTTGGTAACAAGAATTTTTTTTCTGGGTCTTCAATTACTATGACTGCTAAATTGGCAGGGTACAGCAACTTCAGAAACAGTTGCAGGTTACATCTCCACAAGAGTTGATTCATTGGAAGATATATAGGGACTGGGTTGTAAAAAGGGTCAGTTGGTAGTGATTGCTTCTTTAGCAACTTTTGGTAGTTGATGGGAATATCTGTCTCCATCCCTAAAGGGGCTGCTTTCTGGATGATATCTGGGAGCCTGGGCTGAAAGCAGAACTAGAAGTCTGAAGGTTTGTTGCTACTCCTAGTATTCTTGGACTTACTTGTCCATCAATGGCAGTTAGTAAATAATTGGTGGTGATATAGACAACAATGTTGAGTCTGTTCTGCACAGGATAACTCTCCTTGACAGTTAACTATAGGGCTTAGACTAGAAACAGGCTACTATTTTTATTGACCATGCTTTTCCAGGGCTCTGGAGCTCCCAGACTTGATCCATCTCCATTAGGATCTGAGGGGAAGTAATTATCAGAATGATGGTGGTGGTTTCACTCACTTGGCATATTGCCACCAGTTTTATCTGTCTCAGGATTTCTGGTCCAGTATTCTGTCTGCAAAGCCACACTGCCTCATCTACTTAATCTTCTCCCATGACTCTATTTTAACTTCTGTGTAAACAGTGCTCAAATATATATATATGTATGTATATGTATATGTATGTATATGAATACATATATATATGAATATATATATATATACACCTACCTAGGTTGAAACTCTGGAATAATTTTGGCTCTTCTCTAAACTTCACATCTTATGTAAACACATTGGATAGCTTAAATCTGCTTCCATTTACTACCTGTGTGGTTAAATTACTTAATCTTCCTGGCCTTCAATTTTCTTATCTGTAAAATAAGTGGGTTGGACTAGATGGCTTCTGAAGTCTCTTCAGGCCCTCTATATGCAATCCTGTGATCTGCTAAGTTAAAGCTTTTATAACATGATCTTCTGTCCACTGTTTTTTATTACTATTCCCATTTTATGGCCTTAGTACTTCTTAGTACCAAACTATTTTTAAAAGTTTCTTTACTGGTCTCATTGTATGTAATCTCTCCTTTCTCTAATCTATCCTTAACATATCTACTACTATAGTCTTCTTAGGTATAGATTTAACCATGTCACTCCCATGCTCAAAAAAATTTTACCTATAGAATAAAATGCAAGTTTAAAACTTCCCACATTATACTTACAATCTACCTTTCCGACCTTATTTCACATCATTGCCTTTCATGTTCTCTGTGTTTTAGACAATCTCACAGAGACTAACGCCTTCTAAACATCTCCTAATGCATATAGTTGTTCATGATCTCACCTAAATTTAATGGACTTTCATTTGCCTTTACCACATTTTGCCTTCTATCATATTTATTTGTGTATGTTTTATTATTTCAATCTCCACTCCCAAATCCATGAAATTTTAAAACTCTTGATAATAGAGATTGGGTCATTTTATCTTTGCATCTCCACAAGGAATTCTTTGAATCATAGTAAGGCCTGCTTAAATATCTCTTGTATTGTATTTTTAATCTGTTGAAAAGCACATTACAATATAACTATTTAAATAAAAGTATGAATTAAGAAAAAAGAAAATATTGAAAGGAATGAATAAATTCATTTAGCATAATTTTTTCTCCACAGACTTTCAAACGTGTTTTGATCAGAGAAGGGCAATATGATTCCATCATAGTCTTCTACAATTTGGTCTTCATGCAGAAACTGAAAACAAACATTCTACAATATGCATCTACCAGGGTATGTTGAGAATGTGTTGTGTTTTTGCATCAGAATTTCCAATTAAAAAATGTTAAAACATTTATTTACTTTTGTTGTTATAGCCCCCAACCTTATCACCGATACCTCACATTCCTCGGAGTCCTTATAAGTTTTCTAGTTCTCCTTTACGTGTTCCTGGAGGGAATATTTATATATCACCCTTGAAGAGTCCGTACAAATTTTCAGAAGGTCTTCCAACTCCCACAAAAATGACTCCAAGATCAAGGTTCGTACTAGTTTTCTCTTTGAATTATTGGTAAAGAGCAATAAATTTTGATCCAGGATTAAAAAGTCTTTTTTAAAAAGCCAAAAACCTCTTATCTAAACTTCACCATTCACTTATGTGGTATCTTTAGGCTGATGAATAAAAAAGATCATATGTTAAAGTATAAACTTGTAAATAATTCTCTATTCATTCCTGCTTTCTATTATACACAGTTACTTCTCTCCGTTTAATTGTAAGCCTTTGACATACTTTTATTTTTATTGGAACCTATCTGCTGAATGAAGTAGACTTTTTATATTTCATTTATTAGCCATTCTGAATTCATGAAATGTCTTACGAAGCCTTTTTTGTGGGCCTTGACCACTCTTTCATAATATAAAAGCAATATCTCATTAAAGATGAGAGTACAAACTTGTTAGAACAGATGACTACAAATTAAGACTTGAAACTGTTATTTCTGGTTTTCCCATGGTCTTCTTATATTCCCTTGGGCAAGTCTCTACTTCAAAAGGTTGTTGTGAATCAGTGAGCTGGTGTTTTTGAAGCTCTTTTAGATGCTTAGATGAAAGGTGCAGTACAGCATCGAATTATTATGTTATCATCCACATCAACCACATATGCTTCCTAGCTTTGATGTGCTCCATTTGCCTTATTACAAGGTATCATAGGCTATTTGAAACTTGTTGTGCTTGTGTGCAAAGTGGGAAGAAGATTAACCCAGGAGAGGTATAACATTTTACGATGATAAAAGTGATTGGCCAATCAGATTGTACTTAATGTATAAGAAAATAACCAAGGAGGAAGAAATGTGTTAATAAATTTTGTTTTTTATTTTTTGATACCAAGCACAAAGTATTGTATATGCTTTAAGGAGCCCTCATTAGCTAATAATCTTATTAAATATAGAAAAAGTAATTTTTGCCATGCAAATATATAATCTTTGATTAGATAGAAATACAGGCAGATCTTTAAATATTTAGCAACAGGTATCAGGGTAGGGTCCCCCATTGAAGACTTGAAGACCTGGCTCTGAATCACAGTTCTGATTCCTACTGACTTTGTAACTTGAGCAAATAATTTTTCTTCCTGGTCCTCAGTTTCCCTAAGTCTAATCTAAGTTCTCTAAGATAATCTTATGCATTGTTTAACCATAAGCAAGTCATTTAATTTAATTATTTCATCTTTGAAAGGTCATATTTAATATATATTTCCAAGAGGCAGGGAGAGTATACAATGATCAATATTTTATTGTATGTTTAACACTTAAGATATTATTAATGTGATAGAATTACTCTTTCTTCTTTCTAAACTAATATTTTTATGTTCAATGTATCATTTATTTAGTTTTCATTTGGCCAGCTGCCCTACTAGTAGTAGCATTGGTATTTCCTCCCTTATATTGTAAGTTCATAAAATCATAGGATATTAGAGCTAGAAAGTATTTTCCAAGATCGCTTGGTCCAACCATTGAAGCCAGAGAAATGTCTTGTCCAAGGTCACTAAACTAATTAACATGAAACCTAGAACTCAAAGCCTTGTACTCCTGAAATCTAGTCCAGGGCCATACTGCCTTCCTAAAGGGCAGGAACTATGTCTCATTAATAAACTTGTAAAAGTCTTATGCAAATTAGTTCTAAGTAAATGATTTTTAAATGATAGTAATGAGTCATTCTACACTAATAATATATATTTTGTTTTCTTTGGTAAGCTCAAATGTCTGTTCAAAGGGTTTTTTGGTGGAGAGAAGGGGAGATATTCCTTCCCTCTCCCCTAACATTCCCTCAGTAAACCTTCTGTGGTAACAAAGATTTTTTAAAACATTTTTCTATTAAAATCAAATACATTGACCCTATCCAGAACCATATGCAATATTCTGCTGAGTTACCAGTTTTCAAAGAATTAAATTCCAATAAATGCATTGAATTCTAAAACTATATGGAAAATAATACAGGCCTTCTTTAACAATTTATATAATAATGTATTATCTTAAGTTTGTCATTCTGATCATAAATAATTTTTAAAAATGAAAATGGAAAGTAATATTTGCTAAAGACATAGTAAAGTATCAGATACCTTTTACCATGTATCATTTTTTATTATAGTTGCAATACCTGCTAGAAAAGTTAGAATATATCTCCTAAGACAAAAAGCTACGGTTAGACTTGACTTGGGTTTTTTATATGATAGAAATGTAGGTGATTTGTTAGAAGAAATTCCATTTGTTCATTTGATTCTTTGCTCATATAAAATGTACTATTCTTTTCTTTGATCATGAAATATTCTTTGTAGTGATATTTTAGTATTTCATGTGTCAGTTAGTGGAGTAGATAGAGTGTAGGCCTTGGAGTCAGGAAAATATCTGAATACAAAGTTTGCCTTAGAATCTTACTAGCCATGTTTCTGAATCTGCTTCTCATCTATAAATTTATATAAATCAACTATGAAAATCAAATGAAATTATATATATATATATATATATATATATATGTGTATACACATATATATTATATTTTTATAAAGTGCTATGCAAACTCAAAACACAATGTGTTAGCTATTATTATTAGTGTTCCTATAAACTAATAGTTCAGGATAACACTCTACCATGAAAATCTAAGACATTTGCATATTATGGGAGAAAATTAGGCACCTCTGTTGCTTTTATATTCATAATGAGAATAGCTTTTCAGTATATAGGATGCAGAGAAATCTTGGTTTTAATAAACTTAATATTTAGAACAATATGTTTCTATCAAATTGTCATTTTATTTATAGTCTCAAGCTAATTAATCTGTTTCATTTTTATCTTAACAGAATTTTGGTTTCTATTGGTGAATCATTTGGTGTAAGTATTTTATTTGCATAAAATTATAGTTTTCTTTAAAAATGATAAATTCAAATTCCTCAGTCAAATGTATTATATAGAATTTGAAAGTTCTCTGCAACCCAAGATTAAAAATTATTAAAATTAAAAAAACCCAAAATTAAAAAAAGACAAAAAATAAATTTATAGTAATCTTATACTTGTAATCCAAATTGTCAGAGACTTTGGTTTCTCATATTTTACACAAATATAACAAAATATCGAATCCACATAGCACCACTTTTCTTTTAATTAATGTTCTGTTTTCTCTTCAATAAACAGGAATGAAATTCCTCCCTCCTTTAAAAAAAAAAACATAAATATATATAGTCAAACAAAACAATTCTCACATTGGCCATATCCATAAAACTTATCTACAACTGTATCATGGGGCCATCATATCTCTCTCAAGAGATAGGTAACAAGGTTGAGCTAGGGTCCTTTGAAATCATGCTAATCAGAATTCCTGACTATTTCAAAGTTTTTTGTCTCTCTTTAACAATGTTGTTGATGCATAAATTACTCTTCTCTTTCTACTCACTTCACTATGTATTAGTTTATAAAAATCTTCCTAGGTTTCTTGGAAAGTAACTCCTCCATCATTTCTTATAGTACAGTGGTATTCCATTATATTTACAGACCATTTATTAGTTCAACCATTCTCTAATTGATAGTATTTTAGTTATCTTTACATTTTTCTCCCATGCTATTTAAGCTTCTGGAAAGTCTTTTCAGTGTTATCTAATTCATTCTAGTTCTTAACCAATTTCCTAAATCTTAGTTCTGAGCTTGTTACTCTCTAGCTTTTCCTGTCCCGTTTAGAACATTTATTTGCTAAGAAAATAAGAAAACTGAAAATTTAGAAGGGGTCTTAAAGTTAAACTAGTTCCAATCTAGATCACCCCAGAATAATGGTCTGGACTCAGTGAGAGAAATCCCTATAATCTTCATGAAAGCGTATTCCATTTTTGGATAATTTCTAATTGGTAATAAGTTTTCCTTCTCTTTCCCTCTTAACTGCCACCCACTGGTTCTGGAACTTAGTAAAATAAGTTTAGTTAGTTTTCTACATGACATCTTTTCAGTAGCTCAAAATATTTATTTTTTTCTGCCCTAAGTTTTTTTCTATGTAAAATATCAATAGTTTCTTGAGCCAGTTCTTCTTAGCCTCAAATTTGTCAATATCCTTTTGGAATTAAATTTATAGAACTGCTGGACCCGGCAGGACACAGTACTCCAGTGGCCTGACTGGCCAAAATACAATGAGATTATCACTTCTTTGATTTTGGACATAATATTTATGCTGATATGACCTAAATTCATATTACCTTATTTTAATCCACACTTATGGACATATTTAAATTCACAATTATTAGAATTGTAGACCTTTCTCATATGAAATGACTTCAAATCAAACTCTCTATTCTGTAATCCAGGACTTCTTAAACTTTTTCCATTCATGACAAAATTTTAAGTGATCCTGTCTCAAATCTAAGTCAAGATATTTCTGGTAGTGTTCATGCATGTATAGTGCAAAGTGCATATATCTGTTTAGAGCCAAGGCTGCAATCAAGTTGCAGGATGCAATACAGGCAAGCACTGCCAAGAACACCTTGGATTCATTATGTGTTTGATTTTGAATTAATTTTTGGTCATGTTCAGAAGTCTTTTATTGGTACCAAATTTTTTGTGACTCCCCACATTCAGTTCTCACAGTCCACAGTTTAAGAAGTTTTGCTCTCATCTAAGCCAACAATCTGTCAGTCAGCAGTTTCCCTGTGGCACAAAGACAAAAATTAAATAGTTCTTGCCCTTATAGAATTTACATTCTAATAAAGAAAAAAAAATGTGTGTAATTATATACAAAAGACATGGAAAATAAGTAAAAAGTAATTTTGATAAGGAAATGCTGTCTACTGGGGAAACCAGAAAAGAAGATGGTGTTTAAGCTGAGCTTTGAAGGAAACTAGAGATTTTAAGAAGCAAAGATAAAAAGAGAATGAAAACTAAGGAGAGAAGATAGCCTATACAAAGGTATATATGGGAGCAGAAGATACAATTTCCTGGGAGGAACAGTAGGGAGGGACAATTTGGCTGGAAGGGAAGTCACATATAATAACCTTGAGAAAAGTAGGTTAGAACCACTCTGAGGGGCTGACCTGCTTGGAATCAGGGAAACTCATCTTGTTGAGTTTAAATAGCCTCAGACACTCCCTCAGCTGTGTGACCCTCTACAAGATATCTAACTCTTTTTGCCTCAGTTTCCTCATAAGTAAAATGAGCTGGAGAAGGAAATGGCTAACCACTCCAGTAGCTTTGCCACAAAACAATCAAACAAACAAAAAATCCAGCCAAATGGGGGGTCACAAAAAATCAGACACAACTGAACAACACCTGGATTCCAGACACAGTTTATATTTTATTCTAGAAGGTCACTGAGTTTGTTGAACAGAGGAATGATATGGTGAAACTTGTGCTTCAGAAATAGCACTTTGTAAGCTCTGTGGTGAATGTATTAGAGGCAGGAGATAAAGAGGCAGGAAAACCAATTAGAGTATTATGATAGTCTGAGTAAGAGACAATGAAGTTCTGAGGTAGAGTAGTAGTTTCATGAATTGAGAAATACGTGAAAGAGATTATAAAACTGTAAGACTTGACAAGTCTGATTCAGTATTTGATATGAAAGATAGTAAGGAGAAAAGGCTGTCTCTGAGGTTGAAAAATTGGCTGGCTCGAAGGATAGTGTGCTATTTCCATATAAAAATATATAAGTTTGAAGGGATGATAGGTTAAAGAAGAAAGATAATAATGGATTTCTGTTTTGAACATTTTGAATTTTAGGTATATAACAAAACCTGCTTTGAAATATTTAATAGATATTTGGTGATGTGAGATGAGCTCAATAGAGAGTCTAGGAATATACAGTCTATAGCAATGAAGATAGCCAGAAATTCTGAGAGATAAAAGTGGGGGGGGGATGGGAGGGTAAGAGAAGAAGGAGGGGAGAACACATTCTCTCAAGAGAAAGTCTTTGTGAAGTTATGGAGGAGGAAGAGAAAAAGTTGGATTTAGAGAAAAGCATGTAAGCCAATTTACCTGGAAAGTATAGTATATGAAGGCAGATGATATGAAGGTATTAAGCAGGGTAAACTGAAGCAAGTTTGTGAATAACTCTAACTGCCAAACTTTTTTTAAGTTTAATTTAATTAATTAAATTTAATTTTATCCTAGAAGCAAGAGGAAACCACCAAAGTTTTTTGAGCAAGAGAGTGATATATTTGGACCTATACATGTACATTTGGGGTTTGTTTTTTTCACACAAAGTAAAAGACAATACATTTTATGTATTATTACTTTATTTGTTAAGTTTTGTCTTTTTAGCTTTAGTTTATTATTTTAGTCTATTTAATAAATCTTTGGGGATCCCAGTTCTATCATCCATAATAGTTATCCCTCCCTGATACACATCATCCCTATTTTGTATTTATTTATCACATTTGATCCATTTTTTTATCCATATATCTCACAGCTATCCCTTTCTTTTCATTGACAAAGTCACTATTCTACTTATCATTTCTTGCCTGGATTCTACAATAGCTTTCTCATTGGCAGCGAGATGGTGCGATGAGTAGAGGTCTGAATCTGGAAACAGGGAGACCTGAATTCATATCCAACTTCATATTTCATAGTTGACCTTGAGCAAATCATTTATCCTCTTTTTTCTTACTTCCCATAGTTGTTGTGAAGATCAAATGAAATAACAAAACACTTTGCATACTGAAAACACTAGATAAATTCTGGCTATTCTTTTTTCTTATTGTTGTTCCATGCTTCTAATCTTTCTTTGCTCACATATACTCAGCAGTTCTCCGTGACCTTTAGAATAAAATTTTAAAATCCTCAGAATAGCACTTAAAATCTTCTGCAGTTGGCTCCAATATAACATTATAATTTTATTTCTCATTACTTCCTTTCTTGACTCCATTTCAATAAAACTGGTCTATTAAATTCACTCTAAATTATAATCCATCTCCCACTTCTGTACCTTTGCACAGATTCTATCCTACCCATCTCCCTTACAGTGCCCTTTCTAATCACCCATGTTGTTGTTAGTTCTCTTAAAAGCATTTTTTATTGGTTTGTCTATATGTTGTATTTACTCATCCATCTACATATTATTTCTCCTTGATAGAAGGTAAGTTTCTGCAGAAATTGTTCCGTTTTTAATCTTTGTTTCCTAGTATCTATCATAGAGCATTGCATATAGTAGGTACTTAATATATATTTATTGAATTGAATTGTTGAATTCATAAATTTGTTAAGTATTCTATGTATGATTCTACTCAAGTCATCATTAAAAATGTTGAAAAGAAAAGGACCAAGGATAGATCCCTGCAATACTACTGGTGGTCAACTGGTTCCAAAACTATCATTGCAAACAATGATATTGGAGAGACTTTATTAATACCTTTCTACAGGGCAGATATACTATGTCCATCACATTCCCTTAATATAATAGTCAATAGTAAAAATAGTTAAATAATTATGTCAAAAAAGCAAAGTAGGTAACTGAAGCATGATTATTCTTAATATATCTGTGCTGGCTCTTAGTGATTGCTTCTGTCTTTCTAAATGCCACAAATTGATCCTTTAATATAATCCACTCTAGAATATATTTTTACCAGAATTGAAATCAAACTTAAAACTCTATATTCTAAAGTACTGACTTTATTTTTTAGAAATTAGAATAGTGTTCACATATTTCAAATATTGTAAAACTACATTTCTGTCTTTCACCACATTTCTTCAAAAATATCAGAGTGATTCCATTATCACATCTACTTATAATATGCTAGAATATAGTTCATATGAGTCTGTTGAATTTCTTGAAGGTTACTAATACATTTTACCATCTTTCTATTGATCGTAGCTTTTCAGTTCTGTTAATCACTTTTTCCCTTATTTTTACCTTCATGAATATAATTTTCCATAGTAAACAGAAGCAAAAAAGATGACTAGTTCTACCTTCTCCTATCTTTCCATCTACGCTAAGCAGGAATTCTTTCCTTTCCATAAAGAAATATATGTCAGTATAGCTTAAAGGACCTTTTTTGTTGTCCTTAGCATTTATCATAATGCTCACATAGGACTTTGTCTTCTGACACAATTGTTAGAGGATTTTCCACTCTTATTAATACTATATATTCATTATAGCCTCTGTTATTACTTAGCTTATATTATATATTAATAAAAGTGTTGAGCAGAACAGAGCTGAGGCTAGATTTCTGCCACACTCTACTGCAGAACATCTTCCAGGGTGACATGGATTCATTAATCAACTTTCTTTGGTTCCTCAGTTTCCCCTTCATTTGCACATCTTGTATCTGTTCTTTGAAAATTTAAATTCATCATTGAGCTCCTGATTTAATCATATTAGGCTCTTTAGTCTTATTTTTCCTATTTCTTTCTCCTTCAACAAATGTTTATTGAGACTATACTATGTAAAATGTGTTTTAGTGTCAGACAATATAAATATAAGCAATCCTTGACCTCCAAGAGTTTGTAATTTCATAGAGAAAAGAAGCCATGCTTAAATATGATATAAGGTAGAATATAAGTGTAAAAGAAAAATGGAGACAGAGGACTATGAAAATTTGAGGAAGAGAAATTGTGGTGAAGGAGCCAGTATGTGAGTTGGCCTTTAAATGAGGAGAAAGTTTTAATCAGCTAGAGATGTGTCCTGAATTCCTATCAGGAGGAGAGAATGCAATGTAATCTATGGCTAAAATATAGACTGTGAGAAGGAAAGTCTCTATTAAAAGATCAGTAAGGATTGTCCCCACAATTTTGTTAGAAGAGAGATCTCCTAAACTGATTTCCTTTTTAGAGTCTCAGGTTTTTCTGAACTCTTTGAAGTCTGCATTTCTAAGATACAGGATACTATTCAGACTATTCCTGGCACATAATATTCTTATTTGCTATAAACTTGAAGAACACTGATCCTTTCCTAACAGAGCTCCCACTTCACCAAGCATTTCTCCATTGTTAATCAGAATCAAGATTCAGAATAAAATTTTCTATTGCAGCTTTCTTTACTTTTTAAAGAATTAACTTACTATTAAGGCAAGTTAAGAATTTATCAGATAGTCTATGCATTTAATTCTGAATAGTTGAAATAGATAAAGCAATTCTGGGGAAAGAGATAAAAGGAAGATAGCCTATAACTGCTATCACTAAAGTGATAGGGAGATAGCAGGCCTATCTATCTTTGTTGTTTTTCTGTTGTTTCAGTCTTATCAAACGCTAGATTTTCTCCGCAAAAACTGGAGTGGCTTGCCAATTCCTTCTCCAGCTCATTTTATAGATGAAAAACTAAGGCAAGCAGAAGTGACTTACTCAGGATCATACAGTTAGTGTACATCTGAGATCAGATTTGAAGTCAGGAAAATGAGTCTTAAGGGACATAGAAATTTCACTTAAAATAAATGCAGAAAATGTAAAATTTTAGTAGTCTTCCTACCAAGACAAACCCAAGAACTATTCGGACACAATTATAAAGTACTTTTCACACAAAGATAGAACTAAACAATTAGAAAAATATTCATTGTTTGTGAGTATCCTGCAGCAACATAATAAAAATGACAGAACTATGTAAATTAATTTACTTATTCAATACCATACCAATCATACCACCTAAGAAATATTTTTATGGAGCCAGGAAAAACAAAACAAAAAACAAGTCACTTGGAGAAAAAAAAAGGTCAAGAATATAAAGGAAATCCATGGGGGGGGAAAAAAAGATGAAAAAAATGTGGCCTAGCAGTATCAGATTCAAACTGTAAGTGGTAAGTATCAAAACAATCTGATAGTGGCCAAAAAATAGAGCACTGCATCAATGGAATATATTAAGTACATGATACATAGTAGTAAATAGCCATAGTTAGAAAGCAGTTTGGCAGAAACTAGGAATAAATCCATATCTCATTCTCTATACCAAGAAAAGGTCAAAATGGGTACATGATTAAGATATAAAGGGTAATATCCTAAGCAAATTAGAGGAGCATCGAAAATTTTACCTGTCATAGCTATGGATAAGAGAAGAGGGGAGACCAAACAATATAAAAAGGCTGATGGGAAATAAAATGAATAGTTTTGGTTACATGAAATTAAATAATTTTGCACAAACAAAATTATTTAAAGCTAAAATTAGAAGGAAAGCAGGAAACTGGGTGGAGGGAGTTATAGCAAATTTCTCTAATAAAGTTCTTATTTTTCAAATATGTAGGGAATGGAATCAAATTTATAAATATAAGAGAATGCTCCAGTTGGTTAATGGTCAAATGCTAGAGGAGAGGTGGAAAAGCAGAAATACTAATACATTGTTGCTGGAGAGCAGTTTGGAGCTAGCTGTCCACAGGGCCACAAAAGTGTACGTAATCTTTCACACAGCAATACCATGATCTAGGTCTGAATCCCAAAAAGATGAAAGGAAAAAGAAAAGGATTTATTTGTGCAAAAATATTTACATCAGCTGTTTTTGTGGTAGCAAGGAATTGGAAATTGAGGGGATATTCATTAATTGCTGCATCTAATGTTATATGTAATAGGTGTTTAAAAGATGTTGATACAGACATAAATGCTATGTATGAGTAGAAAAATTCCATATCTTTGTGCAATTGTTTTTTTTTTTTCTTTCTCATATTTGTCTAAAACAAGAGGTTATTTCCCCCACCTTTTATGGTCCCCAACTCTCCCTTCTCCAAACTTAAATATTTCTGATGAAAGCATCATTAGTTTTCCAATTACTAGGATTCCTAGTTGAAATCAGCTTTGACTATTCACATTCCCTTAGTTCTCAAAACCAGTCCATTAATTCTGTCTCCATAAGATTACCTAGTCACTACTGTCATATGCCTCGGAGAGATCTTGAAAGATAAGAATTGCAAAGAGGTTACTAGATTTAGCAATTTATATTATTATATCCCTAGCTCCCTTGCAGAGTCCCTGGCACAAAGTAGGAGCTTAATAAGAGATTGATTGATTGATTATTAGATAAGTGTAATATGAATGACAAAATATTCTTTATGACCTTCATTTACGACTAGACAGATGGTTCCAACTTCTTAAATTTTAAGTCCATACCACACACTGTTAGATTAGGAGCACACCTTATTTTTTAGGACAACCATGAGGAAAGATTCCAAAAATGTATGGAGCCAGAGAATTTCTGGGAAATGTCTAAAACTCATTAAACTAAAGCAAAGCAGGAGCTTCATGGGGAATGAGGGTAAAGAGATAAGAAATAAAAGTAAGGGTGATGAGCTACAGTTACATATAATATATGCCCTAACTTTGACAGGTTCTTCCCATTGATCAGGTGGCAAAATAATTAAATACTTTCTTATTATTTTTTCAAGCTGAGTAATTAAACTTGTTTCATGCTTTGCTACAAGTATTACTTTGCTGCCTTGAGAAGTGCTAAGAGTCCAGATTCCTTTGATTTTAAATGACTAAACTGTTAGTAATTTTGTAATTTCTAGACTTCTGAGAAGTTTCAGAAAATAAACCAGATGGTATGTAGCAGTGACCGTTTGCTCAAGAGAAGTGCTGAAGGAAGCAATCCTCCTAAACCACTTAAAAAACTACGCTTTGATATTGAAGGAGCAGATGAAGCAGATGGAAGGTATGTACTTTTCTATTAGAATTACACTGCTACATTCTAAATGTCTGCTACAGGGACTCAGAATCAGAGGAGCCTACATTCTAAGCTCTGCTATTGACTAGTTTTATTTTAAAGACAGTTACCTTTTCTGTGCCTCAATTTCTTTATCTGTCTATTGGAGAAAAAACCCTATTCTAATTTCATAGGATTATTTTGAAATTAAATGAGATTATAGGTGAAGATTTGAAAAATTGAAATATTATGGTGTCATCACCTTTTACTACAGTTTATTTGAGAAAAAGAATATTTAATAATAGCTATTGTAGTGCTACTGCAATTTTATAATTCATTAACACTAAAAAATAAAGCCCTTTAATCTTAAAAAAAAGCTGAATTAATATTTTAATGAAAATTGCTAGAAAAAATTATGTAGCTCCATGATTTGGGGAAGATTTATATTTGATTCACTTTTATAAGATTGTAAAATTAATCCATGCACTAAAATAATGGTTAAAACTATACATAATGAGCTGTGATAGTCCTGGGGTCAGAATAAAAAGTGTAGAAATTTGAATCCCATCTACCTTTGACTTTCTCTGTGATCTTGGGTACATTACCATATCTTCAAATCTTCAGTTTCCTCAACTATGCAAACACCATGGAGTTATTGTAAGGATCAAATGAATTAATATTTTAAAAATACTTTCTATAATTAGAAAATACTATAAAATATGATCTATTACAAATGTACATACATGTGCATGGGATAATACTTTTTTTTTTTCCCACAGCAAACATCTCCCTGGGGAATCTAAATTTCAACAAAAACTTGCAGAAATGAGTAAGTATATATGATTTTTTTGTAGATGCTCAATGAGAAACAACTTATGATAATTTTAGAAATTGAGATTAGAAAACTTGGCTTGTAGAAACTCATATGTATAAGAATGACAACTAAAGAGTGTTTCAGCAAACATCTAGTAAGCACTTACTGTGCTAGGTTCAAGGAAGATAGATTCCATTTGTCCTCCAAAAGCTTATAGTTCTTCAGTGATCAAGGGATATTTGACATGTACATGTGATAATAGCAAAGGAGAGTTGCAAGAAATCTTAAGTTGTAAAAGGAGGACCCTTTTCTTTATGAAAATGTTTACTATGAAATTCCTCATACAGAGGAATTACTCCTATAATACTTAAAATCATATCCAATTTAAAAAAATTTTTTCAAATGGTCTACTTTTATCTCTTTTGGTACTTTGCATTGACTTGTACTCTTAAGAATTTTAACTCTCAAATGTTGTTGTTCAGTTATTTTTCAGTTATATCTGACTTTTGGTTGAGGTTTTCTTGGCAAAAATACTGGAATGGTTTATCATTTCCTTCTCCAGCTTATTTTACACATAAGAAAACTGAGGCAAATTAGATTAAGTGATTTGTCCAAGTTCACACAGCTAGTAAGTGTCTGAGTCCAGATTTGAACTCAGGAAGATTTGAAGCCATTTAACAAATATACTATTTACCAACATGTGATGAATTTTGGAGGTTACAGAGTTACAGTTAAAAACAAAAAATACTCTGTGAAAATCTGTATGTGTTCTGCAAGTACAACTAAGTTGCTATAGTTAATTCATTTCCTGGTGACCCATTTAGAGATGAGTAACAAACTTCTCTTTTTAGGACAGTGGCCAAAGGCTTTGTATTCTGAATCTAATTAAGCAGCTGAATAATTCTACCCAAGAAGTAGGCTTAACCCCTGTGGCTCAGAAACTCCTGTGATTCTTCATACTTCTCAAACCTTATGAATCCCGAAAAAGGTTATCACAAAATGCTGAGACCTCTAGGAAAAAAAAAATAAATAAAGATCTCTATCTAATTGTAGTCAGTCCACTTTATGTACTTTTCCAAACTAACTCATCCCCAAGCAGAATTCTTAACCGTTGATATTTTCAGCTTTTTTCTTTTACTGTTTTTCAATTATTGGATTTAAATAACTCTTTGTGAAGTGACAACAATTTTTGCTATCCTTGGGCAAGTAGTTTTATCTCCAAAAAGTAGTTAGTCATAACTTTGTAAGATCAACTTAGAGCAGAGATAGGACCAACTCGAAGAGAGCACACTGCTCAGGGGTGATTTCAGGTCAAGCCCGATGGTTCCAAGGAAGCCAAAATCTGTGGTTTATGACATGAGGCTCACGTGGCCAGTTTGCATATGGTTCTCTAGCAGAGGAGATTCTGTCTGTTTCTCTCCACTTTTATCCCTCCCTTCCACCTTCCTTCCTTCTCTCCCTTCCTCTCTCCCCCTCTCTCTTTCTCTCTCTCTCTGTCTTACACACACACACACACACACACACACACACACACACACGTGAAAAAAGTAATTTGTTCTTATTTTTAGCATTCTCAATTACTTCGTTATACTTCATACTTTATAAATAGAGTGGTAACAGTTTGAGACAGTAGTATATACTCAATTCTAGCATTGTCTCACTGTGTGACAAACATATGGTGGTTATTTTTTAAGTCTATTTATTCTTGTATTTCTTTATTTTTTTAGGGACAGCTGTGGTATAATGCTTAGAGCTCACTATTTAAAAGTAAGGCTCAAAGTCAGGAAGAACTTGGGTTCAAAATTCACTTCTAGTTCCTAAAAACTTCATGTCCTTGGACAGGTCATCTAACTCATAGAGGTCTCAAGCAACTTTCTTGGATTCATCTAAAAGTTATTAGATGGGCTAGGGAGTTGTAAAACCAGAAATTTATCTAAATCCTTAGGTTTTTGTATTTTATTGGGTTTAGTCCGATATTAATCAGTATTATTGATCTGTATTCTGTACAGAGTGTTAACATTCTTAATGGTTTTTATTGTGTTTTTCTTTAGCATCTACTCGTACAAGAATGCAAAAACAG
The DNA here is from genome assembly GCF_048593235.1 of Sminthopsis crassicaudata. Taxonomy (NCBI): domain Eukaryota; kingdom Metazoa; phylum Chordata; class Mammalia; order Dasyuromorphia; family Dasyuridae; genus Sminthopsis; species Sminthopsis crassicaudata. The sequence continues at coordinate 565,424,072 of NC_133619.1, forward strand.
AAAATGAACAATAGCATGGATACCTCAAGCAAGGAAGAAAAGTGAAAATCTTCTCAGGATCTTGCTCAGCACTGTGTATGCCTCTTGTCTTTGTTCACTTGACTTTCCTTTACCGAACAGCATACAGTCTGGTTTCTGTTTACTACCATATATAGTATAAATACAGCTTTCAGCTTGAGAGAAGAATCTTTTAGGGGCATTTTGTGTGAGATCCCTGAATTACTTACAGTGTTGTCATAGTATGGACAGTGGTTTTGTACAAGATGTAGTGTCTTATGCAACTATTGCCACTTTAAAGTTGTGGGAGATTGTTTTCAATTTCTAAAGTATAAAGAAAATGTTGTGTTTTGCAGATTAGGTATAAAACCAATGCAGACACATCCATCATTATCCTTCTGAATACTTTGCCTTATAATATAGCATGTGTATGATGTACTCCACTTTTATTAATTTATGTATTTTTTTTAATTTAATGTGGGCACACTAGGGAAGATTTTCCCATCTTCCAGATGCAAATTGGTTGATTGCTTATTCATTTTTGTTATCTTGCCTCTTCAGCCAAAATAGATAATGAAAATTAGAAAAATTACTTGAAAAAAAATACTGATTTTTTTTATACATTAACACTTTATTTTACTCTTAGAATCTGATACACTGTTTATTTTGCAAATCTTGTAACATAAGTACAAGCAGAAAGCAAAGTATAAACTCCTGATTCTGCCGTACTACTGATAACAGGTTCCACACCTCAGCACTAGGAAACATTTCTTCTTGTTTCTGTCCTCCATAGTACTTATGTTTGAAATCTGGGCATTTGACAACATAAACCAACTAAATTACTGAATAAAGTACTGGTCTGAGTACTTGAAAAGGGCCATGTGTTTACTGTGCCCCTCATAAAATATAGTCCATGTGCACTTTTAATCTTACTCTGGATCATAAAGAATTAAAACAGAAATGAATTGTTCGATAGATGCTAATGACACTGTTAGCTACAGAAAGCTCTACCTTTATGTTTCTGACTAAACAAAGGATCATATGATAATTGTTCTTCCATTGAATTCCAATAAGGAAAGCTTAAGTATTCTCTAGAATGACTATTAAATGTCATCTATGCTTTAAGATTTTCCTCTTAATTCATCTATTGAAACCAGGTAACCTAACACTTTTTTGCATTTTACAAAACATTCTTTCATCCTAAAATTGCAGCTCAGCAGATGTTTTTGGGTTTAGCCTTCTTAAAATTTAGACATTCATTTATGGAGGTGAACTTTTATGCAGCTGCTCCAATCCAAAGCATCTACAGTTTATGGAAAAATGCTTTTTGGGGCACCCAAAGGTATATTTAAAATGTTGTGTGGGTAACTTATTTAGAAAGTGGAGAATTAAAAATAGGTGATATTTAAGGTTAGCTTCATTTAGGTTTTGGAAAAAATCACTTTTAGTCAATATATATACCCTGAGCCTTTTTAAAAATTCACTTACCCTGATTTGAACTGTTTGTTAGGAAATGAAATTTTATTTCATGGTCAGTTAAATTTTAATCTTTCATGTTGTATCTGACCATGTTCCACATATACTTACAAAAAGGATTAGAATATAAATGATTTCCTCATTTTTATATGGCTTTCATGAAGATCATTTTAGCCTGTAAGTCAAAGACTTCCATATACTTTTGCTATATTTACATAAGGATAAATGCTAAAGATTTAGGAACTTAAGAGAAATACATTGTACAGTTCCTAAATGTGCCAGCAGATCTCTCTTACTGATGGCTTGATACTTTGTTCATATGATTTAAAGAGTGTACATTTAAAGTGTATTAAAATTGCTATTTTCTATAATTACTAGCTACTTTAAGAATAAAATAGCTATTGAGACTTCAAAATATTTTTTTCAGTGTCCCATAAGTGTATGTGTGTGTACATTCAGATAAAGTGATTGAAGTATTTTTATTATATGAGATGAATGAGAATTTTTAATTCTCAGAATTTTTAATTTCTAAACTTTTTTCTGAAACTATTAACCCAACTTTTGCCATCATTTAAGAATGTGAAGGTATCTTGTTATTATAGATCTTTTAGTCATATAATTTGAATTGAAGATTTTTCATCCTTGGCCATTTCTGTTTGTATTGTAATGAACTTATATAAGTAGAGATGTACAATTGCATAATATAAGTGGTATTATCCTTCCTTTTAAAAAAGTCATTTGTCTCTGAAATTAAGAGATAAAATGTTAAAGAAGAGAAATTTGTAGAGGCTTGAAGTGTGGCAGAGGCAGGTAGGTAGCATACTTGATAGAACCTTGAACTTAGAATTAGGAAAATCTGAGTTCAAATCCTACCTCAGACACAGCAAAAATGATATGATCTTGGGTAAGTCACTCAACCTCTGTCTTATTTTAGTTTCCCCAGCTCTAAAACTCTGCTTTCCAGAATTGTTGGGAAGATAAAATGAGATAATATTTTAAAATATTTTGTAAATTTTAAAATACTATGTACAGCTATTATCATCATCATCAATATCATTATGTGATTATTTTTGATGGAACAGCTTAATTGTGGTAAAGATCAAGCTTAACATTACCATACTGTTTTCCATTTCTACACTGAAATATTAATTTTAACAGAATGCTTTAGTATTGTTAAAAGGCAGTATATAAGTGATTAGATAAAGATTTTTAACTCTAAGTTCCCCTGGACTTACTTTTTATGCTACAAGAAAATAAAATGGTCTCCTTAACCTCTTAAAAGTCTTAGTCCCACCTGCATAAAATAAGAGTTCATTCTCCTATATCCTTCTCCTTGCTGTTAAAGACCCTAAAAATCTTAGGAGGGCTTTTACCACTAAAATATTCTTAAATAAAGCCTAACAGGAGAATTTTAACACAGATTTAAGAACATAGAACAATGAACAAAAGTCTTCTTAAAACAATTGAAAAGGAAAAGTTGAGGGCAGTTTATAATAAAGGTTAATAAAGGGTTTTAAATTAAAAAAAAAAAAGTCATGATGGCCAGGAGCAAAATCATCAGGTTCACTGAATGAAATGGCAGATCTGTTATCACTGGCCCCGTCATAGGTCTGGAACATCTGAATTAAAAGGGCAACTTCTTGAAGGCAGCTCATCCCAGGACTTAAACTGATAACCAGATTCACTTTGTACTATTTGGTGTTCTCTGGCACGTAAGCCAAACTCTCCCACTCCCATCAAAAAAAAATACCAAATGTTGGCCCTCTTAGAGGTGTCCTGAAAGAGACTTCCTTATTTGGGGGATGGGGAGGGGATAGTGTTAAATAAAGACTTCCTTTCTTTTTTATCCAAGTATCAAGATTGTGGCCAAGTAATAGAGACTGTCTTATTTCTTAGTATTCTGCTTTTTTTCATTCATTCATGGAATCTCTTCATCAAATTGCCTCTTAAGGAATCTCTTTTATCAAATAAACTCTCTTTCATTATTGTTGTAAAAAAAATTCAACTTCTCATTATAATTTGAAAAGTAAAACCCCTCATAATAATTCCATCCTCTGGTCTCCCAAACCTTGTCTGGAAAAGAAATGTCTGAACCATATACAACTGCTATACAAAACCCTCTGAGAGGGTGGGACCCTTAAGGCCCAGGTATATCTGCACAGAAGATAAGAGTGAAGAAAAGCTGGCAAGGAACAACCAGAATTATATCCATCAGAGATCTTTTTGGATCAAGAGAATCCTCCCAATAACTTTTGGATCCAAAACACTGTGGGGAGTAGCGCACTGATTTATTAGATATAGGATCCTGGGAAATAGGAACTGCAGTCCAGATACTAAAGAGTATAAACATAAAGGTATTGTTTTCAAAGTCTGTTCCAGTGGTGTATGATATTAATTGTAGAAGGATGATAGAAGGAAAATCAACAAACTCAATTCCAGGTGTTCCTCAGAGTAAAATGGATGCCCTGATTATTGGTGATTGTACAAGGGGAGCCTAACAAAGAAGGCTATGTTCTGTAAGAGCCTTGAGAGCAGTTTGATTTTTGGGGAGTTTGGGGGGGTCATTTTCTTTTCCGTAGCAAACCTAATTAGCATTCTTCACCATGAATAGAGATCATTTGCAGGAAGGAAAAGTCTCTTGCCCTATGATAGGGAACAAAAGCTGGTAGAAGAGATAAATCAAGAATTATATGGAATCACAGCATACTGATAGATTTGGAGTCAGGAGCCCAGGAGCAGATCCCACCACTGCCATTCACTATCAGTGTGACTTTGGGCAAGTGACTTCATATTCCAAAGCCTCGATTTTCTCATATGTCAAATGATGGGGTTAGGCTTGGCAACCTCTGAGGCCTGTTCTCAAATTATGAGTCTGTGATTTTATGAAAAAGGTGGCTTGAGATGAGCATGTGGAGCAGGTTTCCTGATTTGAGGTCCACAAACTAATACCCCCTCAAAATATCACTGGGTAAATTCCAGGGGCTCTGGGAAATTAATTGTGAAAAGAGTTACATCTTAATTTTCATTATCCTCTCACCAAAATTGAGCTTTTATTTAACATTATGAATGTAGACAGAGATTATTCTGAGAGGGAGAGAGAGATCTTACCAGATTGCCAAAGGAGTCCATGACCCACACACAAATGGTATCTCATGCCCTGTACAGACCTTAATATGAGTGAAGGAATAAAGAAAAAGTACCAAGTACTTGCTGTATGCACAGCACTATGCTAAGAGTTGGGTGTATGCATTCCCTGTCCTCAAGGAGTGCAGGTTTTGGCCAGAGAAACGACACCCATGAAGGGGTTTAGGGTAGGTCCAATGTAAAGTCTCACAGACCTGACAGTGCTACAGCAAAGCAGACAAAGCTGCTTTGCTTTCACTGACAAAATCATATCCATTTGTGATGTTAAGCATTTTGATGGTGCCTAGGGCTTTGGAGGTAAAACCTTTGTTCTCTGGGCCATTAATAGCCATGACTGCCAAGGAAGCTGGGCTACTACACCTATAGAAGCAATTGCCAGGCCCTAATTACAGAGGAATTATTTTCCCTGATTGCCTCAAAGCCTGGGGTAGAGGCAGACAATCTATGGGAGGACAAGGGAAGGAATGCTGCCACTACTGGGGTTCTTGGGCATCCCTGCCCACTGGTGGCAGCTGGTGAAGGTGGGCTTCTTATCATGATTCCTTTAATAATGGCTTCCTAAGATGAGAGAGGCAAAAGAGGGAGGGGGAAAAATTGGAACACAAAATATTGTTGACTATCTTTACATGTATTTGGAAAAAATAAAATGCTATTGAGGAAAAATAATGAAAGCTGCCCAAGCTAGAAATAGAACCTGAAGTCTGAGGGGGATAATTTGGGGAGGGAGGAAGAAAGGAGAAATGGAAAAGATCAGGCTCTTGGCTATTCTCCACCAGTATCTGAGGAATTGTAATGGCCAAGCTAAATATGGTTAAATATTAATTGCCCAGCACATATACCCTGCTATCTCTCCCTTGGGGTGTCTTGCTGTCTACTGCATGGGTGTCAGGTGGAGGTAAATGGCTCCTCCACGGGCATTGCTTCTTAGATAATAACTGCAGGGATTGATCTGGAAGGAGGACCAGGAGTCTAAGAAACACTGATATGTCATGGACTCACTGGAAGTAAAGAGTAAGCACCTTCCCCATTATTATGGCTGTGAGGCCATAGCTAGAAGCCCTACAAACAAAGTCTCATATGGTAGGAGGCAGCCGAAAAATTCTATCATCAGTCCTGACCTTTAATTACTGACTTCTATTCCCTCCAGGCTCCCTGGACCATCAGGACAAGTCTATAGCCATTGCCCAGGGATTAGTATAAATGTTGTCTGCCCATCTCTCAGTGCATGCAACTTGGCCCATTGGGAGGCCTTGTCAGGATCCTGTCCATTAAGGTGTCCTGATTATGGGATTAATAGCTGCTAGGAGTCCAATTACATAGACCTTCCTCATGGTTTGCAGTGAAACAAGCAAAAGAACACTCTCCAATAGATGAATCCTCATAAGCAGTAGGACACTGGGCTAGAAGGAGAGGTAAAGCATTTGGTCCTGGATGGGAGGTCTCTCTCACCCCCTAGTAAAGGCACAGTCTGTTCTGACAAGGCTTTTCTTACACCCTAGTGCCCAGGTGAGCACTGTCTGGAATGTACCATTTATATTTAACAGTAAAGCCTATTCCCTGCCCATCTTGTTTGAGGACCCATTTTGTGTTACCCAATTTACCATGATGCTACATCATCCAGCAACAACCAGGACCCAATGACATGCAAATTACTGTTTCTCAAACATATATAACAACCAAGATCACTTTAGGGAGCTTATAGCATCCAAAGCCTAATGGTCATTTAGTCCCAGAACCCCTTGTTCTATGCCAAAGGTTTTTAGCCTGATCTTTCTTTTTGAATAGAGACCTTCAGGACTATGGGATTATAGGCTCCCTAGGATTATAAAAGAGCCCAAGGGAAAACACTACTAAACAACTCACCTCAGTTCTAACAAGGTTAGTTAACCCATTCTAGTCCCCACTCCAAAAAAAAAAAAAAATGAACTTAGAACTGTACATATTAGGGGCAGCTAGTTGGTGTAGTAGATAGAGTACCAGCCTTGAAGTCAGAAGAACCCAAGTTCATATCTGGCCCCAGACACTTAACATTTCCTAATGTTAAGTCACTTAACCCCAATTACCCTTGGGGGGAGGGGGGAAGAGAGAGAATTGAACATATTTGTGTATTTGGAAAAAATGAACTTAACAAGTAACTCAGTAAATAGGGACCATCAAAACATTCAGATCAGGAATAATCCCTAAAAAGTCAATAAATGTCTGGGTCTGGTTTTGGTTTGTGGGAGAGCAAGCATCAATACTTTTTTATGGACTACATCTGTTATCTTCTGGGTTCTCCCGACCCAATGGGTTTATAAAAATTTAACTAGGCCAGTTGGACCCTGTATTTTCTGAAAGTTAATTTCTCATTAATTTCTCATCCTTCCCCTTTCTTTCATATGAGCCACTCTCCAATTTAGGTCTTTTGGCATAATGGCTCCATCTGTCCCAGTTAACGTTACATTATCAATATGATGGTAATCATAAATATCCTTAGTAAATGGGGTTTCTTTCTGGTCTCTATCAAACTATAGCAATATGAGAGAGAATTCACACAATTTTAATATAGTGATTAGTATAGTGAAATACTGAAATAGTGAAAGAATACTGAATTCAACTAAAAGCAAAATGTTTCTGACTGGTGTCAGCTACATGAATATTAGGGAGCTCAATAACCCTGCACCACAGACACAGCACTTTGGCTTTCTGGCCTATCAAGCTAACAAGGTCGGGGATGGCTATATAAACAAAGTACTGCAGCCTCCTTACTAGCCTCCCCTACTAAGTAAGAAACATCTTTCATCCTGCTCTGGGATTTAACATTAACTACACAGGAAAGTTCTAGCATCTCTAGGAACTTCCATTTAGCCCTCCCTACCCAGGTAAGGAAACTACTATAAGTATCTGTACAGGACTTTTATGACTATAATAGATTCCTCCTAGTCAGTCACCACAAGGGGGACTCAAAGAGGTTCTCCCGAGCTAACAAATGTTACTTCCCTTAGTGGTTTGTCCCAGTTTGGGATGTTCCTCTAAAGTTATTGAGGGTCCCTTGGTATTATAGTAACCTCACTGGCTGTTACTGATGCCAATATCGAGCATCTTTGAATGTTCCATCGACCCTATCCTTCCCCCTTTTCCAAGCTACTATGGCTCAAGCAAATGGCCTCTTATTCTCTTATCTTGCTGACCCATTAAATTTTACTTATCTCCATGGTCCTAATGAAAAACAGCCTGAACCTCAGAGGAACCTTGGCTTTTACTCTAGAGGTCCCTCAATCTAAACACAAAAATTTAGTGGGTTCTTTAAAACCAGATGAGTAGGGGCAGCTAGGTGGCGCAGTGGATAGACTAGCACCAGCCCTGAATTCAGGAGGACCCGAGTTCAAATCTGATCTCAGACACTTAACACTTCCTAGCTGTGTGACCCTGGGCAAGTCACTTAACCCCAGCCTCAAAAAAAAACACCAGATGAGTAGCAATGAGCACTTACACAGTGCTTGACACATAGTAGGTATTTCTTTAGGGGTTTGAGAATACAGGGCTCCCCATTTTATCTACCTGAAAAGTGACAAAGGAAATTCCTATCAGAAGTCTTAAATTCTGCTGACTTTGCAAAACAAAATAATCTGTAACCTCCACCAGTAGATGGAATCCTGCAACTAATTCTGTTTCTCCTGTCAGATCATACCCTCATGAGGTCTTATTGTAGGAATTCATTGGCTTGCTGTTTGCATCTTTTGCAACTCTTTAAGCTCGTTAAGGTTTTTAAACTTTACTGCTTTTAAACCTTTTTTTAAACCTTACTGTTTTTAAAGCCTTACTGCTCTCTGACTTCCCATTACTGGAAGTCATTCCCCTCCCCAGAAAGTAATATGGAGAATAGGAAGAGTAATGTAGGCTTGAGAAAATTTTTTAACCATTTGTTCTAATTCCCATTTATGATTTCAAGCCTTACTTTCTACAGAGCTTAAAGCATTGTCCAGAACAAGATGCTTTCCACCTGTAGACTTTTAGTGCTTGTATCCATTAGCATTTAACCCTATTCAAAAAAACTATTATAAAGATCCTCTGTGATCAAGGAACTTTGTTTAAAGATTAACAAAGATTAAAATCTAATTTATCTCTTTCTCTAATATAGAAGGATAATTAAATTTTATTTTCCTTATCTCAGCAACACAACCTTTCCAATGCAGCCAATAGGAATTGGAACAATTTTTGGCATCCAGTTGTTCAAAAAAGAACCAAAGCACAGGGTCAATGGATTCAAAAAAGGGTTTCCCTATATAGCTTAATGTTTTTGTCAGTGGGAAATTAAATTTAGCTTTACTATCACCAAGGGCTATACTGATGCAGTGAACAGAATGCTAGACCTGAGATCAGGAAAACCTGAGTTCAAATGTGACCTTAAGACACTTACTAGCTGTGTGTCCCTGGGTAAGCCAGCACCAATACCTGGCATATAATGGGTATTTAATGTTTGTTTCCTTTCTTCCACAGTTTCTTGCCTCATTGAAAAAAAATGAGTTTAACCATGAAGCAGTTGTGACAAAAAAAGAAAGAAAATAAGAAAGAAGATGAAGGTATAAATGCATCTCTCTTTCCCCGGAGGACCAAGGAAACAAAACGGCCTCCCTGACCATCTTCCCTTTTTTATCTACTTTTTCTTCTATTTAATGTTTTAAATGTCAATTTAATCACCTCCTCCCCCACACAGAATATCTCTATATACAAAGTAGAATAGAGAAAAAGGATAATATGCAAAATCAAAAAATCTCTATTGCCTATAATCTACTTTTCCCCCCTTTCCTGGCAACTGACCAGTCTAACTGAACACTGACCTTTTTGTGGGGAAAGAGACACTTAGAGGTAGAAAATTCAAGGGAAAAGAGGGTTAAAAAGATCCACTGATTTTTTTTTTTTAGGAGCCTTATTCATTAATTTGAATCTTTCCTTTTCCATAGTGGTTAAAATTTATATAGTTTCTTAAAATCAAGCAATATTAGTCTGGAAGAGACTTTTAAGATCAGCTAGTTCTCAATATCAACAGGATATATATCAAAAAACTGCTAGGAAAGTATTACTTTCCAGCCCTTTCTATCCATCAGCCAAGAAGCATTTATTAAGCACTTATTCTCTTTCACACCAAGTTAACAGTGTAAGTTATAGTTGCAAGCTAGCACCATGAACTATACCATAAGCAATAATTTAAGTATCCCAGCAAAAGCATGTGGCTCCAAATGTATACATGTGGCCATTTCTACAGAGTGGGTAGATTGGTCCAGTCTTCTCATTCCCTTCATCCCTACAATATATATATTTTTAAGAGGAACATCAACAAAGAGCAAATAAAAGCTAGCATCTTTGTTCTCCTTTGAATGCCCCTGTTTTGACTTAAAATAAATTGTCAATAAAATGTTACAAGAAAGCATTCATTATCTTCTAATACATCAGCTAGAGTGCTGGCCCAGAGTTAGGAAGACCTGAATTCAAATCTGGCCTCAGACAAGGGGCAAGCCACTTCAGCCCATTTGCCTCAGTTTCCTAATTTATAAAATGAGCTGGAGAAGGAAATAGCCAACCACTGAAGTATCTTTTGCCAAGAAAATCCCAAATGGGGTCATGAAGATTCAGACATGAGCGAAACAACTGAATGACAACAAATCTTCTAACAAAGTGGTACTGATAATCAGGATTAAGCAAAGGTTATTAAATAAAGGTTTGAAGAGATTTGAGGGACCTTGTAATTGGCTTCACCTTCTTTGTACTTAAGAAACAAAGAAAAGTGAGACATCAAATGGGAGCTATAGTAGATAGTTATGGGACCTATCTACCCACTATATAGAAGGTAGAAATAAAAAGCAATTCCCAAAGATATGAAGACAAAAAAATGAAAGTATATGGGGGGTATGTGTATATAGGCCATCCCAAAAGTCTTAAGTCTTTAGTACCTTAAATCTATATCCATTTTCATGTGTGTAATATGCACATACATTATACATACATATTATAATACACATGTATAACATATTATATACACAAAAGAACATACACACACACACATACACACACACAGAGTTGATTGCTGTCCTTCATTCTCAATGAGGGCTAAAATGACATCATTAATTAGGGTCAAGGTACAGTGTGCCCAGTTGTGGCTAATCAGACCAATATGAACTCAAAACACTCTACTATACAATAGGTCAGGGTCAAACAATGTATATGAACATTTGGAGTGGAAAGTCTAAATTTGTACATGTCATGTTTCATACACATGTACTTGCTCTGTATATATACATATATTGTGTTTAAAAGCCTGGATTGCTTTACTAAAGAATTATCCTCAATCTTGCGTACTATCAGAATAGAAAAATTTGATCAAGAAGAAATCAAGAGGACAAAACTAACCAGGATAAGTGAGAGAGCATCAGCATTAAAATGAGTGGTGCTTACAGTCCTTTTGTTAAACCCTGTAGTGTGCAGCTTCTCTGAAACTCCCTGCTATTCGAATGCTTTTAAAAAAGAAAACACCTAGGGGCAGCTAGGTGGCGCAGTGGATAGAGCACCAGCCCTGAATTCAGGAGGATCCGAGTTCAACTCTGATCTCAGACACTTAACACTTCCTAGCTGTGTGACCCTGGGCAAGTCACTTAACCCCAGCCTCAGGAAAAAAAGAAAACACCAAAATCATATACCAGATGGATTTATTTGCATATAAGAGGCAAGGAACTGCTAGTATTTTTCTTTTTTTTTCTTCTTGGGCAAAAAACACATTCTACTATTATCTGTAGAGAAGCACTTTCTTATCCAATATTAGATCAGTAGGATGCGATTTCTAACGCTAAAATGTTCTCCTTTCCATAATATGGTATCGGGATCTGTACTTTTTAATATTTCCTTGTTAGTTCCCATTTACATTTCACTTCTACAATTAGGTAACTTAATTTGAATTTCTGAAAATCTATCTCGTCAGTCACTTCTATTTAAAAAAAAAAAAAAAAAAAAAAAAGAGTACTGGGTCCTTTTTAGCCATTAAAATTATAGTCTGATTTTTGGTTCCAGTATGACTGACTTGTTTCAGAGTAATACAAAAGCCTTAAGGAACATACACAAAAATAATCATCATTGTGCAGGGAAGAACACTCCTGTTAACGCAAAAAGAAACAAAAGATACTTTTTTTTGCATGTAAGGCAGATGAGCTCAGAGTGACATTCATTCAGAATCAAGGCTTCATATTTAACTTCCCCATATGAGGAATTCATGACCCAGTTTACCAAAAAAAAAATTAAAAATTAAAAATTAAAAAAAATATATATAGTAAAGTTAGCCCTTGGGCCTTTGATTCTTTCGTTGGCAAAGCCTTGATGAAGGCTAATGAATGTTTGAGAATTAGTCATTATCTCTAGAATACTGTATCAGAGGATCTTGACTCTTGACCATAATTGTTCAAACACAGACCATGTGTTCTAATTGTTATGCATTGTTTTTTCCTTCCTCATGAGTGACCCAGAAGTAGCTGTCTTCAGGATCCAAACTTTGGGCCTGAAGTGAACGGAAAGATAGCCACTCTGTCCCTGTTATGTCAAACAGAATGATGTAGACCTGAAGAATAAGAGAAACAACTTGCACAAAATCCTATGACCTGAGGCTGTTGTTGCCAAAAATCAATATAAAGGTGTTGTCTGATGTTATTTCAAAAGGAAAGTGGAAAAGCTATAAAGGGCTTGTAGTGTATGAAGTGCTTGAATCTGGGGAGGAAATGACAGCATTTACTCATTTTCAACTTTCTATGTAAACTTTGGACTCAGGCAGATCATTGATAGAGAAGAGTCAACTCCCACTGAATGTCTTTCTTCAGAAGATGTGTACTCTGCTAGGGGTAACTGATCAAGCCATTAATTAAGTGAAAGCTGTTCTTCTCAAGCTTTTGTATGGGAATTAGAAAGGACTAGAGTCCCTTTCTTGGCTGTAGCTGTTGATCAATTTTTAAAGGCTCCAACTCGGCTTGCCTTACTAATGAAGCTCTTCAGAAGGTCATGGTCCATTTCTGCAAAGCCTGAAGTTTGTGTAACTACAGTCAAATGATTGATGCAAAATCGAAAGCAGAATTCCTCTAAGTCCTAGGGAAGAAAAATAGGATTTCATATCAGTCATTTGCAACGTAAGGAAATTCAATATTATTGTTCTTAAAAAGAAGGGCAAGTAGAACAATAAGATTTGGCAATAGAAGCATGACATGGCATTCACATATTGCATTCAATTCAACTATCATTTATTAACTGCTCTGATGTACAATGGCATCTATGTGTACAATGGATAGCATGCTGGGCTTGGAGTCAGAAAGACCTGAGTTCAAATACAGCATCAGAAACTTCCTAGGCTTGTCACTTCAACCAAGTCACTTAGCCTGTCTGTCACTAGAGAAGGAGTATTTTTGCCAAGAAATCCCCACAGACAGAGGTCCTGAAAAGGGAGTCCTGAAAAGTTGGGCACAACTGATCAACAACAATGTACATGACACTGTGCTGCCTTTTTCTCACTGAGGAGTGGCTCTTGGAGCTTCCCTTTTGCAGAGAGATCTAGATGAGCCAACATTCATCTCCTTCCTGGATGTGCTTTAGACACTAGATTTCAACACCTGTCCCTGCTACAGTTCTACTCTCCCTCAGCACCTGAGATCCCTTCCCTCGAACACTTACCGCCAAGCTAGTTCCCTTCTCTCATGAGTGAGTTCTACAGGGTACTTCTATTCTGGAGAGGGATCTATAGTGGCCAGCTTTCATTTCCCTCTCTTCTGTGCACCTGACTTTCTGAATCTCGACACCATAACACTGGAGGCACATTTTTCTCCCTATTCTCTCCCACTTTTCAGTTCCCTTTTGTTGTTGTCTTCCCCCCATAACAACAAAAGCTACTTGAGAAACTATCTCTTTTTGTTTGTCTTTATATCCCCAGAATTTAGCATAGAGTCTATTTTATAGTAAGTGCTTGATAATCACACTGCCTAGTCTGGGAATGCAAAGACCAAAACTTATCTTAACCTACCCAGGAGTGGGCCCTCAACTAAAAGCAGAGCAATTAATAAATTCTTGACTTACTTTAATGATCATTGCATTCTTCAAAAGATGAAGGACATAATGAGAGTAATTACTATTCTAGAATGGAGTAACAAGGAAGACCCAGTCATTAAGATTTAAATGATAGACACCTTTGGAGGAAGTGAACATTCCATCTTAAAAAGCTGCAATAAAATTCCAGGGCTTGTGACCCCAGGAGGCCATTGATAAGAAAGTCCCCAAATATTTACAGCAGAGGAAAGAAGTGGTTAAAAGTTGGATTTCTATAAAAAGAACTTATCACAGAGGCAGCTAGGTAACGAGGTAGATACAGGACCAGCCCAGAAGTCAGGAGGACCTGAGTTCAAATATGACCTCAGACACTTAATACTTACTAGCTGTGTGACAGTGGGAAAGTCACTTAACCCTAACTGCCTCGGGGGTGGGGGATGGGGAGGGGAACTTAGCACAGAGAATAGCAATTGCTATTTCCATTAGAGAACTGAATGAACAAATAAGTGTTTACTAAGTGCTAATGACACAAACAAAAAAGTAAGATGGTTCTGGCTCTTGAACATCATACCTACCAGTAGGGGAGACCACATACAGGTGGTGTTAGCTGTAAGTCAGGAATCTGCTCATTGAAGATTAAATGCCCCAAAGTTGTAGCACACCATATAAAAATAATTTGGGGATTTTAATAAGACAAAAAATAAAATCCAAATGAGTCAACAGTGTGACACAGCAGGTAAACAGTGAATGCAATCTCTGGTTATGTGAGAAACACTGTTCAAAAGAAGGCAGTTATAACTCTTGTTAAATAGTATTCAACTTTATTAACATCCCAATTGAAATCTGTTCAGTTCTGAATAACACATTTTAGGAAGAGCACTTAGAATCCACTCAAAGGAAGGCAATCTAGATAGTGTGGGGACTGGAAATCCTATGATTCAAAGAGCTGTTGAAAGAACTAAGAATGATTAGCCTGGAAAAGAGAACCATCACAGGGGACTCTGAAGAATGGAAATGTCTGTCCAGTGGAGGAGAGATGGACTTATTCTTTATGAACAGAAGCAGAGTCAGAGCAATGATTTTAATGGAACTAAGAAAAAAACTCCCTAGCAACTAGATCTGTCCAAAAGAGGAAATGGAAAAGAGGACATTATAAAGGAAGTTGTGCTTGAGCATCTAGACTTCTAGGGTCCTTCACAATATTTGAACCCTGTGAAAACAGGAAGCACGTTTTACTACAAGTGGGATATCCCCCTGTTCCATTTCCTTTAGTGCTTTCAGCATTTTTGGCTGTAAACATTTTCTGAAAGTAGCAGAGAAAAAAAAAAGAAGAAACTGAGACATGACTGTGTCATATAGATTTCTTCTTAGCTTACAGCAACTGGATTTTCTTCCTTCAGAGGACAAAGAGAACAAATGTAACCTTTGGAAAGAATTAGATCAGAGGACATTCTGTTTCATACAGTCACCAATTGAGATTGGAGCAAATGAGATAAGGTAGGTGAAGTGTTTTGCAAACCTGAAAATGCAATATAAATGTCAATTATTATTGTCATTGCTGTTAGAAAATGCTCTTAGAACTCACTGCATTTCCAGTTCTCTTTCCTTATAAATGCCACCCACATTTTAATGTTTTTATAAAGAGCAAAAATAACATTAATTCTTTTATTAGATTGCACTTAATCCCTTAGTACCAAATAATTCAATGGGTGCCAGGAAGAAAAATGTTCTGATGCTAAACAATCATTCCCACAAACCTGTCCACTTTGTTCTCAGGTTGTATATGGGATATATATTCAACAAAAATGGAAAAATCACAAAATGTTGCAGATTAGTCAAAATTGATCATATGAGTAAAAGATGGCTTCTTATTGACCTAGAATCAATGGATGAACTTGTCCTGTCATGTATGACACAATTATTCTATGTCAGAAAAGTACAAATAAAATAACCAGAATCAAAGGCTGAACTTTTAATAGCAAAAATGGTGCAGGAGAGAAACGAAGGGGGGAAATGGCATGGCTCACTCACTCAAACATTCAGAAAGTCCACCATTTCTGGGAATCCTAACATCAGATCTAAGTCAAAAGATCAAGCTAGAAGGTAGCCTGGATCAGTGGTGTCAAACTCTTAAGAGAAATGGATTCCAGTGAGTTTGCATACTGACTCATAGTTTGACACTTCTGGACTAAATAAACTCTAAGGTATCTTCCAACTCTGGCCATTTCTAAATATTTGAGCAGCAAATCAGTCTAGTGAAACCTCCAAGAAGGCTACATTGATTGTTGAAGATTTCACAAGGTTTATTTTGCAATTCTCTTATCATAAACTTAAGTAATATTAAATATATGTTGGTATCTTCAAAGAAAAATAACTAGCAACTATATATATTCTTAGTGTTTTGGGTTTGTTTTTACTATTTTTTTTCTGTCTACCATTTTCCCTTTTGGATTTAATTAAGCAAAATCTAGATGTTTAAAGAGATAGGAAAATTAATGAAAAAACAAATATTTCCAAGTCTAAGTGCCAAATCCCAAATAGAATAAACTGACATCTCCATTTAATGCTTACTTCTATTGTTCCTGAAACACACTATGCTGTTAATAAATTTAAAATACGAGTTCCAAAAGTCTGGCAAAATCACGAGAGTATTTATTTAGAAACAAAACCCTATGGTTCCCTATGATCTCATCAATGTGGGAACTCTGGGAATCTGAACACACCAGGCCCACCCACCTTAGGTAACTCGTTCCTGTCTTCCCCTAAGCTGCTACAAAGGTCCACCCAATACATGAAGGGCCCCCACCTGGATACCCATGGTTCTCTCTCCCTTACTTCTGCTTTGTGACTGGCCCCTTCTTTTTTCAGCCAAATGTTTCTCTGACAGCATCCATTCAATGGATGACTCTCAATCTTGATTCTTTAAAGACTGTGCTATCCCAGAAATCATAGTGATGCAACATCATAGAAGAATTCAGATATTAAGAAAACAGACATGTTTCCGCAAAAAAGCCTGTTCATTCAAAGAACTGTAAAATTTCCCAAAGTAATTCTTGATCTCCTCCTGCTGCATGATCCCAAGGCTGTCCAAGGTATAAGTACTGATGGGCTACTTCTGTGCATCCAAATGCATCTGGTAGGCTGACCACAAGGTTTTATTCCCTTGCTTTTTTTCCCCAGTGGCTGGTTAGGCTGAACTCTTAAGTACTTATACATCTCATAAGAGCAGCTGGCTGGCACGGAGGGCTTGCTCTGGACCAGGAAGAACTGGATCTGGCCACAGAGGCTGTGTGACCCTGAACTAGTCACTTAACCTATTTGCCTCAGTTTCCACATTGTAAAATGGGGGTAATAACAGTGCCTGCTTCATTGGGCTGTTGTGAGGATCAGCGAGATTAATTTGTAAGAGCAGTCAGCATAGTGCCTGACACATACTAGGCCCTTAATGGATGCACATTTCCTTACCGCCACCTCTTTTCATTGAGGAGGCCCAACAATGTTCTGGGGCTGGATGCAACGAGTACAATGTCATCTACAAATAGAGCACTTGGAAGATCTCAACAGCTATACAGATCCCCTTTTCAATTTAGTCCCTGGACTACTCATCTTCCATCGCAGCAGGAAAACACCTTGGGCTAGCCTACAACCCCATTATATGCCTTGGTTGCTACTAACAATTGGAGGATAGTCTAATAGAACCTATGTTCTTATATATCTTAAGAAATCTTACATGATTTTGACATGAGCATCTAATTGGAGGAGAGCCTTTAAGGCAGCTTTTCCTTTTCATAATTAACAAATAAGTTCTAAAGAAATTGGGATTCTTTATGCCTTTCAGCCAATTACATAACTGTAAAAATATGGTCTGGTGGATATAGTCAATTACATAATGTAAAAATATGGTTCACTGTGGTGCAGTGGATAGAGCACCAGCCCTGAAGTCACGAGGATCTGAGTTCAAATCTGGGCTCAGACACTTAACACTGCCTAGCTGTGGGACCCTAGGCAAGTCATTTAACCCCAACTGCCTAAGCAAAAAAAAAAAAAAAAAAAAAAGGCTGGTATAGAATATAAATTATGAAAGATTTCCTGTTCCCTTTAAATACCTTCATCAAAATAACCTCAAAGTTTGTGTGTGTTACTCTCACAAAAAAATTTTGGAGATGAAAAAGTCAGCACATGAATTGGTAATTACAGATATTTACAAGTCCTTTTTATAATAAGGAGATCCAAGATTTTTTCCTATGCTTTTGTATCCTCCTCCCTTTGGAAAATCTGAAATTCTATCCCTCAAAATTATGTCACCTCCAAAATTGATTACTGGATCTAGATAAGCAGCTCTTCTCATCTTTATTTTCTACAGTGTCACTGCCACATCTTCATTTTGTCCCTTTGGGTCTGGAGTGTTCGGAGTCCAAATGTGGTGTCTCCACTGTCCCTGATGGTGAAAAGATTTTATTAGATAAATCTTTATAGAGTTTTTCTACTTTTACCTATTTCTGTCCTTCCAGTTTCTCTGATTTACTCAATACTGATGGATGTCATTAACACATCTCCACTGAAATATGCATATTTTGTTTGCATAGTTTGCATTAGTTACTGTTTTTGTTGCATATGTTTTATTAACTTCCTGTTTCAAATTAAATATGTTTAACTATGCTTAAATAGTTCTTTTACCAAACTTTCTTTAAATTTGTTTTCCCTCCATTGCTTTTCACTATTTTATTAAGTAATAATGCTCATCTTCTATCATCCTCCATATGATTTTTAAAATGAATTTATATCTAAATTAATTAATGCCTTTGGCTATTGTACTTTTTTTTTTCATTAGGCAAGAAAATAAAGGCTTTGCTGAAGCAGTTTCTAGGCTATTTTGTTCTCATCATGGAAACTGACTGATTGAGAAAGCTTATTTAGGAAACAACTATAATCTGTGTCTCCATATAATTAGTATTTATTCCTTTTTTCTGAGTGTCAGAAAGCTTTTTAAATTGGTTCAGTTAGAATTGTTTTAACTGGATGCTAGATTTATTTTCTCATTTTTAATTTTCTGGTTTTGCATTAATTTTTTTCTTTTCTCTGACAAATGGGTGGTCTGATTGTACACAGCTGAGTCCAGAATGAATCCACTATGATGAATAATAATTTCTGGCTAAATAATAATCAGTTTTAATTTTTTTTATGAGATTTGGTTTTTGCCATGTCCAGAATCTCTTAACTCTTTTCTCCAAAAAAGAGTTAATGATACACATAAGTGAATTTCATTGGGAGATAACAAAATTTTGGATTTTCTTGTTTCTTATTTCTTTGCCATATTTTCTTCTCCATACTCACTTTTGCATCATAATTATTGAGTGTCTGGATTAATAAGGACAGTTTTCAAAAGTTCTTTACAGAATTTCCCTTTCCCTCTCATTTTCTACTAGTGCATAAAGGTGAAAGTTTTTTTCTAGCCATTTTTTGTATTACATACTTATGATGAGCACTACAATAGGAAATGATGTCCCATGAAATGTTTTTTGTTGCTCCTGGACTCATGATAAAAGGAAGTCCATTAAACCCTTCCTGTCAAAGGAGAACTTAAGAGCCATCCTTCCATTTGCTGAAAATACCTTTTGTTTTCTAGTTTAGTAAGAATTTTAAGATAAACACTAAACACAGCAAATGTAAAAATAAAATTCTCAAAAATTTTTTAAAGTGAGGAATTATCCTTACTATGTTAATGTTACAACTATCCTTTACTGTGTTAATGTTACAATTTTGCCCCAAGTCCATCTATTCTTGCTTTCTTTGGTACTTTTGCACTAATTGCTCCATCTCTCTCATATTCAATTTTTTCCCGAGGAGAATAGGATGTGCATGTTTATACATGGCCAGTATGGAAATCTGCTTAATTTGATTATATATATATATTTGTTTTGTGTGCTTTTTTTCCTCAGGAAGGGGAAAAGTGAGAGGGGAAAAAAATAAATGCTTGTTAATTGAAAAAAACAAACAAACAAACAAACAACAAAACATCTTTCTTTCTTACAAGTTCCTTCCCCTCCACACAGAAACATGCTCAGCTCTCTCCAACCTGAAAAAAAAAAATTATCTTTTTTATTCCCACCCCTAAAGCTATTGTCTCATATTTTTCTTGTTACTCTTAAAATTAAAGAAAAAGTTTACATATATATATATGTAGATCTATCTACCTACCTGTTTCTACATCCTCACCTCCCATTCAATCCCTAACCTCTTGTAATCTGTCTCTACAATTCAAAATTTCCTCTCCAGAACCAACAGTGACCTCTTGTCAAATCGAATAATTTTTTCTCATTCTTCAACATCCCTGAATTTTCTACAGCATTTGACAATCTTTGCTCTTTATATCCCTCTTCCCTTGATCCCATGATACTGTACACCTCCACTTTTTCTACCTAATTATTCTTTTGAAATTAGATTCCCTGATCCACTTAATTCTCATTCCCTATGTGTATTTACCTCCAAAGGATATATTCCCAGCCCTCTTCTCTTTTTCTCTCTAAACTCTCTCTCAGTGGAATCCTTCACTTCATAACTAAAATTCGCTACCATGCAAACTATTCTCAATTCTATCTATCTATCTATCTATATATATATATACATATATATATATATATATCCTTTTCTGTTCTGTTTGTGGTCCTGCCAGCACCACAAACTCACCTAAATTGAGCTCCTACATCCAATCAGTTCTACATTAAAATATGTTTTATCTTGACCTAAAGCTGTAGAAAAGGTGGCTAAGATTTATTATGGATTGCTCTAAAGGAGAACAGAATTTTCTGAAGGAAATGGTATTGCATATTTTGTTGTACCTGATCACGTAATTAAAGAGGAGATCAGCACTGGAAAAACATCTTTCTGTTAAGGGATCCTGTCTTGCCAATTCTATCTCTAAGAAACCACATGTTTCTTCTCTTTTCTATCACCTGTTACCTCCCTTTAATTCAGGCCCTGCCTCAGCATGTCTTGCAAGGACTATTCTATAATAATTTTTTTTTATATTCTCCAATTTCAATTTCTCCCCTGACAAATCTATCCTCATACAATTCCCAAAATAATCTACCTAATAATATCACTTCTCTGCTCAAACTTTCATTGCCTATAAAGTAAAATACAAAGTCCTTAGCTTAGTACTTAAGGACTTTCATAATCTCTTTCCACCCTACTTTTCTAGGATCATTTTAGATGCTCCCTCAACCCAATTACTTTTCAGTTTTCAATTCTGAAAAGTCATCAAATCATCACTACCATTCCTGGAAAGGACACATTCAATTAATTTCTCTATGGTCTTAATCACCGTTCCCTCTGCCTTTCCTGTCTAAAACCCTTTTCATGGCTACTATCCCTGTAAATATTGTAAAAGTATGCTTTAGTATAACGCCTGGTACATGTAAGCACTTAATAATTTCATATTCTTTCATTCATTATTTGTTATGTTCCAGTCAAAATAAACAGCCATCATCCACCTCTGTGCACCTAAAAAAGCTGGCTTCCTGGAATTCACCCATCTGCATTTCTGTTGCTTGAAATTCTTTTCTTTCCTAAGACAGCTTAGACCACCTTCTCCATGAAACATTTATGGATCATCCACTAAATTTTTATGATCTTTTCTTTCTCCTCAGATTTTCTTTGTAGAGCTTTAGAATTCTCTCTTGCCCTTATCATATTCTATTTAGTATCAGAGTTACTTTTATATGTTGTATTTGTGACACTGGGAAAATGGCATTCTCTCTTGGTCACATTTTCATTAGCTGTAAAAAGAGGGGATTAAACCTCATGAACTTTAAGGTCCTGAAATTTCAGCTTTAAATCTATGATCCTATGAATATAAGTTTGTTTGTTTTTTCTGAGGCTGGGGTTAAGTGACTTGCCCAGGGTCACACAGCTAGGAAGTGTTAAGTGTCTGAGACCAGATTTGAACTCGGGTCCTCCTGAATTCAAGGCTGGTGCTCTATCCACTGTGCCACCTAGCCGCCCCTGAATATATGCTCTTTGAGCATTAAGAATCATTTTATTCTAGCACCTAGCAGACTATACTTGGTCTTTTCAAGTGTTTGCCAAATTCAAATGAACTAAATTAAACATATGTTTACGTAAGGTAAGGGGGAAATAAATATCATAAAATATATTCTAAATTAAGATACTGCTTTCAACAGCACTCCCAAATTAAAAAAAAAAAAAAAAACACTGATAACAAGGAATCTTACACACACACACACACACACACACACACACACACACAAAACCCTCAGTAAAAAATTGATCTATTGATCTAAAAACATGCTGGTTTTCTCTTTGAAAATCAATCTCATGTAACTTGGCTATGATTTCATGTCAACAACAACAGATTTTAAAAAAATATTTGTAAAAGATTTTAATGTAAGGGTTCTATCAAATTTTTGTTTAAAAAGAAAGGTTCTGCCATTTTTGAATAGCTTAAGGATCATTATGTGGGATAATCTGATCCAAAATTAGTTAGGATGAGTTCAAACAAACAACAGAATCAAATCAGTTGCAATGAGATTCTGTAAAATAGTGAAATCCAAGACTCACTGCACCAACGTAATACAGGTGATGGTCAGTGGTCAAAGACAAAACAACTGTACACACTGGAGCCCCACCATCAGAAAATAAAGCAGTTAAAATTAGGATTATTTAGCAATATTACTATGAAAGGAAACAGGTTACTAAACTAGAAAAACCTAGTGTCATTATTATAGGAGAAAACACTAATTAGTTTTCTAAGCAAGACTTAAAATTTAAGCAATTTTTTAAAAATTCAAATACATCAGCCTGCACTTTTGGGCAGTTCTGATAAGAATAGCAGCAAAAAAAAAATTGTTTTAAATGAAAAATTGCTTAGAGCAGAAAACAGGAATTATAAAGAAAACCACAAGTAAATATTATAGTTCATTGTTCCTTAACTTTTAAGCCTAGGATGTCCACAATGATGAAATAGGGTAAATTCTGTCTTTTTTGCAGCTGACACCATGCATAACTTTAAAGCAACTTTTCTAATTCTTCATGTAGCTAGATTTTTGGGGAAAATCTCCTTTGGAAAGTTCCTTGTATTTACTTTATATGCATGCTTATACATACATACATGTATAATATATCTCTGTGTGTATGAAACATACATTTTGTAAAGATATGCACAAATATGTTTTCTATATACATATTTTTGTATTTATTGTTTCCCCAATATAACATAAAATTGTTAAGAGCAGGGGCCATTTCATTATAGTTTTTGAACCTACAGTGCCCAGCACAGTGTTTTGCATTAAATAAAATTTAATAAGTGATTATCAATTGATTAACTTGTCATTGTTCCAAATACAGCAATAAAAATAGCTCATATTCATATAAACCTCTATGGTTACAAAGCACTTTGCATACACTGTCTCAAGTGACCAGCGCATAGCAGTCCTATGAAGTACAAGGTCAGGTGGTGATTCCAGAAAGCTGTGACTGCTCTCTCAAATACCCTCCCTCCAAATCTTTCTTCTTACCTGGGCTTCATATTTCACAGCAGCTGAAAGCAGAGCAATGGCATTGTCCTCACAGATCCCTTGCTTAATAGTTTGCTGACAGAGCTTTTTCAATCTATTATCTCTGTAAAATGTTGCCAGATCTAGCAGTCCTAGGGAAAGTAAGAGTATTTATTAGGAAGAATTAATTTCAAACATCAACTCACTTCAACTACTACTAGGATGTTTTTCTTTTTTTAAAAAAGTGTGTGTGTGTGTGTGTGTGTGTGTGTGTGTGTGTGTGTGTGTGTGTGTGTGTGTGTGTGTGTGTAGTTTTGTCAATTTGCAAAGTATTTCCTATTAATCTTGTCCCTTTTAAAATGCAAATATCTTATGGGCAGCTCCCAGGCAGCTATCAGTTATGGTAAGGGATGTCTGAAATGGTCAAGAAAAACAACATTAATAGCACCAGTAGTGATGATTTGGGGTTTCAAATTATTTCTGCTTCCTTGGTGAAATAAAATTGAAGAAAGGGAAAGAAAGGTAAGAGGAATAAGGCCCAAATCACTGTATATCTCCAAGGACTATCTTTCCATGCTCTTAGCATGAAAAAGAATATCTTACTATATTATTGGTATAATATGACTCGTGCTAATTACCTATTGCATCCTCTGGAGAGAGATTGATACAGTCTGTGTACAGGTATTCCAGAAAGGCTCGATAAACAGGATATGAAAATTCATCCATTTCTACTATGTCATCCTCATTGCCATTCAACACTGAACGAAAATGTTCACACCTGAAAAAGGAAGCCCATAGCAGCAGTCTGACAAATAAGTGTTTATTAAATATCTGCTAGGTTCTAGCCACTGTGCTAGATACTGGGGAATTAAAGAGACAGCACCTGTCTTATATTCTACTAGGGGAGAAATGGAAACCAAATGGGTGAGCATCAATTGGGGAATGGCTGAAAAATTTTTGGTATATAATGACAATTATAGTATTAATAATAGCCACTATTTAGGTAGCATTTTAAAGTTTGTACCTAAAATATTAAAAACATCTAAATATTATAAAAAATATATCATTTGATACAATAATCATGAAAGATTATGTGCTACTATTATCTCTATTTTATAGATGAGAAAGTTAAGACAAATAAAGGTTAATGAGTTGCCCAGATATTAAGTGTCTGACTTGAACTTAAATCAATGTAATATTCTTGTGGAGTAAATATTGATTAATATGAAGAATTCAGAGAAATGAGGTTGGCCTGAACTGATCTAGAATGAAATAAGCAATACCAAGAGGATAATATATGCAATCATAATAACCAATACATATATATAGCTTTTGAAGTTTACCTTAAATATTTTTCATTTAGTTTTCATAACAATGTAAAGAAGATAACACAGTACAACCTACAGTTCAGAAAACATTTACTACCTCCACCCATTTTCTTTCTTCCATGATTATCAATCAACAAGTACTGACTTATTAACCTACTATGTGCCAGGCCTTCAAATAGCAACAAGAAATGAAACAGATCCTACTAGATATGAGCTTTCATTTGGGTCACTTAAACCTATAGTGCTTTGCATTATTCTTTCCATGTTCTACATTATATACATCTTGACTTCCCTCTCACATTACAGGTTCTCTACTAATAGAGACGGTATCTTATACAAAGTATCCCCACAACTTATAAGTACACTAAGACTTTTGAGATACCCTGTATTTCTTGGAATTCCCCATAGCACCTAGTACTGTGCCTTGCTCAAATTGGTGTCCCCAAATTAATGAATGGGCCAACTCAATTCAAGAAGAAGAAATTTATTCCTTACCTAATTTTGAGAAGGACCTTATGCACGTAAATATATTTTCCATCCACCAAAAATTTCAAATCCGCAGTTTCAGGGTTATCAAACTCTTTCTTTAGTGACTGAGCTACTGTGAGGTGGTCATCCGGCTCTAGGGCGACAAGAGACAGTTCAGATCTTAGCAACACACATAATCAGAATGTGCTGTTCCTAATTAATGATACACTAATTCCCCTCAGTATTTATGTACTGTAGACAAGATCTTCCTCATCTATTCCCCAAGTTCCTAAGATCCTAAACACAATTCCAAGGAGCTTTTTGTGCTGAAGCTTCAAATGTCTGCAGGATGAAAGGTCTTCATACAAATGAAGAGACAAGAGTCCCAGGCTTAGAGTCAGAAGGCTAGAGCTTCTCTACAAAGACCCAAGCCTGAAAGCCGTACATTACGAGCTTTGTCTCAGGCTCCTCAGAGGGATAGTTTTTATACCACCGATTCCACAGGAGTATTTCAAAGAAAATACTTTATAAATCTTAAAGTAATCATAATAGCTAGCATTTAAAGTGGATACTATTTTACAGAAGAGGAATCAGAGGCAGACAGAAGTTAAGTGACTTGCTTGGGATCACACAGATATTAAGCTTCTGAGGTCTTCCAGTCCACAGGCTCAAGGCTCTAACCACTGAACTACCAAGTTACATGGTAATATATAAATGAAAGTTTCAATAATAATCCCCTAAGTCAATGGACCATCTACCTCCCTTAGCTCCAGGGAAAGTCTAAAACTTTTTTTTACACCACAGATGGTATATTTGAGTCTTGGTGAAGTCTTTGGACCTCTTTTCAGAATGTTTTCAAATGAATAATATAAAATACACAGGCTTACAAAGGAATTCTATTATACTGAAATAGTTACAAAATGTTTTTAAACAAGTTGATGGATCCTTTAAGAATCTTCAGTCTAGCAGAAGCGGGTTTTTGATTCACAGATGCATAGCTCCCAGCCTAGCCAGTCCCATTCTCCTCCTCAGGCACAAAAGATGTTTTTCCTGATGTGAATGATCACAGGAAAATACACCATCCCCCTCATGGCTACCTTCCACTCCTACTGCACTCTCACCCTCCCCCATACTTGCTCAGCCGCTGTCCCAAATCAGACTCACCGACAGAGAGGAGGCGCCAGGACACCGCGGGGGGTGGCGAAGCAGGCGAATACATCGTCCGTGCAGGAGAAGTGGGTGAGGTGAGGAAGGGGTCACCGACTGGCCCCGACACTGGCCCCACATGTAGATGTGGCCGCTCTGGGTCTTGGCCGCTGAGGTGTGCGCCGAGTGGCAGGCTGCAATCTCAATCACTCTAAGTTCAGAAGCAAACCCAAAGGCGCCCCGGTGAGCCAAGGGGGTGAGGAGGGGGGCGGCCTTCTCCTAGCCTATCTTTCACTCAGAGCATGTCCAGACTGCATCCTGACTTACAATGTCTGCAACAATGAGACCCCTACTTCATCAACTTGAGGTTCTACAGGATTTTTACAATACCCTACTGGTGGCTCTTAGTCGGTCCTCCTGGCAGTGTGCCCATACACAACATCTTACCATGAATTCCATTTTCCAACAACAACTCAAGAAACCAAGAAATAAAATGAAGTATTTAAATTAAAAAAAAAAAAAAAACTTCACTTGTTCAATCCAATTCAATGCATATTAAATGTCTATTACATCCAGGACACTGTGCTAGGTAAAAAAGTAAAGCTGTCCCAGTCCTTGAGGAGCTTATATGCTATTTTATTAGGAGAGTTTCACCACGTTCACAAGAAAGAAAATAGAAAGTATAAAGTAATACAATGTAATTTCAAAGAATAGAAGGCGCTAGCAACTGGGGGGAGTCAAGGCAGGCCTTGTATGGAAGGGGGAATCATAAGTGGTGCTCTGAAGAAAGCCAGAGATTCCCAGAGGGTTCCAGATATGGGGCTGGGGTGGGAAAGACATGTGCAAAGGCAGTCATGTGAGAATCAGTTTTGCTTCACTGTGCACATTTGTAACGAGGGTTTTATTTTTATTTTGCCCCCTCTTCCAACAGAGGAAGAAAAAAAATTTCAAATCAAAAATTAAATATTAAATTAAAATTAAATAACTGAAAAAAATGTTCCACAAACTCTTACTTTAAAATATTCTGTAAAGAAGAAAAAATATATTTTTATTGTTTCATTTCTAGGGGAAAACGAAGAGTTTTGTGTGTGGACCCAAAAATATATTGAAAATCCCTAACTTTCCCTTCTAGGATTCTGTTGGTTTCTTATGTAGAAGAATGAGGCTTTCTGAGGTCATTATGCAAAAGATCTAGGTGACTCTGAGATTGGCCATTAGGTGATTCCCAAAAGAATCCTATAGATAACATGGTGTTTTGGTCGTTTAGTTAATAACTGATCTTTAATAGTTCACCACCAAAGCAGAAAAGGAAATTCCTCATCTTCCCACTCAAGCCTCCATGTTTTTGTCTTTCTTTGTATCCCTAGAACTTATAACAACCCTCCTAGCTTCTTACTTTCAGCTACTGGCCTCCATTCTTTTAACAATTCAAAGTTTATTATTTCTGGTTATTTTCCCTTATTCCATAATCTAGTTATCAAGTTCTATCAAGACTTCTTTTGCAGTCTTCTTGGTTACAGTAACCCTAGTAATCATTTTACAGCTGGACTATGACAGTCTTCTGACTGCTTTCAAGACCTCCAATCTGTCACCCTTCCAATGCATCCTCTCAACACTGACATATTAATCTTCTCAAACCCATTTATTAACGGCCTACTACATTGAAAACAAGGTGCTAGGTCCTGGGGATCCAAAGAAAATTAAATGGTCTCTGCCTTTAAAGAGATAAGACTGGGGGAGTGAGGAATGAGAGGGAAGAGGATTAGGATATAGAGGGTTGGAATATAGAAAGCTAAAATGTATACACCAATACTTAGGTTGGATGATACCTAGTCTAAATATAAGATTATTTTTCAGAAATGGGTTGGAATAGATTGCCATAGAGGTCCTTGACAAATCTAAAATTCTATGTTCTATGAATAAGGACTTTTAAATTTTTTTCATGAGCACTTATCAAGTGATCAAAGTAGGCCAAAATATTCTGCAAACAGCATAATCCTAGGATCATAAATTTAGAATGGAAGTTGGTCCTTCATGGGCATCTGGTCCAATTCCCTCATTTTATAGATAAGGATATTGAGACCCAATGGCAGTGCCAGTATTTGAACCAGCTCCTAGCACCAAATAGCTTTTCACTATAAAAGTCCTATCCTATAATATAACTTCTTAAACTGTGATTCACATCTCCATATGAGGTATTGTAACTAAATGAAAGGGTTGCAAAATTATTATTTATTATCAGTAAATGTTTGTTGATACTCCTATTTTATATTCCTACGTACCTGGGATTACATAAAAATTTGTCAGGCAAAAACAGATCATGAGTAGAAATAGTTTAAGAAGCCCTGTTTTATATCATGTAGAGTTCTTGGGCTCTTGCAGGCTATCCCAGCAGAGGGTTCTTGAAAGTCCTACCAAAACGGAAAAGCATTAAGAAAAGTTCCTGAGACAAACATATCTATCATTCAAGAACCAACCTTGGTGAACTTGGAAAGCTCGGAATACTCAGAAAGGTCTCTTGCTGAAGGTGGTATTTCAGGTGAGTCTTGAGGGGATCTAAGGAAGTTAAAAAGTAGAACTGAGAGGGAACTAGAAGGAAGCCAAGGATACTAGAAGGTAGAAATGAGAAAAGAAAGTGTTCTGAGTATGGAGATTAGCCATAAACCTATGAAAATACTCAGCCAAAAGATAGGTTGAATTTTAGGGATGGCAAGGAACTAATGCTTTTGGATTGTAGAAAATGTGGAAGAAAATAAAGTGTAAAAACACTAGATAGTTTTAAAGGAACCAGATTATGGAGGGCTTTAAAAGCCAGAAGATTTTATCTTTGATCCTTGAGGTAACAAGGAGCCAACAAAGTTTACTGAATGAGAGGGTGCAATGTAAGTGCTGCATTTTAGGAAGATCAATTTGACAGCAGTATGGAAGATGGACTGGAATAGGGAGAGACCTGAGGCAGGGAGCCCAACCAGCAGTTCAGAAACGAAGACATAATGGCCTACATCAGATGAATGAAATTGGACTCATATGTACAAAAAAGATAACAGATTTTTTGTGGTGACAAAGAACTAGAAACTGAGGGATATCATTGATTAGGGAATGATTGACGAAATTATGGTATATAAATATAATGAAATACTATCTGAGGCTATAAGAAATGGTGAATTGCAGGGCAGTTTGAGAGAAACCTGGGAAGACTTATATGAATTGATACAGAGCAAAATGAGTAACAGTTTATACAATGAAATAACACTGTAAAGATCAAAAACTCTGAAAGACTTAAGAATTCTAATCAACACAGTGATTGACTATGATTCTAGACACTGATACTAGATTCTGATATGTGATTCTTCCTTCTTGACAGAAAGGCAAAGACTTGTTTACAATCTGAGATATATGTTTTCTGACAGATAATGCAGGAATTAGTTTTATTTACGCATATTTGCTATGAAATTTTGTTTTTCTTTTTTTCTGATGGAATAGGAAGAATTAGGATGGAAGAGAAAAAATTAGATATATTTTATTGAGAAAAAAATGAAGTTCTAATCCCAGTTCTGCCGCTTAGTAGACATATGACCATATTAATACATATCATCTCTATTAAAGAACACAAGCTGCATGAGATCTAAGATTTTGTTCTAGCTAAACTCTGAATCTTTTCTGGTGCCTAGGATGACGAAATGAAATTGCTATCCTATAAGGTGTTGGCTAATGATTATTATTATTCCTCAAACAAATAGTCTGTTTTCATTGTCAGTATTAATTGCTACCCATAGGAAACTGTCACAATAGGAAACTGCTAAATGTTTACACCAAAATGAATTTATTATCTTTCCTCTAAAACCTATCTTTTTCCTCAGCTTTTCAATTTCCTTTGAGGGTCTCACCATCACACTAGGAACCCAAGTACCTGGGCTTTAATCTCAGTTCCTCACTCTTATTCAACTCATCTCTCCAGTCAGTTACCAAATCTTTCCATTTCTACTTCCACAATATATCTTTTATAAAAATTCCTGTTTTCTACTCATACAGACTACGCTAATCCAGGCTTTTATTACTTCTTCACTAGACAATGGTCTTCTAACAGGATTGCTTCCCCCAGCTCTCTCCCTACCTTAATTTATGCTCCACACAGTTGCCAAAGTGATTCTCCTAAAGTGCAAGTCTAAACATGTCAACTCCCCAATACACACACACACACACACACACACACACACACACACAAACACACACACCCTCCAACTCAACAAATTCCAGTGACTCCCTATTATCTCAAGAATAAAATATAAAATCCTTTGTTGGGTACAAACCATTCTCATCCTACCTCTTCATAACTCCACATACTCTATCACCCAATATAATATTGGTCTTGATGTTCCTTAGCCACTGACACTTCATGTCTTTCTCTATGTTTCTGTATTGGCTGCCCCCATGTCCACAGGCAACTGATCTCTCAATGCTCTAAGTCTGTGAGTTACCAATGAGCTATACATCTACATTGGTCAAGGCAGTTTTCACCCTGGAAGTTTCCTACACTGATAGTCACAAATCCAGAGTTCATTACCCATTCAACCTCCCCCACACTAAAAAAGGTAAATACTTTGTACTTCTCTGCCACATTTACTCCTTGTTCATCTTGAAAATGCAAATATTACCTGTCCTTTTCCACAGAGACTGGAGTAGGGTAAGACTGGTTACTTTTATTGCCAGTACCCAACTGGCCATAAGAGTTGGCTCCCCAAGCATAGAGGTGACCTTCATCTGTTAACACTAATGTATGTGCATAGCCGCAGACAATCTGCAAAGAGAGAAACAAATCCATTCATGCTTGCAAATTGACAGAAATAAGTATATCTCCTTGGGATGGATCAATAAAAGTAGCAACACATCCAGGCTACT
This sequence comes from Sminthopsis crassicaudata, assembly GCF_048593235.1. Classification (NCBI taxonomy): domain Eukaryota; kingdom Metazoa; phylum Chordata; class Mammalia; order Dasyuromorphia; family Dasyuridae; genus Sminthopsis; species Sminthopsis crassicaudata. The sequence continues at coordinate 565,455,093 of NC_133619.1, forward strand.
ACTCACAACTCTTTAGGGCTCAGCCCTCTAGTGTCAATTCCAAATCCAAAGGAAAAAGTAATAAGGTGATTTAAATTCTTTAGCTATTTAATTCGCATCTGTTAAGACTGAAATCTAGGTAAACTGAGATACAAAGTTCTAAGCACTATTAATTTATTGACAAAGCATGAATCTGCCCTTGACAGGATCTCAGCCCCCACAGAAAAGCTAAGGGGCTAGCAACAACCCCTCCTTTTATCAGCAGTCAAAAAACATTCATTGTTTAAATTCACTTACAAGGATAGTTTAGCGCAGTGGACTAAGCTATTTTGCACAACAGACCAGACTCCCTGACATCCCCAAAGGATAACAGATTTCCTAATCTAGTCCAATAAGCAGTATTCTTTCTAGAAAGATTTCTTCCATTGTTTTTGAAAGCTGCAGGATTGAAAAAGGTAGTATATGATTGTGATACAATAATATTATGTTATGAAAAATGATGAACAGAATGGTTTCAGAAAAATATGGACTTATCTGAACTGATGCAAAATAAATTGAGCAGAACCAGGAAAACATTGTACAAAGTAACCATGATATTGTATGATGATCAACTGTGAATGACTTAGCTATTCTCAGCTAATCCAAGACAATTTTGAAGGACTAATGATGGAAAATTCTATCCCCTTCCAGAGAAAGATATGATTGAATCTGAAACTCTTTAGAAATAGCTAAAAAGTACATTGAAGTATACTTTTTCACTTTACTATTATGTTCTTTGGTCTGCATTTTCTTTTGCAAAATGGCTAATATGGAATTCTTTTGCATGACTGAATGTTGTAATCTATATCAAATTGCTTCCTTTTTTAAGAGGGAAGTGAAAAAAGGAAAGAAAAGAATATGAAACTCAAAATTTTTTTTAATGTTAAAACTGTTTGAATGTAACTGAGAAAAAATAAAAAATGAATGTAAAAAAATTTTATGAAAGCAAAAAAAGAAAAGAATGTTGCCCCAATTTTATACCTATCACAGATCCAACTCTAATCAAGAGAGAGTATAAAGCAAGAAACTCCTAGAATCAATGGAAAACTCATTAAATAACAGGTCAGCCCTAGAGTTAGTAAAATTTGGGTTCAAGTCCTGCTTCTTTTAAGTAGCTAGCTTATGATCAGGGACAAACCACTTAAACTCTCATTGATTCCCAATGATTCTCTAAAGGCTATGAGTTACAAATGAGTTAGTTGTCCATCAGCACTGATGGAGGGAGTTTCCATATCAGTTAGCTCATCATACTGATGAAATTACATGTCAGAACTAAAAAATATGCAAGTCACTCTACTAGTTGCCAAGGACATAAAAACAAAACCAAGATTGTACCTGACCTCAAAGAGCTTACATTTTACTTAGATTCATATACAAAAGATAATTTGATAGAGTAGAAAATATTACCAAATTGGGGGAAGAAGGGAAAGGGTACAGGGCAGAAATTAAGGAAAGATTTCATGGAAAAAGTAGTACCTAAGCTGACTATTAAAGGAAATTAGGGATTCTCAAAGACAGAAATATAGAGGAAATACAGTCCAGGTATAGGGAATGGCCTGTGTAAAGGTATAGAGGTGAAGAGATCAAGACTGAGTTACAAGGAGAATTAATATTCCAATTTGGCTAGAACAGTGTATAAATTACTGTGTAAATAACAAATGTAAAATAAGTCTAAAAAGATAGGAGGAGGACAACTTAACTACGGTTTTTAAATGCTAGGCTGAGAAGTTTGTATTTGGGACAAAGATAAAAGGGAGCCATTGAAATTTTTGAGCATGGTCCAAACTGTGAATATTTACTAGACAACTATATGAGGGAGAAGAAAAAAAACAGGAAACAGAAAGACCAATTAGAAAGCTATTGTGCTGATCCTGTTATGAAAAATAAAAACTAGAGTAACGGTCATATGAGTGGAAAGAGGATGTGGTAAACGTGGTAGAATTATCTAGAGTGGACAGCTGATTAGATAGGTGTGTGGAAAAAAAAGGAGAATGAGATGATGTGTGGAGGAAAAAGAATACACATTTAGTAAGTGCCTACTATGTTCCAGCACTGTACTAAGGAGAGGAGGGAAAGAGTAGGGAACTTTACACAGGCTATCTCAAGGATACAAATATTGTAGTAAGGAATACTCTGAAGTTTACACTTGGTGACTTAGCAGGATGATAATGTCCTCATTAGATGTAGCTGAGAGACTGAAGGATCTGGCAAGCGCAGAAGACTTAGCAGGGGCTCAAACAAACAGCTTTGTTAGAGTTGCACATAGAAAGAGAGCAGAAGCAGTAACTTAGCCAGAAGGCTCCAGCCAGGGGCTCCTGACTGCATGAATTAAACTTGTGTTCCAACTCCTACTGTTCAATGCTCCTGATGAGGAGGAGAAAGGGAGAAGTAAAGGGGATAAATAGTTGCTGTGGGGAGTATCATAGTCAATCAAGGAAGAATAAAAGGATTGTTGTCCAGCAGTGAGGACCTAATTAAGCACAGAAAACAAATTTGTCCTAAACTCCAGAGTTGCACGATTTTATCAGCAAAGTAGGAGTAGATGAAAATTTGAAGCTGGAGAATGGCAAAACGTGAATGGCAGTAGAACAAAAGAGAAAGGAGATTTAAGGGGGGAGGATAGCAGATAGCTGAATTGCTTACTGTAAAACTGTAAAGACAAGAAATATCAGCAGAGATGAACTGGGAGAACAGGGTGTACTAGAAGGCCTCAAGGTTGCCATAAAAACAAAGGATAGGACTGGAGAAAAGAGGCAGAGGAAGAAATGGATGGAGAGGACATCATGGTTAAAGAGAAATTCAGAACTTAAGATCATGGAGGCAGCCCAGTTACAGGTGATGCTGACAGAAAAGTTATTCTGATAATTTCTGGGAAGATACAGGTAATTGGAACAGAGGTGGCTGCTAACCTGGCAAGTCAGCCTCCATACTGAAATTTCTAAATATGAGGTCAGGGGTTGAGATGAACAGAAATATGTAGACCAAAGAGCTGAACGCCTCAAATACAAAAGTATAAGTCTTCTGAAGGACAGTTGGGCTTAATGGAGAGGACAGTCTCTGGGGAGAAAGGAAAGGGATGGAATGGGGAAGAGGCACATTTTCTGCTGAAATAATCTGTGATGCTCAAGTCACACTCATGCTATTAAAACCATATTGGCTACATATTATTCCTTTGTTGTGTAGAATGCTGAAAAATATGACCTGATGAACATACCTTATGTACCCGAATGCCTTGTAAAGCTGCTATTCTGCAGGGCGTTGGCTGATTGCCACTGCTGCCCAGTCCAAGCTGCCCATTTCCATTGTATCCCCATACATAAACCTTGAAAGAGACCAAAAAAATCAATAAGCATTTATTAAGTGCCCATTATATGCCCACTATGTATTAAGGTACTATACCAAGTGCTAGAAATATAAATATAAGCAAAAACAGTCCCTGCACTTAAGAAACTAACAATGTAAAGGAAAAGACAATAGACAAACAATTTTGTAGACACACAATATATATACACAATCATTTGAGATACTTTCAGAGAGAAATGGAGAGTGGCACATTAAAGGGGCCTTGTAGAGGGTGGGATTTTATCTGAGACTAGAAGGAGGCAGAGACGAAGAGGGAGAAAATTCCAGGCATGGAGGACAGAGAAAATGCCCAGAGTCAAGAGAGTCATTTATGTGAAGAGCATCACAGAGGCCAATATGGAATACATGGGACATGGGAGAGTAAAGGGTAAAAGGACTAGAACGGCAGGAAGGGACCAGGTGCAGGATCTGGATGCAGGATATAAATTTCTGTAAGCAGCAAAAACCACAAATCCAGATGATAAGAACCACATTGTTTACTGAAAGCACTGATGTAGGACATGAGAATTTGCTTTTTAAAATAAATCTCAAACTACCAAAATGTCCATCATTCCTAGCAGAATGCTCCCACTTACCTCGCCACTCTCCACCACAGCCATCGAGCACATCTGGCCACAAGCTATGGTTGTAGCAATTTTGTTTTGTAAGCAGCCAGTAACTTTTCGAGGGATAGGTTGATTGGCTGTGGAGCCAGACCCAACCTGTCCAGAGTTATTATAACCCCAGGCAAATACCTGTTAAAGGAGAAAGCAGGAATCTCTTATCCACATTTAACTCTAGAATTATCTCAAAAGAACAATGAAACCCTTGCTAATAACAGTAAATAAATCAGAGGTTTATAGTCCTGTTAGGGTCATGGCAACTCCATCAGATAGATTTTTTTACAAATGAGAAAACTGAGCAGGGAGCGAGTGACTGAGCAGGGTCACAAACAAGAGAGTCTCTGAAGTCATCATTTTTTGTCACTGATATCTGATAGTGTTTTTTTTTTAAATTAACATACACACTAGATCAAACTGCTGCCTTTTCACATATGTGTTAGTCTTTGTGTATGTGTGTGTATTAATTTAAAAAACACTGATAAGTACTTTCCACTTAAGAAATTATTTTTCTTATAAAATAACAGAGAATGTCACATTTGACCAATTTTTTTTTTCCATAGACCCCTCTTGTATCTCTATAGAAGACACTCATCTCTAGTGGGTTTTTGCGCTTCATTGTCACAATATAAAAACAATGTTAGAGAAGTCTCAAAATGTTACAAGTAATTATCTACCTTTTCGACAAAGGTAAAATTCAAGCTCATTTATAAATGAGGAAGAGAATAAGATCAAGTCATGATGAAGGAGAGAAGGGGGAAGGAGAAAAGTTTAAGAGACTTAAGTGCCAACTTTTAAATCCCCAAATCATTACTTCAGCCATTTGACCTTTTTTTTTTTTGGGGGGGGTCATAAGAATCTCTCTAAACTTCTTCCTACAGAGAGAGAACAGGATATATATTATGCTGAGTACTCTTACCTCGCCATCAGATGTCAGCACCAAGGAATGGTGAGATCCACAGGCCACTTCAATGACTTTCCTGTTTCCTAAATTGGTAGAGATATGGGTGGGTACTAAACCATGATTAGTTGTCCCATTGCCCAACTGGTTATAAGCATTATGGCCCCAGGTGTACACTTCTCCTTCTGAAAATAAAAAAGAGCAAGATAAACAACTTACATGGGAATTATTAAGCAATTGTGTACCATAATGATTTAATAAATGAAACCGAGTTAAAATATCAATTCCCCCAGCAAACCCAGCAAACCCAGACTGCAAAGTTTCTGAAAAGTCAAAACTTTCCACACCTGGGCAACAAGATGACTCTTCTTGGCAGAAAGCCAATGGGAAGCCCTAAAAATTGGAAGACTGATTTCTAATAAATAATGATTTTGTTTTTGTAAAGAGGGAATAGGTTCAGATCTTACTTCATTATATTGGGGAACTGTCAAAGTAACACTTCTATATTATATAATCTTAGAAAGTTGCCTAAGGCACTAAGAAGTTAAACAGAGTCTACCCATGATCTCATAGCTCTTTTGTCAGAAACTATACCTGAATCCAGATCCTCTTGACTCAAAGGCCAATCCTCTACCCACTGTGACATACTGACTCTAAGTAAGTAGCAAGATGAACTCCAAACTATATTCATGCCAACATCAGACAAGAATTACCAGGAACAATCATAATAACATTCATACTTAACTATAACAATTTATAGTGTTTTCCTCATAAGAGGAATATGAAGCAGATAATACAAGTATTATTACTTCCATCTTACATATGAGAAAATTGAGAGTCAGTTTCTTTGCATATTTATTCAGTGTTGAAGTAATCCCTAACATCTGATACTAAGCATGGGATAACCATTAAACCAATTTTCCTAAAATTATTCTATTCATAGCCTTTTGGAGCTGGATAGACCTCAGAGAGCAATTAGCATAGTTCATACATTTTATGATCAGGAAACTAAAGGCCAGACAGATTAAGTGAACTGTTTAGTGTCAAACAGGAAGTGAAACTAAAACCTAGCTGTGGTCAATCTGTCTGGTGCTATTTTCAGTATTCTATGATCTCTTTACAGAAATCTATCTATTGAAGAATGTAAAGAAGATGGGCAGAGAAAGATTTATTCATGGAGGCCTAATGATTACTGTTTTTAATGGTGTTGCCTCAGTACTTAGAATGCTGATTTTGTTTCCTAAGACAGGTATTACAAAAATAATTTCAAGATTATGTGGCTAATTCTGACATTGTTCAGTTTGGACTTTAGTGTGAAACTTAAATAGTTTATAGACATATTTTAAAGTTCTTTTCTTTTCCTGTTTAAAAACCAAATTGTTTACCAGACCACATGATTCACTTAAAAAGATTACTCAGGGAAGGAAACAGAGTATTACCTCCTACTGTAAAAGAAATTCTGGGATTTAAAGAGAAGTCCTGTTAACTTGTTAGACCAATCTTTACATTGACACTGTTTTATCTCCCCTTCTCACTTTTTTTTTGGGGGGGGAGAAGAGGGGACGGGGGAGAGGATGTGAAGAAAGGGTCTTCATTAAAGGAGAGGAAGCATGGAGGTAGTGGCTCTGATCCTAGTAAATTCTAAATCTGGCTCAGTAATTCCCACTCGGCTATAAAATGACGGGGTCCTTTTCAATTCTATGAAATAGCTGTCAACCTTATTTTTAATAATATTCAGAGTATGAAACACTGGAACCTAATTTGATAATACTTTGTTTGAATAACTCTTAAATTAATGAAAATCTGCCTTAGAATAATTTCAATTCCTTTTCCTTCCCCACCCCCTAATCTCACTGCAAATTAAGTCTGCTCTTTCTTGATTTATATATTTAGTAGAAACAGAAAACATAACTAATCTTTAGAATCATATCCAAATTTTATTATATGTTGCTCTCCCACTGCCCCCAATTTGTCTAGCTTAAATAACTCTTGCACTCAACTCAATTCAATTCAATTCAGCAAACATTTATTAGGCATTTAAAACATACAAGGCAACATGCTAGGTAATGGAAATACAAAGACAAAAATGAAATTATCCCTGCCCTCAAGGAGCTCACAATCTATATTCCTTCTCTCTCCCATCTGATTTTCTCATTTTTAATCATGTTTTTCCCTTTTTTTTATCCCCTCTAAATTTTTGTAATGACTCATCCTATCCCCAGTGAAGAAATAAATACTTTCCTCCTTTCAGGAGAGAGGTGAGGGATTATTACTGCATAAAACTCTTAGACATATTTTGTTAGTTGGTTTTGCTAAGACTTTTTTCTTTATTGCAAAAAGGCCTCATACAGGTGAATTGAGAGACATCTAGAAATTACTATGATGTTAAAAACAAAAAGAATCAACAAAACTTATTTTAAAAAACTATGCTATGTTACCAGTAATACTATTTGTTATTGTAATTGCATTTTTAATGGCAACTACATTTTGAAAAAGCAATTAGTTAAAATTCTACATCTGATCTAAGTAAATTTTGTTATTCTTATAATATTCTTATAATGCAATCCTTTTAAAAAACTTGTGTAGTTTGACTGTTCTTTCCCAAATTTTGGAAAATGAAACAAAGATTTCATCAAATGCTATTTCTATTTTTCTCAGACTCTGAGGCTAGCAGACCATTTGTGCAAGATGTATAAACAGTTCTAGAGCCTCTCCAATAAAATCAGAGTTAATACCATATGAAGAAGGAATTAGCTCTATTTTTAAAGACCTCTTCCCACCAAACTAAACTAAACTGCCTTGGAGCACCCTCAAAGCTCCATTACATTCACATGTGCCCGTCTGTCATCACTGGAGCTCCACAGCTCATTGGAGGCAGAGCCAACCCGTCCTGTGAATGTGAAGTTTCTGTTCCACACTCACTACATATTCAGAATTACAGTGAGCATGTCATGGAGTCTCAACCTTGACATGGCACTCACTCAACACAGGGACAGAGTCTAGGCTCATGTTATGCATAAAAAAGGGGGGGGGTCTATACCCCTACATTACCGTCCGTTGCAATGACGACATGCGGACCACTCCCATAGCTCAGGCAGGCTATTTTTTTGCCACATAAGTGATCAACGCGACGCGGTTCGATGGAATGCAAGATATCCCCTGTTCCCAAACAGCCGCTACAGTTGGTGCCAAGCACAAAGACCTGTGGGAAAGCAATCTCTCAGCATCACTGAGTCCCTGTGAGAGAAGCACAAACTAAGAAACACGGAGAAGCCAAATGGAGCAAGGGATCCAGAGTGATATCTCTGTATAACCCTGGGCAAGTCATCTGGCCTTGATTTCCTCATCCATAGAATGGGGTTGGAGAAGGGAACTTCTAAATCCTGATCTACTTCTACATCTAAGATGCATAGGATGATCCCATGAGTATGAGCAAGACCTCACAAAGATAAAGAGTGTATTGGATTAATTGTTATTCAGTCATTTTTTCAGTCATGTCCGACTCTACCTGACCCCATTTGGGATTTTCTTGGCAAAGATCCTGGAGTGGTTGGCCCTTTCCTTTTCTAGCTCATTTTACAGATGAGAAAATTGAGGCAAACAGGGTTAAGATTAATGACTGAAAACAGATAATGTTGGTTTGTTCTGCAAATTACCTCATCATTTTCTGTAGAATACAAAACTTCATTGCCAGCACTGCCAAAGACACAGGCCTGACGAATTAATTTCAGTTCATCTGGTGAGCAAAGGGCAAAAATTGGCCACTTTCCCACATCTAGCATCTTCAGTGCAGACAAAAACCCATCCTCAGTTACCTGAGAGGAAAAAGCAAAAAAGTATTAAGGATATTTATGGTTTTTCTTTGCCCTTTCAACTGCATAACACTGGCTTTACAGTAGCTTCTAAAGCATCGAAGTTGATATTGTTTTTAAAGAAGAATGAACTTTTTAATGATTTTAATGAACCATAATGATTTTAATTTCTCACACAGAAGAAATGATCACTGCAAACAAAACTACCTTAATTGCCCAGTGAAGCTACAAAATATCAGGGCCTTTGGATAGAATCAGACCAATAAGTCTCCTTATTTTTTCAAGGACATAGACAGATCATTCAATCCTGGGTAATATTAAATTATTTGGCCATGAGTTTAAATGTTGAAAAGGCTTTAACATAGCTCTGCTCTCCAGGTTGGCTGTGAATAAAGGCATAGCAAAAAGTGCACTGTCCCAGCTACTGTCTGCTATAAACTGGTGCATACAGTAAAACCAATGACAAGAAGGAAGGTCATAATCAAAATAAGAGTGTAGGCCCAAAGACAATTCTAGGAAAGGCATCCAAAGTTCTAACTTCTGGAATAAGTTGTGTGTGATCTTCTATTTGAAAGGTCAGAGTTTTTGTTTTCTTCTGGTTAAAGGATGAACTGAAAGGGACACCAAAATTGCATGTAATCAGGTTACAAGCATTAGAAGCCAAGGGACGCCTTCTGAGTCAGCATCTCTCAGGTACCAGACATTGTGCTAAGACAAAAAAAGGAGAACACAGTACTTCACTTCAAGAAGTTCACAATCTAATGGAATGAATAAGAAAAAAGAAAATGTATACAGATAAGATACCAGGTACTATATGCTAAATGCTTTACCAATATCATCTCATTTGATCCTCAAAACAAGCCTGGGACATAGACACTATCATAATTCCCATTTTGCAGTTGAAGAAACTGAAGCAAGCTTAAGTTAAATGATTTGGCTAGAGTCACACAGCTGGTAAATATAGGAGGTTAGATGTGAATTCAGGACTTCCTAATGCCAGGCCTTGGCCCAAAGGAATTTACATTTTATTGGGGGAAGTAATATGGACACACTTTAAATAGTTACAAAATAAGTACAAATAAATACAAGATAATTCTAGAGGAAAAGGGGTGGGCAGTCACTGTTGGGGGATCAGAAGAGTACATCTATTAAGTAATAGAAGCAAAGATTAAAGAAAAAGGAAAAGGTGCTTTAATGGAAGACACGAGTATTAAGAAGGATGTAAAAAGGCTTCTTACAGAAGGTGGAATTTTAGCTGAAACTTAAGTCAAGAAAGCCAGGAAATGGGAAAGTAGGAAGGAGAAAATTCTAGGCATTAGATACAATAAGTAAAAATATACAGAATTGTAATATGAATATTATCATTTTGTTTCTGGAGTATGCATGTCGGAGGAGAATTATGTTGAAAATGACCCAATTCAATAACATGTATTTATTAAATGCCTACTATATATATGACATTGTATGCTCACAAAATTGTTCAATATTAAGACTACAACTATGGCAGAAACTAGGCATGGACACACATTTAACACCACATACTAAGATTAGATCAAAATGGGTCCATGATTTAGGCATAAAGAATGAAATCATAAATAAATTGGAGGAACATGGGATGGTTTACCTCTCAGACTTGTGGAGGAGGAAGGAATTTGTGTCCAAAGGAGAACTAGACACCATTATTGATCACAAAATAGAAAATTTTGATTACATCAAATTAAAAAGTTTTTTCACAAACAAAACTAATGCAAACAAGATTAGAAGGGAAGTAACAAATTGGGAAAACATTTTTACAGTTAAAGGTTCTGATAAAGGCCTCATCTCCAAAATATACAGAGAATTGGCTCTAATTTATAAGAAATCAAGCCATTCTCTAATTGAAAAATGGTCAAAGGATATGAACAGACAATTTTCAGATGATGAAATTAAAACTATTTCCACTCATATGAAAGTGTTCCAAATCACTATTGATCAGAGAAGTATAAATTAAGACAACTCTGAGATATCATTACACACCTGTCAGATTGGCTAAGATGACAGGAACAAATAATGATGAATGTTGGAGGGGCTGTGGAAAAACTGGGACACTGATGCATTGTTGGTGGAGTTGTGAAAGAATCCGGCCATTCTGGAGAGCAATCTGGAACTATGCCCAAAAAGTTATCAAACTGTGCATACCTTTTGACCCAGCAGTACTACTACTGGGCCTATATCCCAAAGAAATACTAAAGAAGGGAAAGGGACCTGTATGTGCCAAAATGTTTGTGGCAGCCCTTTTCATAGTGGCTAGAAACTGGAAAATGAATGGATGCCCATCAATTGGAGAATGGTTGGGTAAACTATGGTATATGAATGTTATGGAATATTATTGTTCTATAAGAAATGACCAACAGGAAGAATACAGAGAGGCTTGGAGAGACTTACATCAACTGATGCTGAGTGAAATGAGCAGAACTAGGGGATCATTATACACTTCAACAATGATACTGTATGAGGATGTAAGCTGATGGAAGTGGATTTCTTCAACATAGAGAAGAGCTAATCCAATTCCAATTGATCAATGATAGACAGAATCAAATATACCCAGAAAAGGAACACTGGGAAATGAGTGTAAACTGTGAGCATTGTTTTTTGTTTTGTTTTGTTTTTTTCTTCCCAGATTATTTTTACCTTGTGAATACAATTCTTCCTTTGCAACAACAACAACAACAACAACAAAATTCAGTTCTGCACATATATATTGTACCAAGCATATACTATAAGATATTTAATATGTATGGGAATGCCTGCCATCTAGGGGAGGGGGTAGAGGGAAGGAGGGGAAAAATTTAGAACAGAAGGGAGTACAAGGGATAATGTTGTTTTTTGTTTGTTTGTTTGTTTGTTTTTTAATTTTATTTATAAAATTTTGACAGTATATATGAGTAATTTTTTTATAACATTATCCCTTGTATTCGTTTTTCCAAATTATCCCCTCTCTCCCTCTACTCCCTCCCCCCAATGACAGGCAATCCCATACATTTAACATGTGTTACAGTATAACCTAGATACAATATATGTGTGTAAATACCATTTTCTTGTTGCACGTTAAGTATTAGATTCCGAAGGTATAAGTAACCTGGGTAGATAGACAGTAATGCTAACAATTTACATTCACTTCCCAGTGTTCCTTCTCTGGGTGTAGTTGTTTCGGTTCATCATTGATCAACTGGAAGTGAGTTGGATCTTCTTTATGTTGAAGATTTCCACTTCCATCAGAATACATCTTCATACAGTATCGTTGTTGAAGTGTACAGCGATCTTCTGGTTCTGTTCATTTCACTCAGCATCAGTTGATGTAAGTCTCTCCAAGCCTCTCTGTATTCCTCCTGTTGATCATTTCTTACAGAGCAGTAATATTCCATAACCTTCATATACCATAATTTACTCAACCATTCTCCAATTGATGGACATCCATTCATCTTCCAGTTTCTAGGCCCTATGAAAAGAGCTGCCACAAACATTTTGGCACATACAGGTCCCTTTCCCCTCCTCAGTATTTCTTTGGGATATAAGCCCAATAGCAGCAATGCTGGATCAAAGGGTATGCACAGTTTGATAACTTTTTGGGCATAGTTCCAAATTGCTCTCCAGAATGGCTGGATTCTTTCACAACTCCACCAACAATGTATTAGTGTCCCAGTTTTCCCACATCAAGGGATAAGGTAAAAAAAAAAAAAAAATTACCTATGCATATGTACTGTCAAAAAAAAATGTTATAATTATAAAATTAATTAAAAAAAAAAAAAAAGACTACAACTATAGTAACAACCCACTCATCTGCCACATCAGACTTCTGACAAACTCTACACTGGAGTATACAACTTTGAACTCAGAAGAAATTAAAAAAAAAAAACAAAAACAAAAAACCCAAAACAAAAACAGACAAAAATGCTTTGAGAGTTAACTGACCATCACAAAGATCATGAACAATATGTGAAAGCAAAGTATCCTCTGGCCAACAGCCAGGGAATGGATTAGAAGCAACAATTTGCAGAAAAGGGAGGAGATAAAGGAATATAAAGAGTGGGAAGGAAAATCCTCAGCACTCTTAAGACATTTAGGATAAGAGCTAACATATATAAACATATAAATGGCTTTTAAAGGTATTATTATATTATAGCACAGAACAATAACATACATTCATAATAAGTCATCTAGAAAAAGTTAAATTATATTTTGTATGCTTTGCTTACAAAGACAGGGAGATCCATAATACAATAAAATTTACAATAATGTTTTATAGCTACAAAGATACACACATAAATTTATTTTAAGCTTTAGTAGTTTAAAATGGCAAATAAGACTTTTGGAACTCATGTGAGTGCTCATGCACATATGTGTGGCCACAGGCATGGATTATAATTCCATTTTAGAAATAAAAAAAAACAAAGTTCTGAGAAGTCCACTGATTTCCCAAAACTTATAGTGAAGAAATGGCACATTTAAGCTTTCTATTTTCAAGTTGACCATTTTTTCTAACCCCCCCCAAAAAAAGGAGTGTTTAAAGGAGTGTTCAATTGTCTAGAAAACCAATTCACAGCATGCCCCTCAATACTGTTTCTCCTAAAGGTTCCCTGTTCAGAAATATATTTGGCAAGCCCTATAGTTATCTGCCCTGACACCTCTATAAACCATTCTGCTCTCAACCTAATGGATTGCTAATAAATTAGCTGATGTATCAGATGAGGGACAATTGTAAATCACAGGAATATTTCTTGAGTGTGGCAACATGCTGATATTTGTTAGACATTAGCTGACTGCTCAGATTTAGTCATTAGAGGCCTTAATAGAAAAAATCAAGCCCCCTACCTGACTGCATAGTCAGGGGCAACATGGAGGCACTGAACCTCCAGATATCCTAAGCCTGTGAAATACCTATTGCTTCCTGGGAATGCCACTAAATTCAGAAATCATTTAACCTGGGAATTCTTTGGAATGAGTTTCTGCTAAACAAAGTATATGTGATCTTCTGGCGGCAGTCAGTTGGTCTCAAGGAATTTCATCTGTGCAGAGGAAAACACATTCTTAATACTATCAGTGGTCAAGATCCAATATGTGATTACATATACATTTGTCCACTAATCTTGAATGGAATGTGGCCATTCTGGAGGAAAGAGATTATGGCCCAAACAGACCAATCTGTGTAGACCACAGGGGTGGGCTGTGTGACCAAAAAAGAACAAGGCACAAGAGAGCATTCTTGTAAAAAGCTCCAAGGAATATAGTCCACCTCAGACAGTTCCTAGTATAATATCTTTTAAGCATAGTATTACATATTGCCATGTCTATGTCAAAACAGTTCAGTGTAGCTGTAGGCAAAGGTAGCTCTCAGTTTTCAGTGTGTGGGTTTCCATGGCCAATTGCCATGTGGCCCCGCTGTTAAGGCTGGCTTTAAGTTGGCACTCCCAACATGTCTAGGTCACTTCCACTATCTTCAGCTGACATGTGCTCAGTAAATGCAAATGATAACAATTTCAATAAGAACTGAGCAAATAATCCCTAACTGAAATAACTTGTGAATTCTTTGAGGGCAGGAACTATTTTTTGTCTCCTGTTGTATCCCAAGTGCTTAGCAGAGCGCTTGGCACATAGTAGGCAACTGACTGATTAATCAAGATAATTATTTTATTAAATGTAAATTCACTAAATTATTCAGTTAAATTTTATTAAATTCTCTTATTTAAAAAAAACAGAGAAAAACAATTTTTGTTTCTTTAGTTTTATTTTATCTGAACCTAAGTAAATCCAGTAAAGGTGCTTCTGAGGAGAATGACTCCACCAGTTCAGATAGCTAAGTGTTCCCTAGCTTTGCCTACAGCAATAATTTAAGTGACTTGCCCAGAGTCACAAAGATAAAATGGAACTTATTGAGACTGAGCTTAGCCTTAATTGATCTTTATCTCATTTCTCCCCTTTTTTATCATTGTCCTCGGGCAATAAATAGACGTGGTAGGACAGTTAGATGAGGCAGTGGATAGAGCACTGGCCCTGGAATCAGGAGGACCTGAATTCAAATACAGACTTAGACAAGTCATTTAATCCAATCACAAAAAGAAAGAAAGAAAGAAAAGAAAGAAAGAAAGAAAAGAAAGAAAGAAAAGAAAGAAAGAAAAGAAAGAAAGAAAAGAAAGAAAGAAAAGAAAGAAAAGAAAAGAAAGAAAAGAAAGAAAGAAAAGAAAGAAAAGAAAGAAAAGAAAGAAAGAAAGGAAAGAAAGAAAGGAAAGAAAGAAAAGAAAGAAAAGAAAGGAAAGAAAGAAAGGAAAGAAAGAAAGGAAAGAAAGAAAGGAAAGAAAGAAAGGAAAGAAAGAAAGAAACAAAGAAAGAAAGAAAGGAAAGAAAAAAGAAAGAAAGAAAGAAAGAAAGAAAGAAAGAAAGAAAGAAAGAAAGAAAGAAAGAAAGAAAGAAAGAAAGAAAGAAAGAAAGAAAGAAAGAAAGAAAGAAAGAAAGAAAGAAAGAAAGAAAGAAAGAAAGAAAGAAAGAAAGAAAGAAAGAAAGAAAGAAAGAAAGAAAGAAGAAAGAAAGGAAAGAAAGAAGGAAAGGAAAGAAAGGAAGAAAAGAACTGATGTGGCTCCCAAATGCCAAGTTCCTTTGTTTGATAGTTAAACCTCTTCACTCTATCCTTCTTTTCCAAGTTTATTAAATATTACTCACTTACATGAACTCTACAGCCTGCCCAACCAAACTGGTTTCCTTCCCATTCTGTCTGTGTCATTCCATCTGCTCTGCCTCATAGAGGTGGACTCATGTTATATTCTGGCTGAAGTTGGACTTTGAGGGGAAATCTATTCCAAACTCTCCCCTCGTTAGAATCCTCTTCTCCATACCATCAGATATTGCTGGGTACATAATCTGTATCTGTATTTTGTATTTGTAGAGTGCTCAGAGAACCAGCCTTATACCCAAAAAAAACCTGAGATGCCTCAGCATCAGTGACCCTTCTAGGGCAAGTCCACCAGTCTCTTGGTGCCTCAAGCAATTCTGTAAGACTGATGTTACAGACCAGGTACAGATGCCAACGAAATCACAAGAAAAAAAAAATCTCAAGATTTTGTATTTACTTCACTTTGGTCATTTTGTTTGCTATGCTCCTAATAAGCTTCTTAAGGACAAGAACTGTTTCAGTTTTGTCAGCATCCCTAGCCAACAGCTGGCACAAGTAAGGCCTTATTAAATGTTTGTTGACTTAATCTGATAGAGAAGTCACAAAGATGTGCTGAATGGGAACGCATGACTGAATGGACAATGCCATGGAATATACATCATTGGAGGTAATACGCATGTCACTGGCATCATAAAACCAAATGAGTATTTGAGTAATATGGAAATGATGTCATATAAGTTTTATGTATTTTTTTGTAAATGCATAATTGGGAGTTGTAAACAGATCTAGCCATTCTGGAGAGCAATTTGGAGCAATGCCCAAAAGGCTATTATTGACATTATTGTTATGTTCCTTACAACCAGAAAGTCTAAATGAGTTCTCATTTAGAGACATAAATTTTGCAAGTCAGAAAATAAAGATGAAATTAATGAAGAAAATGAATGGATAGCAATGGCTGTAATGGGCAATGTAATCTGAAACAATATCTTGTCCTATCTCCAAAATTCCTATCCCCTACCTTGTGGGCTAAATATACCTTTGATCCAGCAGTGTCTCCACCGGGCCTTATCCCAAGAGATCATAAAAGGGGAGAAAAGACCCACATGAACAAAACTGTTTGCAGCAGCTCTTTTTGTGGTGGCAAAGAAAATGAGTAGATGCCCATCAATTGGGGAATGGTTGAATAAGTTATGGTACATAAATGAAATAAAATGCTATTGTTCTATAAGAAATGATTATCAAGCTGATTTCAGAAAAGCCTGGAAAGACTTACATGAACTGATGCTGAATGAAGAAAGCAGAACCAGGAGAACATTGTACACAACAAAATAGCAAGATTGTGTGATAATCAACTATGATAGATTTAGCTCTTCTCAGTAATGCAGTGACCCAAGATAATTTCAATAGACTTAGGACAGAAACTACCATCCATATCCAGAAGGAGAACTATGAAGACTGAATGCAGATCAAAGGATACTATTTTCAACTTTTAATGTTGTTTGCTTTTTTTCCCTCATAGTTTTTTCCTTTTATTCTGATTCTCTTTTCCCACGTAACTCACATGTAAATATGTTAAAAATGATTATATGTGCATAACCTAGGTCATACTGCTTGTTATCTTGGGAAAAGGGAACATAAGGGAGGAAGGTAAAAAAAAAAAAATAATGGAACTCAAAATCTTACAAAAATGAATGTTGAAAACTATCTTTATAATTAAAAAAATAAAATCCTATTGAAATTAAAAAAAAAAAAAAAGAAAAAAAAGCCAAAGAACAATATAACAAACAAGTGAGAGGTAAATAATGATAATCAATGGAAGACTGTAGAATTTAATATCAAACTAGTTTCTAATGAGAGTTCACCAAAATGTCAAGATAAAGAAAATTATGCAGAAGTATGCCTTTTCAAACATAGCTAATGTAGACAGGATTTATAAAAAAAATCAAGAGGGATGGCTAGTCATGTTCAATCAGACTTTTATCATTTTTATTTGTTATGTTTCAGGAGATATGTTATTGTACTGTATTAAAAGAAGAATGTATGAATCCATTTGTTATTTCATAACTATCATATGAAAAAGAAAAAAACTTTATTGAAAGAAATCAAGCAACATAGCAAACATGTCTCAAGGGAGCAGAATGTTCTGATCTAACCTGGGAACGTGCTCCAGAAGAAAGAGAACGCTTGGCTTCCATGTGGCTTTGTTTCTGTGCAATCCCTGAAGGAAAAATGCATAGTAAACATCAGCACTCTTCATGTTTCATGGAACCAGTCAGAGTAAAACCATGCCATTCTTAACTAAAATAGCAGAGCGATCAAATTCAGCTCAAAAGAGAAGAGGAAAGTGCTAGAAAAAAAATCTCAGATTTGAGCAAGGGAATACAAAGTATTTCAAGTCTGAAACATATGGACTATAACTATTCTGAAACCACTCTTTGTCCCTCCAATAAATCCTCATTATATACTCTAAAGAAAGTTAGCACTTCCAATCTTAACTTTAGGGAATGTGCCTCTTGTCTCTGAGAGGAGACTTGATGAACTACAGGTGCAAACAGGCCTATTTTCAAACCCAGGAAATGTGTCGATTTGCTATGTTTGACTGCATTTATTTGTTACAAAAGAGGATTATGGTGGGATGAGTGAGTTGGAGTTATTATAAAGTGAGTGATTTTTTTTTAAAGAAAAAGTTTATCAAAATATTTTAAAAGAATTAAAAAAAAAAAAAAAACAGCATTTGGGATAAAAGGAAGTTTTTCAGTCTTACCAAAAAACTGGAACAAAGATTTTTTCATTTCAGAATTTTCTTTCTATGGACAAGGAAAATAAATTTTACAATTTGATGAACTACTATTGTCAATACTGTTATGTTCCTTGCAACTGGAAAATCTAAATGTGTTCTCATTTAAGAGACATAAATTTTGCAAGTCAGAAAATAAAGATGGAATGAATGAAGAGAATGAATGAGTAGCAATGACTATAATGGGCAGTGTAATCTGAAACAGCATCTTGTCCTATCTCCAAAATTCCTTCTCCCTACCTTGTGGGCAATAACAGAATAGGCTCTTTAGGAAAATACTCACTATTTACATATTAAAGAACAAATATAATGGCAAACCAAAAAAAAATTTAAATGGAATTTTGAGATTATATAGGTAAATCCCACATTTATAGATTAACTAAATGAAATATTCATTTCTCAAAAGGCAAAGTAAAGCCAATTTACCAATGTTGGTTTCCTAATATGCTAAGTTGTTATAGTCCAAATTTTGAATACCAAAGCCAGAAAATTCAATATGATAAATCCCATAATAATTAGTCCTCTATTTGCAATATAATACACAGAAAAAACCCATTAATCTAAAGAAATACATATTATGGCATTATTTCATCTAATTATGTATGTAACCTTTGGAATCCTACTGGACAGTATTTGCTTTTTTTCAGCTAAAAAGGTATAAACTTAGAAATTAAGACGCAATTGCATGTGAAGTCTCATGATTGCTATTACTGAGCTAAATGGAAAGTATTGGTCCACAGGTCCAGAAGAGTCAGATGTGACTGAACAGTAACAATTACAAAACAAAAGCTTGACCTTCAGGCAAATTTCTCCTGAATGTAGGTGAATGGTGAAGTTATAAGAATAAAGAGCTTAGACTCACAGAGTGAGAAAGTAATAAGTGTATGTCATCTTAAGTCTTAAGAATAGAATTAAATTCAAATCCTTAGTCACTTTTCTGGGAATGAATTCTGTACCTAGTGGGACGGATTTTCAACTAACAGATAAATAAATGATCTATCACTAGGTCCACACAAGGCTTTTTATATTGGTGGGTCAGAATTTCTGCTCCCCTGACATAGACTTTGAGAATCCAGGGTCACCTCTACACCACAGGAAACACTGGAGGAGGCTTCAGTGAAAATATAAAACTTATGCTACTGATACTGAAAACATACCCCTGCTAACAAGAAAATTTTTGTCTAGATTTAACTCACAGAATCCACTAATCTACTTCAAATGTATTGATATTCCAGTTTAAGTATCCTGTTTTTTAACTATTCCTATTACTTTGGTCTATACCTCCTCTGCAAATACTTGGTCTTGTCCAGCTGTTCTTCCTGTTTTTTCACTTTTAAGATCCACTCTTATTCCTTCATGTTTCACAACAGATATAGCAACTCCAATCTTATCTTTGGAGAAAATACTTTGTTAATAGAAATTGTGGCAGATGTTTTTCATTTTTCTGGCTTAACTGGTTTTCTCTCCAAGATTTTTGAAATTTTGTTTTTTCCTCCCTGCTTCTTGTTCTTTTATGAGATGATAGCATTCGTCATCCTTCAACATCTTTTTTGGTAAGATTTTTACAAACATGTTTAAATTTTAAACTGATATTTACATAGGTTGCCATATGTCTTCTTTGGCAAAGAAAAACAACATATATTGGCAAAGGCAATTTCTTAGCACTTTTGAGTCTCCTAGTTGTGGCACTGATTTAAATGAATAATAATAGCTAACATTTATAGAGTTCCTATTATGTGTCAGGCACTGCACTAAGTACTTTACAATTTATTATTTCATTTGATCCTGACAGAGACTCTTGCAAGGTAGGAACTATTATTATCTCCACTTTACAGATGAGGAAACTGAGACAAACAGGATAAGTGAACGGCCCAGAATCACTTAGCAGTAAGTGTTTAAGGCTGAATTCCTGATTCCAGACCTGACATTTTATCCCCTGGGTCATCTAGCTGCCCCAAGCATCCTTAAACTTCCTTAGGAAGTTGGTGATTTCCTAGGAATTGGTGACAGCTTGTTATTTTATCAATTATTCATCTTTCAACATTCTAGCAAGTTTTAAAGATAGATTCCAAATAAATTATTTAATAGTGAATACTGATAATGAAGTACATACCTGAATACTTTTAAAACCTTAGAGCCTACTCTCTATCCATTCGTGGTCTTGTTCCTTCTCTGCCCTTGGGAAGTTGTCTTCCTGATCAAGGTTAATGTGGTTGAAAATACTGTTAGAGTAGAAAAGAACAGTTTCACAATTTCAACAAAGCATCATGAATTGGGGAAAGCTATATTTACAAGGTCATATTGCAGCTCCACTTACTAAAATTAAAGCATTAGCCAGGACTACCAACTACTACACAAGCAAAAAAATTAAAAACTTCACAAACGACAAAAACCTCAAAATAGTTACATCACTTTAACAAAAGTTCCAGGGAAGTTCTCAGAATAAATGAGCATCAAAGATATGTATAAATTACATTACATTTTGAAGGAAGTTAGGTATTTTAATACAAAAAAAATCTAAGTTTTGCTTACAAGTTTTATTATATTTTGAGTTTACATCTTAGCTGCTGCTAAAATCCAATTCTGACCCCTCCATGGGTGTCAGTTTGCAAAAACTTTGCCAAGATCTGGCAGGTCCCACTAGGCTGGAAAGGCAAATGCCAACTTATTTCTGTTGTCTGGAGTTCAGTATAGTTAACTTTGGAGTTATTATTCTGGTCACAGGGTGAAGAAATTACCTCAGCTAAATTCCTGAATAAAACATAGAAAGGTTACCATTTACCTCAATGAAGGGTGCATCCTCAATGATAAAATCATAGACTCTTAAAGTATGTAAGTTCGGCTATTAAACCATCCTTGGGTTTTCAAAGTGTTTAGTAAAACCAGGGTATCTGAGTTATTTATTATCTCATTTGATACTGCTTTTAAGGCTCCTATATCTGCAAATAAAAAGCTATGCTCCAAGTCATTTTCAAGGTTTTTTTTTGTTTTTTTGTTTTTTTTTTTTTTTACAAAGAAAATGGCACAAATTATGATATGGAATGTTGTATATCAAGTCAGGCTTTTGAAGTTCTACTTAGTTTTCCCAATTTGTTGTTTTTCTTCTTTGTTATAAAAGATGGGAAGGGAGGAGGAAGGGGCATATTGGGAAATGTGAACAATGCAAAACCAAAAAGTGTCAGATAAGTAATTGTTTTGTTGTGGTAGTGGTTGTTTTAAGTGTGCAGGAAGAGGCAACCAGACACAGTAGATAGAGAACAGTCTTGAAGTCAGGAAACTGTGAGACTAAGCACTGTCTCAGCACATCCTAGTTGTATGACCCTGGCAAGGCCCTTTTAACCGTGTCCCATGAAACTTTCTGAGACTTATGAGATGCAGAGAAGCTACTGATCTTCCATGGAGAAAGTTTCTCACCAAGCATGCCCTACACTAATGAAATAATAATCATAAAATCATAGGTAGTATACTTCATGAGGGTTTTTTATTTTTATAATATTTTTATTTATATTATATTTTATTATTGTATAATCTAATATAATTTATATTTTATAACATATGATATATAATTTTATTTTATAATAAAAATTGTAACGTGCTCTCCTGGCAGTTACTATTACTAGTCTGTCCTAGACCCACCAGAGTACCTTTGACCACTGTCCTCTGCAGTGTGAACTCTACCCGGCTCGCCTCCTCTGAGGCCTTCAAAGGTCTCTGGCCATGATCTCTTGAATCTATAGCTTAATAACCGGTAGCGCACTCAAGAACAGCCACGTGTAATCTTAAAAGCCTTTATTATACCTACTTACATAATGCCCTGACTGATGCCCTGACTTGTTGGTTCCTGAGTGAACACCTGGTCAGAAGACCCACGAGTTCACTACCAAAACCCTTACCTCTTTTGGCTATCCATCTCGGCTTGGCCACCCAGGCTAGGAAGCCAGGGTGAAGAGCGCCAGGTTAAAGAGAGCTACTGCTGCCTGCAGTGGGCTTACATAGGGCCTATGAGGTCACACACACAGCCAATCAGCGAGAGAGTCACCCATTACGAAGCTATCTCAAAATGGACAGGATCCCACCTACAAGGCAGTCCTAATATCCATAGAAATTACTTCCAAACCACTCAATCTCCCGATGCACTGTGGCACCCATTTAAAGGGCCCTTACAATTCCCTTCTCTTGTTTTGCGGGAACCGCACATCTCACCAAGCTTTTAGCACCAGCTCTAGTTCACTTGATCCATGAAATGACAGAGTGTTATGCCCAAGGAGGTACAAAGCAGCAGATCAGTAAACAGAGGTATGACAATGAGAACCAGGCTCAACAGTGGCCCAAGTGTTCAACCCATTCATCAAAGTCATACTCGAGATAATAAACCAAAGAGGTTGGATGCCAATGAGGTAGGATGTCAACACGGAGGTGGGAAGTCAACAAGGTAAAACATCACAATTCTAGTTAACAATTAAATATCAGTGAGGTAGGTTGTCACAATTCTAGTTACATTTATCACAATTCTAGACCAATTCTAGTTTCTTACACTTTTCTGTTGCACTTGTCACAATCCTAGAACAATTCTAGCTTATCACAATTCTCAATTGAACTTTTCACAATCCTAGAACAATTCTAGCTTATCACAATTCTCTACTGTAATTTTCACAATCCTAGAGCAATTCTAGTTTCACAGGTGCACATAAGCAAAGTCATGTCCAGTAACATTGTCTCAGTAACAACGGCAGGTGGATGCGTTGATTTTTCACCCACTAATTTCATCATATTTAAAATAAGTACATGATTAAAACATGATATAAATGCTTTTGTTGAATAATAAACATTTGTTAAATTGGGTTAGGGTGTTACTTTTTTTTCAATTTACATAATGCTTTTCATAATAATAACAATCATAATCACAAAACATATTTACAAAGTATATTCTTTGCAAAAGCCCTCTAAGATAGAGAGTATAAAATCTTGTGATCCCTGTTATGCAGATGAGGAAAGTGATCACCAAAGAAGCTGGATGACTTGTCCAATGTTACACTACCAGTAATATCAGAGCCCAGATATTGCAAAAACAAAGCTTTTGACTCTAAGCTAGGGACTCTTTATCATCATACTCTAGGTTAGACGAGATGTTTAGTTTCATCATCAGTAATTTCAGATCTAGAGGTTCTCAAATTTTTTCTCACAAGACACAATTTTTCAAATTTTTTGCTCAGAAGACATTTCCTTGCCAAAAATTTTGGCACAATATCAGTTACATAATGAGTTTAAGTACCCAAAAAATCTGCATACTCTTAACCAAAACTAATTGGTCTTGAAGGTTCCTTCCAAATTATAGATCCCTGTCTTCTTTGATTCCTTCCCTTCCCAAAATTCAACGGCACTATGATTCTATACATAGAGCATTTTTACTAGAGAAAAAGAAAAAAAGAATTTGGTTATTCTAAATATTTTCTAGTTAAATATTTCAGAACTGGACACTAATTTTGCATACCAAGAATTGTATTAATTGATAATTTATGCTAACTTAGTGGTAGAAGCTAAGTGTGTGTGAGAGAGACAGAGGAAGTGAGAGAGAGTGAGAGTGAAAGAGAAAGAGACACAAAGAGACAGATGCACAGAGAAACAGACAGAGACTGAGAGAGAGGAAAAGGGAAAGAAACAGAGATGGAGATAGAGACAAAGACAGAGAGAGAGGCCATTTTTAAGCTCAGGTCTAGGCCCAGTATACCACTTAGCTGCTAGATGACCTCTAAAGTTGAGCTCTGAATGTATGATTCTAATTTGATAGATGATATGAAATAAATAAGCAACAGTTAATTTGTCATACTAGAATGGCACAAAATTATCCCTTTCTCTGATTCATTTTAAGCAAAAATAATTCAGAAGTACTGCAGTTTCATAGACAGCTTGCCTAACCACTATTTTCAAATAGAGCAAAAGAAACTCTTTACACAAGGGGGAAGGGAAGAATGAAATTTTAATTAATAAGATTGGAAGTGCTACCACTTTACCCTACCAAATCTAGTACAAGTGCCTCTAACTCCCAGGGATACTTAACAAATGCCCTTTATGATGCTAATGCCATAGGAGTAGCTCTCTAACATGACAGCCTAAAAGTAATCTATAATTTTTAAATGAGTTATTTGCTAAACAGAATACCATGTCATTCAATATATATAAGTTATAGTTTAATCTCTAAATGTTACATCAGGAGCTTACTGCAAAAAGTGATTTTGTTCTGGGAAACATGATTTGACCCACAGCCTGGTAGAGCAGGAAAGTGATTATGCTTCATGAAGCATTTTCACATCTGCTTTCTCATCTGATCCAAATCTATATAATAACAAACTACTAATGATGAAAGTGGGCCTGATATTGGCAGTGCAACACAAAAGCCAACTATGAGATATGTTGGCCAAAGCCTATCTATTCTTTGAACAGGGCCTCTGGATGTTGTGTATAAGAAGAAGCATCTGATCTCTGGTTCTAGAGGTCCCACTCGAAAGATTCAATGACTACTTGGATTTCCACCAAAAAGGATTATACAAACATCCAATTAGAACAATCTTTTAAATGATAATTACTACTTTGGTTGTCTTCCTGAACCCAGCAGTGCTGTGCTCCAATAGTGTAAAACCCAATTTACCCTTGCTTTGAGGGACAGAGCCCCCTCCCCAATCTCATATATTTCCTTTTCTTAACATACTTTTCTCAGGTACACTCCTGTCCCACTGGTGTGTGAGAGGGTGGGCAAGGAGAATCACAGCCCTAAATAAAATAGGCTGTTCTTTAAGTCCTGCAACTGACAGAGCCAGGCCATTGGGGCTCACAACAGGGAAGCTGCCAAATAATCTCTCCTTTTTCTTTTTGGCCAGAGTGAGGGTTTCATTGGTTTAAAAACAAAACAAAACAAAAGAAAAAAGACTGGCTCCTGCTCTGCAATTTTAGTCTGAAAGGAGTTGCCTAGGATACGGGGACATGTCTAGGGTCACAGAGCCTGTATATACAGGAAGAGGAGGAGGATCTTAAAGCCAGATCTTCCTGAATCTGAGTCTAGCACTCTAGCTAATCTTTCCTTTTTGAAGTAAATAATACATTGAATAAACAGCAGGTCAAATTCTTTGATAATCCTTCTGGCCTGGATCAAATGGCTATGGGTAACTAAGGCTGTGTCTCAATGTGGGGGAAAAGGAGATCACCCACATCCATTAAAATTATGAGACAGGACCTTCTAGGCCATGGGATCACCAAGACAAAAACTAAACATTTTCTCTAATCCTTACAACCTCTTAAAACTCTCCAAAATATTAATTATATGTAAGAGATAAAGAAATTAAAGTTGACTCCATAACTCAAAACACCAAGAACTCTTAACAAGATAATCTTAATGAATCAGCAGCGGTGAAGGTTATTCCATACCCCTAACATACTCCAACACCTTCTCTTTCTTCTTAGCCCTTATATTATGATAGGACTGCACAAGACGGCTGGTAGGTTTGTGGTGTGGGTTTCACTCAGCAACTGTTGCTGTTCAGTCATTTGGGTATTGTCCAATTCTTAGTGACCCACTTTGAGTTTTCTTGGCAAAGATACTAGAATAGTTTGTAAATTCCTTCTCCAGCTTATTTTACAAATGACAAACTGAGGCAAACAGGATTAAGTGACTTGCCCAGAGTCATGCAGCTAGTAAATGAAGCTGGATTTAAACTCAGGAAGACGAGTTCTCCTGAATCTAGGAGGGCACTCTATCCCCAGCATCACCTAGCTTCCCATTCAGCAATTCCCTTGATACAATTCCTAGTCTCTGCCCATTCCCTCACCCCACCATTCTGTGGTAACAAGAACAGAATTTAACTCTGATGTTCAAACTTCCTCTTAACTTCTTTCCCTTCCCAGTAACGGGAGATGGAAAGTGGAAGGAAAGTGGAAGCTTCCTTTTGCCTAGAGTAGCAGTGTTCAGCATGAGAACTAAGAGAGAAACCTGGAGTATGGCATCAACAGGGAGAAGAGAATAAGGACAATACGCCTGAAAGAAGGGGGACTGGAATCTATTAAAGGCCAGTTTTGTCTCCCTGGAAGTCCCCTGGGGAATAGGAACTGAGACTGGTAAAAACAAAACAAAACAAAACAGAATTCCCTTGCAAGGGAAGAAACAGACAGCTTTCAAGTTCAGCCCCTAGTGGATCTACCATCAAAAGGGAATGAGTCAGAACATAAGTAATAGGGGAATTAAAGGGAACAAAAGACTGAAATTACCATAGCTTTCAGGAAGAAGAAAACTCAAATACTTTGAGCACAGATAGATTAACAGGTAAGAAATTAATAATATAAAAGTAAGACAAAATCCAGGACACCTAAACAAGTCCAAATATTTCTGAATAAATATTTCAATTAAAGAAAAATGAATCAAATCTGAGGAGGGAGAAAATTTTGTGGATTTCCAAGAGAACATGGAACAGCAGCAAGATTTTCCTGAATAGCTCAAGAGAAAAATAAGAATCATGAAGACACAATTTGTGGCCTGCATAGTAGAAATAATTGCCAGTACAGAAAATTTTTAATCTAAGGTGGTGAATCTTAAAAAAAAAAAAAAAAAAAAATAGAAAACAACTCACCTATGCTTAAGTGAAAGATGATGCAAGAAAAAAAATAATAAAAAGATTATTATATCTTAACAAGCAAAACATTGATCTCAGAGACAGAATGGGTAGAAACAACTTAAGGATCAAAGGTTTCCCAGAAGAATATAAGAAGTCAAAAGTCCATGATGCAAGAGAAAACTGATCAGGTCTTTTGAATTCAGAAATGAAACTTAATCAAAAGAATTCAAAGATCACCTCTCAAAAACAAAATAAAAACATATGCTGCAAATTAAGACATGACAAATGACAAATTTTATCAGCAATCAGTAGAAAATTCTTCAATATAAAGGAAGTGCAAATAACCCAAAACTATTCTGTACCCTCCAAAAACTACAAAAGGCAATGGAATAATATATTCTGAAGAGCAAAAGGAACTTAAAAAGAAACATAAAGTGACATAATCTGTTAGAACTAAAAGGAAACTTAGAGATCTTCTAATCAATCTCCCCCAACCCCAACAAGCCTGTCTGGAAAGAACAGAGGTATTATTAGCCTTGTTTTAAAGAAAGGAAATTCAGAAAGGTTAAGGGAATTGTGGCTGATCACAAAGGTAAAAGGCTGAAGCTGGGAAACCCTGATCTTTATAACTCTAAACCCTAGGCTTATACTTCTATGCTATGCTGCAAAGAAATAGGGAGAAAGAAAGCAAAACAAAAATTGGGGAGAGCAGAGTCCAGTTCAGCTGGAATCTAGAATATATAAAGTACAGTATGCATAGTGTGAGATTGCAATGACAAATACAGATTGGAACTAGGTGATATAAGACCTCAGATTCCTTGTCTTGCATAAAAGGATAACCATTTCCTTTGCCAAGGTAAATATCTTCACATGCACTTTTGATGCCCTACCATCTCTCTCTCTCTCTCTCTCTCTCTCTCTCTCTCTCTCTCTCTCTCTCTCTCTCTCTCTCTCTCTCTCTCTCTCTCTCTCTCTCTCTCTCTCTCTCTCTCTCTCTCTCTCTCTCTCTCTCTGTTTCTCCCTTCCTCCCTCCTTCTTTCCTTCTTTCCCTCTCTCTTCTCTCCTCTCTCTCTCTCTCTGTCTTTCTCTCCTTTTATTACTCCTTCCCTTTTTCTTCTTATTTCCTGTCCCTATCTTTCCCTTCTTCTTTCTCCCTCCCCCATCCTCCATTTTCTTCCCTCTTTCTCCCTTCCCTCTCCCTCCCCACCTCTTATACATCTTTAATTTTTCTCTACCAATTGGATCCTTCCCAGATGCCTACCAATATGCCCATTCTCATTTAATCTAAAAAAACCCTGAAAAAAAAAAAAAACTCACTTGATTAGTCAACTGCACTCATTCTCTATCTTTTCTTCCTCTTAAGAAAAATCTACAACAGGTGCTCCCATTTACTATTCTATTATCTACCTCTAAATCTTTGGCAATGTCTTCCACCTCATCATTCCACTGAAACTTTTTTTCCCAAGTAATCAGTGATCTCATAATTGCCGAATTTAATGTCCTGGCTTGAACTTCATCCTTCTTGACTTCTCAGCAGACTCTCTTACTGTCAATCACCTTCTCTCCCAGATACTCTCTCTTTTTAGGTTTTCATGATCCTACTCTTTCCTGGTTCTCCTCTCACGTGTCAGACAACTCCTTTCTCAATCTTCTTTGCAAGTTATTTTTTCAACTCATAAGCACTAAGAATGGGTATTCCTCAAGCCTCACTACTAGGCTTTCTCATTCATTTCAGGATTCTCTCTCTTGGTGATCTCACTGGCTCTCTGGACTTCAACTGACATTATTATGCAAATGATTCCCAGATCTATATATCCAGAATTAATTTCCCTACTGAGTTTTACTCCCAGGATCACTAAAATCCTCTAGGAAATTTCAAACTGGATGTCCCTCAGGCATTTCTAACCCCAAACAAATCCAAACAGAAGTCATTCTCTTTCCCCTAAAACTGTCCTCCTTAATTTTCCATTATTATTGATGGCACTATCATCCTTGAAGCCACTCAGGTTCATAACCTCAGTGTTGAGTGATCTCACTTGCACTCACCCCATATATTCAATCTGTTATCAGTTCTTGTCAGTTTTACCTCCACAATGCCTCTTGTATAGATCCCTGTTCCTATTCTCACAGTCATCACCCTAGTACATACAGGCTCTCATCACCTCTCACCTAATAGAATTGCTCTCACTGCCTCAAGCCTCGACACACATTAATCCATCATTGATTCAGGTATCAGCGATTTCCTAAAACACAGGTCTAACCCCGTCATCTTCCCCTGTCTCCCAAACAAAATTAATCTCAGAGATGCTCTATTACCTCCAAGTCAAATATAAAAAATCCCTCATTTAGGAGCACTGTGGGCAGCTGTGTGTTTGCCACTTTTGGTATAATAGAGTGTTGCATTTGTAGTGAGAAAAACCTGCATTCAAAATCTGGCTTCAAGCCTTTTACAATATGGTTCCTTCCTGATTTTGTGATTTTCTTACATTTTATTCCCCTTCAAATATTCTATAATTGATAGATTGGTAGGTAGGTAGACAGAGAGGCTGATAGATCATTTATTAAATGCTAGCCATAAGCTAGGTTCAGCAGAAAGGGCTAGGGATAGATATAGTCGTTGGCCCTCAAGAATTCTAAATTCTAGTAAGGTCCCCGAGGGAAGGCCACCTAAAAGCAGAAAAGGGGGGAGAGTTGTGAAGTAGCCTAACTAAGGAACAGGAAGGGCAATGGAAGGGAAGCCTGGGTCCCTAAAGGATAAGACAAGAGTTACTCTATCAGAGCAGAGGGAACCAGAGAGGGGTGGAGACCAGGTTATCATTTGAGAGGAGGGAGAGGCAGAGCAAGTGGATCCAGCTGCTCTTTAATATTCCATCTCCAGACAATGCATTTGCCCTAGTACTTCCCTCCTTAATTGATTTCCAGCTTCCTGGCTTCCTTCAAGATTCAGCTTAAGTCCCATCATGTTCAGGATTCCCCATTCTCTTCCATTCTTAGCCCTTTCCCTCTAAGATTATCTTCCATATATATCTTCTGTACGTACACAAGATGGTATAATGTCTCTCCATTATAATTCAAGGTTCCTGAAACCACATTTTTGCTTTCTTTTGTATCCCTGGTATTTAGCATAGTGACCAGCAAGGTTAAATGACTTGCCTAATGGTGGAAGCAAGGTCTTCCTGGCTTTAGACCAACTTCACAAAGGCAAGCTCTCAAAAATAGAAGGAGATGTTATTCCCACTTTGCAGATAAAGAAGGTCAAGCTCAGAGAATTAAGTGACTTAGTAAGCAGTGAGTGGATTAAGCCAGATTTTGAATACAGGTTTTTCTCACTACAAATGCAACACACTATTATACCAAAAGTGGCAAACACACAGCTGCCCACAGTGCTCCTAAATGAGGGATAAGCCAGGTTAAAATGTTATTGGGAAATATTTGCTAAAATAGATAAAAATGGAACAAACATATTGTTACATTTCAAAACTAATTCAATATGCAGCCTGCAGAGATCCTTATTTATGGTTTAATGGCTCCTGTTTATACTTAAGTTTGACACCAATGTATTACATCACACTGCCTTTAAAGGTTCGTAGTATGAACAAGGCAACTAATTAGAGTCTTTTCTGACATTGACATAAAACCATCAGCAATACCATCATCAAATTCTAAAGGTAAAAGAAAATAGGGCAAGCATGTTGTAGTAAAGAGAGCAATACTTGAAGCCATAAAGTCCTGACTTTGACTACGTGACTCAGGGTAAATTAATGACCTTCTCATTGTTCGTGGCAATTTTACAAGACTATAAAGTTGTACAGAAAGTGTCCACTCACTGATTGAAGGGATTTCTTCACTTTCAAGTTCCCTACAGCAATGAAATCACAGAGCTATTCTTATCCTTGCAAGAAAATAAGATGAAATGCAACCAAACTTTGAACCAGCTCAAAAGAACCTAGAATTCAGGTTCCACTTTTAAAATCTCCCAATTCCTTTTGGAAAGTATAGAACTTGGAGAGAAGCTCTAAATATAAGGAAAACAGAGATATTGTGGGATAAAGGGAAAAGATACAACAATGACCTAATATCAGATGAGACCCCTACAAAAAAGAGGGGCAATCTATAACAGGATACTTTGTTCAAGAGAAAATTTGAATACTGTAAGAGAAGCAGACAGAATAAACTTTGGCAGCCTTCAATGAGATGAGTAAGTCAAAAGTTAGCCTTGAAAGATAAGCTATAAATGGAAGATAACCAGAAGAGCTCAAAATTGTGATAAGGTAGGAGGAAAGCCATTCTTCCCTTGAGCAAGCCTCCAACTCCTTCTTTTCCCAAGCAAAGGGGGAAGGGTTAAGATTTTAACCCACAATAGTAAGAGACCCCCCCTCACTTGAATGACAGGACATAGCCAAAAGATTTAATGGGGTTTGTAATCTCCAGTTTGCTGAAAGCTAGAGGGGCAGGATGATTCTCTCCCCAGGGAATGCATCCCATTAAGCCCCAGATAATACACAGCTAGAACAAAGTCACCAGCTCACCTCTAACTCACAGCAGTACCTTGGGTATATAACTTTAGGTCGAAAAATAAGAGAAACCGGGATTGGAAGGGGTTCTCCTGTCTTTCTGGGATAGTTGGGGCTTTGGTGGGATAATTCAGACACCAGGCTCAAACTTGCCAAACGGCAGCAACACACTGATATACTCCCTGGGGAAGGCTGGTATAGTTGGCTTCCAGCCTGTCAGTCACAATAGAACAAGGGCTTCTGGAATCTCAGTACCTCTCCAGGGTGCTAGGATTGTTTAGTTCACTAAACAATTTGTCTGACCTTCCTCTGACTGATGAGATTCCCTTAATGTGACCATGTGCTCCAGATTTGGAAGACTTCCCTTTTTCAAATCTCCTTTGTGTTTTAGGGAAAATTGACCACTGGAAGAAGTTTACTACCTAACTTCAGCCAGAACAGCATTAAAATTTACAACATTAGTAAGGTTCCTAAATGCAACAGATCTTTGCTGAATAATTTGCATATTCATTCATTTTCTAAATATTGACTACCTCCTATTTGTTAGGTAGCCTTTGGTTGTATTTACTAGATTAGTGAAATATATATCTATTTCAATATGATATACATATATGTAAATATGTTGTGATATGGGAGCCACCTGCCAGTGGCTGCTGGAGGTCTAACGCAGATCTATAGAATGGATCTCTTCATGTGCGAGTGTTGTGGGCTTAGCCCCTTTAAGATTCCTTGTCTGATCTACCTTTGGGACAAGATATTCCTAGGGGAAAAGATCCGTATCTGAGCCAGTTTGGGCTGTACCCAGCCCCCCGTTGGTTTGGGTTTTCAGCCCCCTTTGATACAAGATCTGGTCAAACTAGTTTGGGCTTGTACCCAGCCCCCCCACCAGATCTGAGCTGGCTTGGATAAAGCCAGCCAAAAATCTGGCCTTCAAGGAATTAACCTGAGCTCTGCCCATTGCTTCTTCAAGTAGATAAAAACAGCAAAGCTAGAATCATCTTTGGTCAGAGATTTGAAAGATGCCAGCCAAGATGCTTGCATCAGAGATTCTCTGTCACCGCCGCCCTTTGGGATGTATCTTCCTCTATTTAATGTCTTTTACTAACCAGACCTTAACCTTGCTTCCAAACCTGGCAATAAACATCTTTTACCCATCTAGGTTTTCGGCCTGTAAATTCATTTACAGGAGACTCTCGCCGCCACTAGACCTGATTTAACTTTGTATCCTTGCGCCGAATCCTAAGGGGGTTGCAGGGGAGCTCCATGTGACTCCCTGTACCCCGAATCCCGCCACTAGACCTCAGTTAATCCTATTGAGGTATATATCTCATCATCAGTTTTTTACCTCATCATTTTGAGGTTCCCAAATATCTCATCAAGAGGAGGAGGATGATACAAGGAGACTGAGAGGCAGTTGCCTTTATATGTGTGTGCAGTGTTACAATATAATCATAACCTAGCCTTCTTTCTTAAACACGAAGTACTAGCACTTTTTCCCACTAAAAATCTTGGACAACATGTACTTATTAGGTGACCCTTTATTTAAGATTAAAGACATGTTAAAGATACATTCCAATACTGAATTAACATGGAAAAATACTATCATACTTTCAAACTCCTGGACACAAGATTTTCACATTAATGGTTTAACCATGTGAACTAGACACCTGCTCTTTCTGACTAATGAATGCTAACAGGATCATGGCAGTCTTACAGCCAAGGAAATTGACTCTCCCTTGCAGAAATGGCAAGATAACTACTCTTCTGAAGTCAGTCTCATGTGGCAGTCTATTTTCAGCCTCTAAAACTAACTCTTGCTGTCAGCAACTTTGCTAACTCCCTTCCTGGTATCAAATCTCCCCTTTCCTGGATTCTTTAATGATTTGTAGTCATGAAACTCCAGTAAAACCTAGTGAGTTAAAATATATATATCTGGGGCCATTTTAATTTTAGAGAGGTGATGAAATAAAAAACAGACCATATTCTTCTGAGGGATGTGAACAAACGGGTCTATATGTCCTCTAACCTGATTGATGTAGACCAATAGTTTTTTAATATTTGAGAAACCCAACTGATGTGACAAATACAATTTACTGCCAAAATTTTTCATTCTGTTAGAATATTCCAATCTAAGCAGCCTTAATTATGAATTGAATTATGGCTTGGTACATAGCTCCTCTGCTTCTATCTATGGATGACACTTTTAAAAGAAATTTATAAATATCAATAAAACACCAATATCAAGACAAGTAATGATTAGTTCTTCCCCTATTGAATTTCAAATCTAGTGAAGTTTTTTCTCCTTCTATATATAAACCTCACTAGTTACCCAAATATTTGTAATGTCCAAAACGTACATTTAAAAGTAATCTGAAAGAGAAGGAAATAATCTCTACCATTATTCAAGTTAGTATTTAAAGTGCAGCAGTTTGTTTCCAATAGTTTATTCTGAGAATTTATAAAGAACTGCAGGTTTAGAACTAGAAGAGACTTTGGAGATAATCTAGTCCAGGGGTTCTTAAACTTCGGCCTGCTGAGGACCTTTATGCAGCCCAACGGGTTATAGCAAATGGGCTGAGGATCGGAGACAATGTGAGTTTTTGTTTTTACTATAGTCCACCCCTCCAACAGTCTGAGGGCCGGTGAACTGGCCCCCTATTTAAAAAGTTTGAGGACCACTGATCTAGTCTAATCCGTTCATTTTTTTTTTCAAATGAGTAAACTGAATTTATGGGAGTTAAGTGACTTTCAAAGTCAGATGGGTTTCAGCAGTAAAGCCTGAGATCTTAATCCAAGTCCATTTGACTCCAGATCCAATATGCTTTTTCATTTCAAATATGCCATCCCTGCTTTCTGTATAAGTCAACTAGTTACCCAGTCCTTTCCAATTCATTGTATGAGCCAAAGCTGAATTATTACACCCTGAATAACTGGAGTTCTAGTATCTAAAAATCCATGCTATGGATAGCAGTGACAGTTGCTACAGTAGGCCTGGTAAGCCCTTCTCTAGCTTCTATCCTCCAGGAAAAAATTACTGAAGCATGAGAACATTTTCCATGAATTACAGAGCACGGCATTTAGTTTTAAAAACCACTTCCCATGATGCTCAGGTATCTTCCTTCTAATGTGCAAAATCTTTTCTTTCTTACTTAGGGTATTGAGCCTAAACTATTATTTCAAATATTTTCACTTCAAATGTTTCATAAAACATTTTTACTTCAAAATTTTTCACAAATGTTTGGAGGGGGCTTGCTTTGCCACCTTCAAAAGGTGAGAACTGACATCACACAGCTGAAACTCAAGACTTTAGAATCAGAGATGTATTTAACTTTTATTCTTTATCAAGAAATATGATTTCTGAGTAGGATATTCTGAGTATTACATTGTACTATATAGAGTAAAATTAAATTATATAATTCCACTACACATCATTCTATACCTTCCCTACTAAGAATAAAGTAAAGAAGTAGCTCTAGATTGCAAATAGTGCTCCAGGGTATTGCTGCCCTAGTACAAGAGGTACTATTTACAACAAATTAAATTAAGATTTACATAAATTATTCTGCTCAAAGGATAGCTCAATTACAAAGACACAATAAAATTACATGTAATAAAGTTGTAATACTTTTCATAGTATTACATATAAAATTACATGTAATAAAGTTGTAATATACTTTTCATAGTATTACATATAAAATTACATGTAATAAAGTTGCAACATACTTTTCATGATATTACATATAAAATTACATGTAATAAAATTGTAATAATGTAATAACATTGAAGTTTTAAGAAAAAGAAAAGCCTTTTGTATTACTAAAGTTAATAAGATTTGCATTACAATGTAGCTTCAAAACAGTTCAAGATTACAAACTTGCACTCCAATTGGAACAGCATTCTAACTTTTAAAGAAAATTTTGCAAACAACAAAAGCCGCAGTTCATTTACTGAACCCATCCCCAAAACTGGCCGGGCAAGCAAGGGGCAGGCCCCTGGAAAGTTTGCAGACGTGAAGTTCTGCACTTCCAGGCCGAGTGGGATAGCAGAAAACATTTGACATCCTAGGTTTTCTCTCTGCACAGTTTCAAATCAGTTTTTAGTAGCTTGTTCTTACTATTCCCCTAATGTCACTGGATGCCAGAACCAATGGAAGAAGTATTTAGAAAGCACAGCAAAGAGCAAATACGGCACGCGGGTACAGTTCTAAACCGAAGACGTGTAAACAAGGAGGGGAGGCGGGAGCGGGGGGAAGGGAGAAAAGAATGTTGGGGGGGGGAACGGAGGCACTGACCTGAACTTGAACAGAGCTCGAGGTTGGAGAAAGGAAAACATAGGGACATGCCGGGGGGTAGGAAGCAGGCGGGGGAGGGGCGGAACCCCACGTCAATCTCCCTATTCTTAGACGTTAAGTAAGCCCCAAAGCCAATCCCGTCCCAGATCAGCCTAGACTCCGCCCCTCTGGGGGAAGCAGTGGAAGATCAAGGAGATTCCCGGCGTCCGCACCCACGTCCCGCCCCGCCCCGCCCCCATCCCGGTCCCTGGAGTTTCATGGCGATTGGCACCGCAGTGACGCGCGTGCGCGCGCGTCCCCTCCCATCGAGCGGGCTCGCGCACGCCGGCGGCGACGTTCCCCGGCCCGCTAGCCAAGCTGCCTTTAGTGCGGACCGGACGGGTAGCGCGGGGCCGGCAGGGGCCAGCGCGGTCGCGGCGGAGTGGGTCTTGTCGTCTCTTCTACGTCGCCGCCGCCGCCTCAGCTCGGCGGGACTGGGCTCGCGCCCCTGAAAAAAGGATGGAGGGGAGGACCAGCACCGCCTTCCCCGCCTCCATAAAGGAGCCCCGATCAGCGTCCACGCTGGCCTGCCCCACCCCCGTCCCGGCCCCGCGCTTCTTACCTTCCCGGGACGCGTCCTGTCCTGCCCGGAGTTGGCGCCTCCCCTTGTTCTTGCCCCGGCTCTCGGCGGGAGGGGCGCCTCAGATTCCTAAGGAGGGGAGGGGAAATGGGCCTCCCGCTATGAGGGCACAGGAGCCTCCCCGCCCCCCTCCTCCTCTTTCCCCCTCCTCTTACCCTTCCCCCCGGCTACTTCTCAGCCCAGAAAGAAAGGAGCCAGTGGGGCGGGGAGCGCGCTCCGGTCCCGGGTACCCAGCTCAGCCCTGAGCGCCCCGAGTCTTCCCCCCACCTTTAGAAAACTGGGGTCGTGAGCTGCTGCTGGTCCTCGAAGATCTGAACCCAGCATCTGCTGTCCCGGTGCAGGAAAGGAGGGCGAGAGCGGAGTGGAAGTGGAGGACTTTTCTCCAGACTCCTTCCCGCCTCTTCTTCCCCCCTCTCCTTCCCCCCTCTCCTCCCCGAAAGCACACGCACCTTCCCACTTCGGGATCGGTGGCGCCCCCTTTCTCCAAGAGCTGAGGTCATTCCCGCTGGACTTTTCCTCCTGCTTTTAGTACATTGCTCGGATGCTGGAGCAGCTGGCCGGCCCATATCTGTATTGGGCCTAGGGAAAGAGCACGAGGAAGCAGCGCCCGCATCGGGGAACTCCGTGGCCCGAGCTGCGTGGGAACGGCGGCTGTGGGGGTTGTGCTTTTAACTTTAATAGGGTCACCCTTCTTTCACTGTCCCAGCGATCTCAGCCCCCGGACTTTATGATTTGTTCTATAAAGTAGGCTTGTAGCTGGTGCTTTTATGCTTCTTAAAAGACTATAGCCCAAGGTCAAAAGACAAACCGAGATTACAGTTCTCTAGGTCTGGAGCCAGGAAGACTTCTATGTGACCCTGTCTGCCTCAGTTTGATCACGTGTAAAATCATTTGGAGAAGGAAATAGCAAACTCCATTAACTCCAAGAAGATGCCAAATGGGGTCTCAGAGTCGGATGTAACTGAAAAACCACTGCACAGATAAGCCTGGTGTTGTTAGCTCTATAGTTGAAGATAGTTTTTGTAACCCTCCAAATTGCCCGCTTGGGTTTTTATGAATACTTGTATCATTATCATGGGGGAAAAGGAGGAATGCATTTTATGTGTTTCCACAGCAGGGTACTCCCCAAAAGTTAGAGGTCCTCCCTTAAACTTTGAGTGTAATTTGGAAGTTGTTATGGGCTTTACTGTTAGGTGTGTAGTAAAAGGAGAGGCACATCCAAAATACTTGAAGCAGTTAGGAAATTGGAAGAAATTAGAAGAAGGAAAGCTCAAAAATGTTGGTACTGCATCCCCAACAGTGGCTAACTAATGGTTGTCTAGTTTGGGCAAATTTACTTTTGAAATTACTTTGAGGAATAACTTTGAGATTTAGTTCCTTATACTTGTTATTTTGGATCCTTGATTTCATTGCTAGGTCCCCTCCACTGAAGTTTGCCATAACTCACCTTTCCTCTGGAGCATAAATTAGGAATTCTGTCTACCAGAGCAGAATATGAAGATAAAGTGACGAAGTTTCTGGTCTTTCTTTTTTCAAACTTTTCTTGTTCTGGAGTCCCTCAATTGCTTCTAATACTTTAGATGTACCTCTGCTTACTGTATACCCAATAGGCCTGTAACAACTTTCAAAACTACATTAAAAGAGTGAGTCTTATCTTAAAACAAAAAACATTTTTGTGTACTAATACATAAAATGCATACCCCTTTCCCTGTCCCTCATAGTAGCTACATACACATAGATTTGACTGCAGGAGCACTTGTACTGGCAGTTTTAGAGTTTTCCTAAGGCTCTAAGAGATAAAATAACTTAATTAGGGTCCAGTCCAGCCCCTTACCCCACACAGGAGTTATCATGGTTAGTTAATTGGCTTTGTAGCACAAATTAGCTCCAGTGAATTTGGATTATAAACCACTTGACCCAAGATTTAATAATATGGATAAATTAGGTTTAGATATAAGATTTATAATTGGTAAGGACTATATAAATCATCTAATCCATCCCAGAGAACTCTGACTTCCCCAAAATAACTGGTTGGAAATCAAACCCAAGTACTTTAATTCCAAGCCCACTTCCTTTTTTTTTTTTTTTTTTTTTTTTTTTAAATACCTCTCATAAGAAAATCCCAGCATTGCCCAGCTTTCCTCAAGCTAGTTTCAATCAACTTTTCTTTTCCATAGAGAAAAACAAAAAGTCTCATCTGGCTTTTATCATTAAATATTTCTTTTTTAATCATACTAACCATTGTAGGCCCCTTTGAGGATGCAGTTGGGGTTAAAAATGCATGGCTTCTTGTCTGATTTGGATGATCTTTTGTTTAAAGAGGTTTACACTTCATCTTTAAGAATTTAGTCCAAACTCATTTGCCTGACATTTAAGGTCCTTTAAATTTTGACTTCTTTACCCTTTCAGTCCTTATCTCAAAATATCCCTTATTTATATAAGCTTTGTGAATCTTTAGGACTACTTGGTTCCTGGAAAATATTTGCATGTCTCCTATCTCCATACTTTTGTATTGTTTCCTAAACTTGGAAAGGAAGTGTGGCATGTTGGAGCACTGGGTTTGGGGTCAGAACCTACATTTTAATTCTGAGTAGCTTACTGGCAAGTAAGCTTTCTTTGCCCTTTCTGGCTCTTAAATTTCTTTATCTGCAAAATTATGGACTAGATGAGATCCCTTTTGGTTCTAAATACTAGAGTCCTTTAAGTAAATATCTTGCCCTCTTCCTTTTTCATATATTGAATTCCTAGAAACCCTTAAAATTCCAGCTCAAATATTAGCTCTTCCTTGCATAATTTTGATAATGTCTTATCAACTAAGACCTTAATCTTGTCCTAAGCTTTTATACTGGTCATATCCTTTACCTAAAATGCATTCCTTCCTAATTTATCCCTCTTAGAATTTCTTGTTTCCTTCAGAACTCTGCTCAAATACCATCTTCTGTCTGAGGCTTCTTCACTTCCACAGCTGCCTAAGGCCTTCCTTCCCAAAAATGTATCTTGTATTTGTGTAGGTATGTATGTATATGTATACTCACATATCTTATGCCAATAGACTAAGCTCCTAAAGGGCAGAAACTTTCGTTTTTTCCTTGTATTCTCAGTGTGTAGCATAGATCCTTGAACAAATTTAATAAATTTCAGTTGATTATCTAATGTGTATATTAAGAAATGCCTAAGAGTGATTTGTATCCAGAACACACTTGATAGTTGCTGAATGAAGACACACACACCCCATTTTATTCCTTGCTTGTTAATCAAAAAGTCATTAAAGTTATCACTTTCTATGCTTTTCAAGGAAGATTGTATGAATTGACATATTCCTGGGAAACACCTTGTTTGAAAAAGCTTATGTCTAGCAAATCACTTTTTAATAGTCAACCAACAAGAAGAATAAGGATATATTCTATTTATTACAACTTTTAGCTAATTCTGTGTTTATCAATAGTGCCTTTTATTCTGTATGTAGGTTAAACTTACGTTTTAAAATGGAGAAGTAGACTCAGGAAGTGATATCTTGATATTTTTAGTGGTCTGGTTATGGTTTTGTTTTTATCTCAGGGAGGCAAGGTAATAATATTAGCCTTTTCCCCAGTATTTGGTATTCCTTCAATTAGCTTAAGGAATGCTCTTAAAATTGTCATTTCCAGCTCAAGTTTTGAAACAAATTTTTATCTAGTTTACTTGTTCATTTCACCTTATTTTAGTTTCCTCATCCCCTTTGAAGATAGTAATATTAGAATCAAATATGTTGGCCCTACTGTTTTTAAAGGAGGAAATTTTATTATGTAAATCTTTATATCAAGTGGAGACAACAGGGAGGAAGATGTCGGTTCACTCTAAAGAAGAGTCTTCTTTCAATTAGTATAACCCATAAATGGAGTGGGCTACTTTAAATGGAATGAATTTTCTGTCACTGAAAGTTCTATCTCATTTGAATGAATCAAGACTTGAGTGAATAAGAAACTCACCAGTTCCAAAGGACCACTGGCAGAATTCCTAATCCAAGGATGTTTAACACTCTCCAAATCAAAAACATCAGGAATAGACTCCACCTTTAGATCTGGCCATAGTTTTTGTTTTTTTTAATAGTTTTTATTTACCAGATATATGCATG
Source organism: Sminthopsis crassicaudata (assembly GCF_048593235.1). NCBI lineage: Eukaryota > Metazoa > Chordata > Mammalia > Dasyuromorphia > Dasyuridae > Sminthopsis > Sminthopsis crassicaudata. Next base: position 565,495,364 of record NC_133619.1, read on the forward strand.
GGTAATTTTACAACATTGACAATTGCCAAACCTTTTGTTCTAATTTTCCCCTCCCCCCCAGATGGCAGGTCAACCAATACATGTTAAATATGTTAGAGTATAAATTAAATACAATATATGTATACATGACCAAACAGTTGTTTTGCTGAACAAAAAGAATCGGACTTTGAAATAGTGTACAATTAGCCTGTGAAGGAAATCCAAAATGCAAGTGGACAAAAATAGAGGGATTGGGAATTCTATGTAGTGGTTCATAGTCATCTCCCAGAGTTCTTTTGCTGGGTGTAGCTGGTTCAGTTCATTATTGCTCTGTTGGAACTGATTTGGTTCATCTCATTGTTGAAAATGGCCACATCCATCAGAATTGATCATTATATAGTATTGTTGTTGAAGTATACAACAATCTCCTGGTCCTGCTCATTTCACTCAGCATCAGTTCATGTAAGTCTCTCCAGGCCTTTCTGAAATCATCCTATTGGTCATTTCTTATAGAACAATTGTATTCTATAACATTCATATACCACAATTTATTCAGCCATTCTCCAATTGATGGGCATCCACGTAGTTTCCAGTTTCTGGCCACTACAAAGAGGCTAGCCATACTTTTTTGAGCTATTCTTGTATCATCTGGCTCTTGCATATCTCAAACTGGGTATCCAATAGTATCTCAAAATCAAATCTACAATGGAACTCACACTCCCAAAATTTTGTTTCTCTTCTAAACTTCCATATTGTTATTAAGAGCACCACCATCTTCCCAGTTAATCAGGTAGACATATAAGTTGTCAAAACAATTTTGATATAGTTGTTTGGAAATAACAGAGTTGGAAAGCAGTCTTAGAAGCTTCAGATTTAGACCAACATCTTGCACTGTATACAGTGAGAATCTGCAAACATATATGATTTAGTTATAAGTAGTTAGGTAGTACAGAGGATAGAATGTTAGATTTGTATTGTCAGGAAAACCTGAGTTTAAACACAGCCTCAGACATTAGCTAAAAATGATCCTTTTAATTCCACAGAATTGAAATTTTTGCACAAACAAAATGAAGAATTAGGAGGAAAGGTACAAACTGGTGGGTGAGGGGGGATAATTATAACTGATTTTGTTAAGGGATAAAGTCAATTCTCAGAGAACCTCCACAGCTGTGAATCATAACATCTGAAGGAGTTGCAAGGTAGCCTTTGCTGACACAGGTGTTGAGGACTGGGAATGAGATAAATTGGAGGCAGAGGGAAGAGGAGAAAGGTCAGAGAATGCAACAGCTCAGTCAAAGAGATTAGAGAACAGCAACTGCCTCTCAGTCTCCTTGCCTCATCCTTTCACACAAGGAGATCCATTCTGCAGGTCTGGGTTGGATCTCCAGCAGCCAGTCAGGTGGCTCCCAGTAGCACAACAAGATTTCACCAAACTATATAAGAAACCAATTCAAATATGTAAAAATAAGACCTATTTACCAATAAATAAATGGTCAAAAGATTTAAACAAGCATTTCTTTAAAAAAATGTTAACTATCAATAATGATATGAAAAAAAGTTCTAAATTGCTAAAATAATAGAAATGCAAATTAAAACCATCAGATTGGCAGTAATGACCAAAAGGGGAAATGATGGTGTTGGAAAAAAATGTGGTCTTAGAAAGATGCCCAGGGCCTTGAGGGATTACAAATGACTTGCCCTAAATCACATAGCAAATGTGTCAGATAGAACTGAAAGCCATCCAAGGCCAGCTCTCAGCTATACTACAGCTGCCTCTTTTTAAACATAACTAAAAAAGATTACTTAACAGAAGTTCAAAAGGAACTGGGAGGAAACAGCTAGCTGGCTCATAAAATTGGAGTTTAGGAAGACCTGCATTCAAATCCAACTTCAGACACTAGCTGTGTTGACCTGTTTGCCTCAGTTTCCTTGGCTTGTTAAATGGGATTGATAGTGGCATTTACCTTTCAGCATTGGTGTGAGGATCAAAAGAGATAACAATTATAATGTGCTTAGTGCAGTGCCTGTAGCTGTGATCATTGTTTATTATTACTATTTTTACAATGTGAGAGAGCACAAAATAATAGAAAGTTTGTAAGAGGTCTTCTGGAGCTTTTGAGAGGACTATTCTAGGAAGAGGTGATAAATTCTATCTTAGATAAGAATTACGTTTTTAAAGACAATCTCTTAGATTCCATTTATTAGATTCCATTTATAAAAATTATAATTACTTCATGTAATTACTTTATTTAGTTACCTGATTTACCCCCTTTTCCCCTTTGATATTTTCACTCACAGAGTGAAGGAATCATGAGCTGGTGGGTTTGTGTTTTCTCTTCCTTACCACACCCTTTTGTGAATATTATCGACCCTTATTAATCCATTAGATTCTTACCACTCTTTGCCAAAGAAAAGTGATTGATCCATGACAGAGTTAATTGGAATCTGAATTCCTACAATATCTTTCTTCAGATTTGCCTGTTTTCTTTGTATTTCTGGAGGAAAATAAGTCAACCAGTCAACATTGATTAAGGATCTACTGAATGCCAGGCACATGATCAGCACTGAAGATATAAAAAGAATCCAAAAAAAATCTCTGGCCTCAAAGAGCTTCCAGTCTTACAGGAAACAACATGCAAACAAAAATATATAGACAATAAATAGGAAATAATTAACAGAGGGAAGGCAGTGGAATTAAGAGCAGGTATCTTAAAGATTATCTAGCCAGATCCCTTTATTTAAAGAAGAGAAAATTAAATTCCAGAAAAGTGAAATAACAGAGCTGGGATTCAAACCTAGGCTTTCTGACTCCCAATCCATTACACCATAGATAATTTTTGAGATTGTCTAAAAATGGTCAACCTTAGAATTTAATTTTTTTATCGGGTTTTTTTATTTGGGCTGTAAATTTCTTTCATTCTAAGAGAATGAGCATTAAACAATTACTCAGCCCCAGCTCCCCCGGGTTGGTATCTCCCAATTTGGCTTAGAAGTCTGTTAGAGATTTCAATCACCTTGCATCAGTAATCTAGGAAAGTTTAGACAAAGAAAGAGATAAAGAGAAAGGCTGCCCATATACATGTCAGCTGCAAGCAGTTGTCTTTACTATTTGACTTAGCTACTCCTTAAATTAACTTTTTCCTCTTTTCCTTCACAAAGATTAATTAAAATGTTTATAGAGGAACTAGCATATATACTAGCAACAAACTTACTATTTAGAAGTAGGAAAAAAATTGATATATAATTACTTATGGGAAAGTTTCTTGATATTTTCTTCTCAAAATGTGTAATAAATGATAACTCATGTTTCATAGTTTCAAAATATTTACAAAGCAATTTCCACATGTAAATATGGTATTAGTGGAACCACATATTTATCTTTAATTCTATCAATTTTCCTCTTTTTAATAATTAGCATTGTTTTTTGTTATCTATACTCACACCATTTAAAATTTTTTGTATTAGCATATATTTTGATAATGATTTTCACCTGAAAGAATACTTTTCATAAAGTCCTAAATGTTTCTAATACAAATTATTTTTTTTAAACATAGTGTTCATTTACTCCATTTTACAATGTGATGAATAGATATGAATAGATGAAGAAATGACTTTCCAAAAAGGATTGTTGAACTCCAATTCATAGATTTAGAACTGGAAGAGACCTTAAAGATCATTTAGTCCACTCCCCAAACTAGCCATTCTTTTATTTCAGAAGTTAACTCAGATAAATAGTGATTAACAGTATGATATAATGGAAAGAATACGTGTTAGAGTCAACAAATCTGAATTTGACTCCCAGATCTAGCATTTACTTACTATATGATGATAGTCAAGCCATTTAACTTTCCTCACTTGTAAAACAGGCATGTTTGTATTACCTACTTCAATGAGGAAACCATTTTGTACACTGTAAAAGGCTATAAAAATGTGAATTATTCTATATAACATATTACACAAAACTAACTCTCCTTTATCTGTTTTCATAATGTTAAAGAATTTCGTGGATAAATGAGAGAATCTAGAATGACTTTTCTCCCCAAATTTTTAAAAGTGCTACCAACAAGTAATTAGTCATGCTTGAAAATTTCACAGGATCATTGATTTATAAGTAAAAGAGATTTAAAGAGCATTTAATCCAATCCTTTTGTTACACAAGAGCACCTGAGGCCTAGAGACAATGAGTGACTTGTCCAATGTCTTACAGGGTTTAAGTGTCAGAGCTAGAATTTGAACCCAGATCCTTTGTCTACAAGCCCAATACCACAGTGCAGTCTTAAATGATAAGATCACATGTAAGAACATCAATAACATCCTTTCTCCCTGCCCCACTTCCCCCAACCAAATTCCATATGATTTAAGTCTTAATTGTAAGTAGAGTGTATGGTAATAACAATACAGAACTTTCTATGTGCTGCCTCAATTATTAGTATCACATGATTTTTTTTTTTTGTACAACAAAACTGCCAGGAAATATTTTTGAGAAAAAAAACATTTCCTGATAAACACTGATTTTAAAACTGATGACTGTTTCCTCTTGTTAAAATGTATTATTTTATAATGATTTTCTTTGCATGACATTATTTCTACAGTTAATATTAGGATATAACATAATTAAATGTTCTTCCTGACAGGAAAGAAGTTCCTGTAAAGCATCTTCCTTATGGAAGAAATAGTTTCACTTAGTTGACTTAAATTAGCATATTGGTCAAATTAAGAGTCCAGGCAGAGGGTGTGCAAATCTTTATGCAATCCTTGGGTTACAAGGTGAAAAATGAAATAGTCTCTGCCCTCAAGGATCTCACATGAATTGTTTGATATATCTCAGCACAGTGATGTAGGTTCTCTCTCCAGAAGTACATAGAAGAAGCTATCCATGCCTTCTGCTGCTTCTCTTATTCATGGCCTTCCATAATTCCTCCAGGACAGGTCCATCTTTTATGCTAAAAACTTTTCTCTAAAATCTTTGACATTGTACAGATAAGAATGGATATAAAGGCTAAACATCAGTTATTCCTTGTTATCCATAAATTACTGACCCACTTCATTTTCTGATCATACCTCACTTGGAGATCTTTTGTGAAAATTTTTATAAAAATAATTGATATCTTTTGCAAAGATTTTTATGCACATAATTCTTCTTTGTTAATATGCTGCTGTGTCTTTATATCCACCATGTGTTTTTCCATTGTTCTTTAGGCAACCTATAACTTTGATTTCTTGTGAATTGTGATATTACATTATTGGAATCATATAGCATTGTCAAAAGAATATTTACCTTAAATAGTGTGCCTTTATTTCAGGGAAAAGTTGGAGATTACTAAAACCTCTGCATAGTTTCCTAAATCCAATGCAACCAGATCACTTCCTCTCATTCAATTCTGGGTTCCATTGATTGTGCACCTTCACTGTCTATGGAAGGAATATCTATATTATTAGATTAGCTCCATGGGCTAGTCATTTAGCTATTATATCATAATTTAAATAGTAGGCAGTTTTTATCCATTTGGGTTTCCTGAAAGTAATTAATGATTAAGTCTAATTTAGAGGCTTTCCATGTGTTTTAAAGTTTGATACTATATACAAAATCATCTGCAAATAAATTTACAATACAAAATAAAATTCAAAAGGATAAATGTAATGATATTTGGATCTAAAAAGACAGTTTCACAAATATGGTATGGAGATTAAACAATAGCCTATCTGAAAAAGATCTTGGATTTTTAATGAATTATAAATTCAGTGACTCTGATATTACCCTCAGTGAGTGTGATATGGCAGTCAAAAAAGCTCTTGTATTTAGACAGGAGGCAATCCTGTTTTTAATCAGGCCATATCTAGAGCACAATTGTTTTTATTTGAGTTCCACTATTTTAAAAGGATATTGGTAAAGAGGAGTTTCTAAAAGAGAGCAATCTGGATATTAAAGAGCCTTAAGTCCATGTTAGATGAGGATCAATTAAAAACACTGGGCATATTTAGCTATCTCCAAGTATCTGGAAAGATTTCATATGGAATAAAAATTAGCACCAAAGCGAAAAGCCAGGAATAATGTTGCAATGAAATATATTTAAGCTGGATGTCAGTAAAAACAAACAATTCAGGCTGTCTAGAAGTTAGATGGGCTACATCAAGAGGTAGCAGCTTCCCTTCTTTGAAGTCTTCAAAGAAAGATTGATTACTTGGATATATTACAGTAGGGATTTCTTTCATGTATAAATTGGACTAGATAGAAATTGTATGATTCTATCAACAAACACCTTAAATGTCAGCCAGACAACTGAACTCAATCCAATCAAATCAGTAAATATTTACTGAGAAACTATTATGGATTAGGTGTTGTGCCAGGGGAAATGAGAAGTATAAGACATGTTCCCTACCCTCAAAAACTTTAGAAAGGTCAGAGGATTCTGGGAAGGTGTGAATTATGACAGAAAATTCTAAGCTCTCCAGATTTTCTCCACAAACAGTGGTACAGGATGAACAAAGTGACAAAAATAAACAAAAGTTGGAGAACAGGTACTCCTTCTGGGACAATAGGAGAAAATGCAAAAAAAAGCTTCCAGGACAAAGATTATACCCCTAGACCAACCTAAGTCCTCTCAAACAGCAAGCAGAGAGCCCGGGGACTAGTTGGAAGAAATTTTCACTTCATGGACAGTGTGGAGTGTTGGTGTCTGAGCAAAGTAGGTTGAGGGAACTTCTGTTGACAAAGGATGCAAGGCCTAACTGTGCTATCAATATGTGGCCTTGGATGAGAAGGAACCAGGACACCAGCACAAGCCTGTTGAATGTGGACAGTTACAGGAGATCTAAGTTCTTAGTTTCAGTTCCAGGCCAAAGGGGAGAACTAGGCACTGGAGGGGTCTCAGGGAGCAAGAGTATTTCCAGAATGGCGTGCCAGGAAGTCCTAGGAATAGGATTAGAAGAATAGTGAGGGAAATAAGGAGGAAAATAAAAAATAAGTAACTATACCTTCGAATGTGAATTGGATAAAAAATTTGAATTCAATAATATATTGCTTTCAAGAAATGTTATAAATATGCACAAACATAAAGATTAGAAATAGAATTTATTACATAAAAAGAGAAGTAACAATCATGATCTCAGAAGAAATTAAAGCTAAAATAGATTCATTCAAAAGAGAAATTAGGGAAACTATGTTAGTCATACTAATCAATATTGTTTTAGACTAACTATGCAGTAGTATAAGGTTGAAATATTGATGTAGTGAAGGAAATGATGAGCTGGTAGATTTAGAAAAATATGGAAAGAGTTAGACTTAATGAAGGAAGGTGCTATAGGCCTTAATAGAAACAGAGGACAAGTAGAAATAAGCATAGTTCAGTCTTATATATATGTGTATGTATATTACATACTATATAGGTATGTTATTATAGATACATGTATAGGTATATATGTGTACATACATGTGTGTATATATGTATACATGTATGTATCTAAACCTAATTGTAGCCTTGGTGGGAGGCAAGGAAGGAGAAAACAAGTCAAAAGTACACAGCAGAGAACCAAAAAAAATCTACAAGGAAGGAAAGAAAATATGAACAGCTTCAAACACCATGTATAGTATTTATTATATTCTTGAAATGGAAATTTATTGTTTTATATTTTTAATCCTTTCTTACACTATGCTGTGCACATGGCAATGCTTTTTTTTTCTTATTTTATATTTATGTTTAAAATAAAGAAATTTAGAGTGTCTATCCAAGGGGAATATATATATATATATATATATATATATATATATATATATATATATATATATATATATATATATATAGTGTTAGATTAGCTCTAGAGGCTAGTCATTTAGCTATTATATCATAGTTTAAATAGTAGACAGTTTTTATTCATTTGGGTTTCCTGAAAGTAGTTAGTGATTAAATCTGATTTAGGAGGCTCTCCATGTGTTTTCAGGTTTGATGCTATATATAAAGTCATCTGTAAATAAATTTACAATATAAAATAAAATTCAAAAGGATAAATGTAATGATATTTGGGTCCAAAAGAACAGTTTCTTTTGAGAGGGGAGACAGGACATAAATACAGGAAAAGTTTGAGTCAATTCAACAAATACTTCTGGAACATTGACTATCATTAGACACAATGGCATATATTGAACAAAATAATATGTTTTTAAAGAGCAATTAAAGACAATAGGAGAGATATGATAATGGAATATGTAGTTAATTGCTAAACGAACTACACAGATTACAGTTAATTTAGAGGCAAGAGAGATCATTTCAAGCTTCAAATTGTTCCCAGAAACTTTAGAGAGAAGGTGATTTTGAGCTAAGGCTTAAGAGAGTAGTGAAGATTTGAATAGGTAGAGAGGAAGGGATAAGTTATTCCAGGTTACTGGTGTGTTTAAGAAACAGTGAATTAACCATTTTCACTGAATAAAAGATCAAAATAAGTATGACTAGAAAGTTAGATTATAGCTAGATTATGGACAGTCTTGGGTAACATAAGGATCATGGGAAACCCCTGAAGTTTTCTGGATAGATTTTTGAGGGATATAATGAAATGGGTATTTTAAGATGATTAATCTTATAGTATGCAAATGAATTGAAGGGAGAAGAATCTAGAAGCAGGAAACCTGCTTAGCAGGAGGCTATTTCATAAGACAAGAAAAACTTCAGTTACAATTAGGACAATAGAAATGGAAATAAAAAATACCATAAAAGGGATAACTTGTAAGGCTTAATGAGTGATTATATCTACAATGTGTCTGAACCATTTAGTTCCAAAGTATGAGCAATTCATTCAGATCACCTATATTGTCTAGGTAAATTGTATAAATGAAATACAGAGAGCCATTCACACTAAGTCTGGTGTGCTATAATTTGGCTATTTCTGCTATATTTATATATTTTACTTCATTACTCTGGCACACTTGAAAAACACTATGAGGAAATTAGCTACCTCCACATATTACAGAGAAACACTGTTGAGCTATGAGCACCTTTTGGTTTAAATTCTAAGTCCAAGGATATTCAGAACTAATCCCCCCACCAAAAAAGTTCAAGACAAGACTCATTATTAAACATTTCCCTAATCAACTGATTATCCCATTCTCTATTTCAGTGGTTCCAAAACTTCTTATTTCTCTTTGATTCTCCTATGGGATCCTCTTGTCCTATCTGAAGACCTTGGATTTCCTACTTTACCCCCTGAAATTTAGTCTGTTCACCACAGGGTCTCCTTTCTCCTCTCCTCACATTACTCGGATATCTTCCTCTATTTCTTATCTTTCACTTTTGTTTCAGAAGTGACCCTTTTTCTTGACAAAGCCAATCAGTTTCTATGTACCTTTGATCTCATTCCTTCCTATCTTCTCCCACAGATTGTCTTCATTTTCACCCTTACTTTCTCTTAGGTTTAATCTCTCCCTGTTTGCTGAATCTTTCCTTGCTGCCTGCAGACATATCCTCATCTTGCCACCATCATCTAAACAAAATTTAAAAGCTCTTACTTTATTCTACCATCCTTAATTGTCTTCCCATATCTTTCTTCCTCTTCACAGTTTAATTCCTTGAGAAATCCATTTCTGCTGTCTCCCCTCCCATTCCTCTCATTCTCTGTTCAATTCTCTACAGTCTGGACTTCTAATTCATTTTATTAAACTGGTTTTCTTCAAATTGTTTTCTTCAAAGATACCATATCTAATGACCTTTTCTTAGTCCTCATTCTTCTAACCTTCTCTGGGACCCTAGGCTTTGCAAGGTGAGCTTTCACACTATCTTGCCAAAATTTAGCCTCCACACCACTAGGCAGTCATATTCATACTCTGCACCTCTTACTTTACCCTTTTCAGATTTCCTTTATGGGTAGTATACCCCCATTTGAATGTAAGCTCTTTTAGGGCAGGGACTATTGTGTTTATTTGTTTTTGTATCCCTACCTACTACAGAGAAAGTGCTTTATAAATTTTCTATTTTTCAGTAGCATTTGACACAGTGGTCACCCTCTACCTCTTGGATCCTCTCTTTTCTCTGGATTTTCATATTTTTCTTTTCCTCTAGGCTTCTTCTCCTTCCCCTTTGCTGCTCCTCTATCCAAGTCATACCCACTAACTAGGTCACCAAGGCCCTCTTTTTCTTTTTTGCTCTATACTATCTCACTTGGTGATCTAATTAGCCACTTGATGAATAAACATTTATTAAGTACCTACTACTATGTGCCAGGCACTGTGCTATATATTTTATATCTGGGGATATAAAAGGACAAAAGACAGTCTCTGCCATCAAGGAGCTTACAATCTTTTTTCCCCCCACTTTCTCAGGTGACACATTTATTTTGTATACTATCTTTTTATTTTTTCCAAATATATGCAAAAATAATTTTCTACACCAAAAGGAACATAAAGTTTTTGATAAAGGGCCTCTGGCCTGAAACTGACTGAAACCAATGGGGGACAATGACAGAACACAAAGTTTTTGCAAGTGCATTGCTTAGAAAGCCTCATATGTAGTATCTGACATACCCCACATAAAATTAGGGACTCATTAATTAATAGAACATGGGATGCATATTAAGGAGTATATGTGGTGGGACTGGAATGACATGTGAGACTTCTGAAAGGTCTCTTCCATGGAAACTCTGGGAAGAAGGAGGAGTCAATATTAGGGTGGGATTAGGGTGGGATTACAGGGTATCAATTGTGACCTGTAATTGTGTGGAGTAAATTATGGGCTCCTGCAGAAGTGTATTAAAAAATATAAACTTCTTTACTTATCCTGTCTATTCATTCATTGAGCCCTCTTTGGGGTTCAGATAATTATTTCTAACAGGCATCTCCAATACTCCATCTGAAAGAACAAAAGTAACACCAGCCACATGTTGTAGCCTGGGTAGGGAGATAAAAGATTGAAACATTGCTCCACCTACAATATTCATTTCAGTTTTCATTTGAGCACAGCCAAAAAGAAAAGAGAAAAAATTCCTTGGCCAATTAAAGCCTTTTGAATGATTTCTAAATTCCCATCTTGGGAGTCAAGTGAAAGGCCCTTTCCATAAGAATCACAGTCCCCTATCCATGTCCTGGATCTGGGATCAGGCCCTTTCCCTTACATATGATCTTGCCTTTTCTGAAGTAGCTCCCCAAGATTGTTCCAATGGGAATCCAATCAGCCAAGCTTCTGGGCACACAGATGAGCACTCAGCTTGGCCAAGTCCCAATTACTCATGGTATTGTGAAGAATGATAAATTCTGCCCTAGAGGCTGACTGCACAATACCAACAAGTTTAGAGAGAATAAATGGGAAATAATGAAGAGATAAAAGATGATAGAATTGAAAGGGGTTGAGAAAGACTTCTTGTAGAAGGTGAAATTTTACTTGGGATTTAAAGGAAGCCAGGGAAGACAATAGATAGATGAAGATGAAGAGCATTCCAGGCCTTGGAGAGCCCTCCAAAATGCCTGGAGCCTTGACTTGAGGTGCAATGTCTTATTCCTCCACTGTCACTAGAGTGAAGTGTGGAGAGGGTTTTTGTTTGATCCAAGAGGTTATAGACAGCCACTGGGTAGGGAGTAACATATATATATATATGTACATATATATATATATATATATATATATATATATATATATATATATATATACATAAAATTGGAGTTTTTTGTCTTTATGTTAGGAATGTAAGATAAAGATCATCAGCTTCAAACTTCCTCTGGTCCTACCCACCAAGATTTCCTAATTGCCTCCTGGGAACTCTTGGAGTCTTCAAAGTAATTTGCATGGCCTTAGGGATGCCTGTCGAGTTGAAGGAACCAATAAAAAGGAATGCTTCTATTTATCCCAAATAAGTAAAGACTTATTGGGAATTGCTGATCTTTTGGAGGGCAAATAGCCCAAACAGTAGAAAAAAGAAAAGATGAAAGGAATCTATCTACCCTCCCCCAACCAGGAAAGAGGATTGGGAGACCTTTGTTGGATAGGGATGGTCTTGACTACTGTCTTTTCTCCAGTCTTTTGGGTTTGTTATAGACTTTTCTAACAAAAGAGTGGAAAATTTGTTGATTATCCCCAGGGCCTAGAGCTGTCACACTAGAAAAATACTACTTTCTCCTTTCCCTTACCTAAGAATAAGAAGACCAGCATTGTTTTCTCCAAACCCCACAATCATAAGAAACACAAAATCCTTATATCAAATATACATAGTCAAGAAAATAAATTCCCATTTTGTCTGTGTCTGAAAAAAATGTATATTTCATTCCTCAATTTGAATTCATCACAACAAGATGGTAAAATGGCTAGAGCACTAACTCGTCAAGCCTCAACCATAATACGTTTAGTTTTCCATATTTTTTCTATTAAACCAATGCTTTTACTGCTCTTTTCTACTTTATCAGTGACTCAATTTAAAAACTGAAAATGAAAATAACCATTTGTAGCACATAAAAAAAGTCAAACAGAGAAATGCAAAATATATACCAAAATAAAAACAAAAACAAAAAACAAAAACAAACCTGCTCCTATCCTTCCTTTTGCATAATTTGAATATCTAACAAAATAAAGAAATTAGAAAGGCTTGAATTTGAATAGACTCTAAATATAGAGTATAAATAGCAAAATATATTCAAGCATACCAAATTAAAAAAAAGAAAAAGAAAGAAAACTTCCAAACAAGACAATAAAATTTTTTTTTGTGACTAAAGCTGTTTATTTTTAAAACATATGAATAGATAATTTTCAACATTCACCTTTGCAAAACCTTATGTTCCAAATTTTTTTCTTCCCTTCTCCCCACCCCTTCCCCTAGACAGCAAGTAATCTAATATATTAAACATGTGCAATTCTTCTATACATAATTCCATAATTGTCATGGTGCACAAGAAAAATCAGATCAAAAAAATGAAAAAGAAAACAAAATGCAAATAAACAACAATAAAAAAAAGTGAAAACACTCAGTTCCCACAATTCTCTCTCTGGGTGCAAATGGCTCTCTCCATCACAAGAGCATTGGAACTGGCCTGGATCACCTCAATGTTGAAAAGAGCCACGTCTATCAGAACTGATCATTATATAATCTTGTTTTTCTGTGTACAATGTTCTTCTGGTTCTACTCACTTCACTTAGCAATAGTTTCTATAAGTTTCTCCAGGCCTTTCATCCTATTGATCGTTTCTTATAGAACAATAATATTCCATAACATTAATTTATCGTAACTTATTCAGCCATTTTCCAACTGATGGGCAATCCCTTAGTTTCCAATTTCTTGCCACTACAAAGAGGGCTGCCACAAACATTTTTGCACATGTGGGTCCCTTTCCCGCCTTTATGATCTCTTTGGGATATAAGCTCAGTAGTAACATGGCTGGATCAAAAGGTATGAACATATTAATAGCCCTTTGGGCATAGTTCCAAATTGCTCTCCAGAATTATTGGATCAGTTCACAACTCCACCAACAAAGTATTAGTATCCCAGTTTTATCCATATCCCCTCCAACATTCATTATTTATCTTTTCCTGTCATCTTAGCCAATCTGAGAGGTGTGTAGGGGTACCTCAGAGTTGTGTTAATTTGATGTAATGTTCTGGTTAGCTTTCTGAAGGTCTTTGGACCAGCCTTCATTTCAGCTGAGTAATCACCACAAGAATAACCAGGTAATAAAGTCCAAAAGTCTTCATTGTCTCCTTCAAAGTCTGTCTCCTTGTCTGGGTTCTGCTAGCTTTCTGGAAGTCCTCTGAAATGTGTCTTGGTTTCTGTGGAGGAAGCAGGAGGACCACCATGATGGTCTCTGTCTTGAAGTCCTAGTATATACTCTATGGGCTAAAGTACATTTTTTGGTAAAGTACATTTTTGATCTATGTGCAGGGTTTTCTGTGTGAGTAATAATCTAAGCTTCATAAGTGAAAATTTCATTAGCAGATGAAGGGATAAAAACAAGAAGTAAAGTTGTCATTTTTAATCTTCCTTTTAAGCAAGATCAGACTTGATAAGGATATACTGAGGTATTTCTGAGCTTGGAGACAGCTGAAAATTTTCCCTTAAGGAGGCAGTTTTTTCATCTTCATAAATCCTTTTCTTTATGACACTGTTTGATAGCAGTTAATTATTTGAAATGACCAGAGCATGTCATTTTGAATGGGATATTGGCTCCAGGATATAATGGTCCAGTTGTCTCTCAGTTGTAATCCTTCTCTGGGAGGAGGTTTCTTTTCTGTATAATCTTTTCTCTGAGAGCAGATTTCTTGGGAGGCTTCTGGAGCCTCCAGCCAGAGGAAAGGTAGAATCTCAAATCCTCTTCTTCCTGAATCCTGGCTCTGAATTTCCTCGAGCTTCCCTGAAGTTCTCTTGGGAAGTCTTGTTCTTATCCCAATCTAGACTCTCTCCTTCCAGACTGTTGTCCAAACTCAATGTCCCAGGAGGCAGCCTTGGTGGCTCCTTATATCCTCCCAGAGAATGGGCTTGTGGGTATTCCAAAGGTATAAACTCCATTAAAGGTGCAAACTCCTTTTCAGAAGTCTAAAGGTATAAACTCCTTTAAAGGTGTGAACTAAAGGTGTGAACTCTGAGCTAGAGAATTGTTAAGTACTGATTTATCACCTGGTAAGAACCCAACACCAGGATTACCAGGTGACTAAGTGACTAAGTCTTGCTAATTGGGATGGTATATGAATTCTTCTGGGCATTTAAGTTAGTATTTAATAAATTAGAGCACTAGGGAATACAAGGAAAATAGAATGTATCTGTAATTTTATTGGCATAGGGAACTCCCAGTGTGGAAACTCCCTCTAACAAAGGTCAATAACTTCTCAAAGCTTCTAGTCTATTAGAGTCACTAAGATTACTGAGTAAGTCAATGATATCCATGGTGACATAGTCAACAAGGGCAGCTCCAAAGTCAGCTCTTTCCAAAATGGCATTAACCTCTCCTAGGGACACAAAGGAACCCACTTTCTGTTCCTTTTATCTGCCTTCCTTTACACAATTATTAAACAAGCATTAATTTACTAGTAGTCTGCAAGACTTACCTTAGCTTCTCAAGTAACTAATTTAATAACTCATAGGGCTTAGATTAATATGTAGAAGCTTCTATTGAATCAATAGTTTTTAAAATACTTTTGTGGAATCCACAAAAGAAAAGTGGCAAATGATGTGGACTTCTTTTTTTTAAATGAAAAAAAGAAAAGCAAGTGAGGAGAACTTGGATTTGATAAATGTGTTGACTGAACACCTCAGTTAATTCATCTTTTAACATTCACT
The DNA here is from genome assembly GCF_048593235.1 of Sminthopsis crassicaudata. Classification (NCBI taxonomy): domain Eukaryota; kingdom Metazoa; phylum Chordata; class Mammalia; order Dasyuromorphia; family Dasyuridae; genus Sminthopsis; species Sminthopsis crassicaudata. The sequence continues at coordinate 565,510,577 of NC_133619.1, forward strand.
CTTGCCCAGGCAGTTTGGTCAACTTTTCTGAAGAGCAGCCCTATAGCTTGTATGCTGTGCCTTCTGATTATTTGAGAAAATGCTGAGCATGATACTGCATACCTTTCAAAAAGGAGGTTGTTGGAGATGAAGAAAGATTTTGAGAAAGGCAAATGTGAACTTTTGAATGAGTACTCGGACCCTCAGAGCTGCTAATGTATAGAGAAAGCTGTATTTTCAATATATCCTTTGACTTGTAGTGTAGAAATACTGAGATCAGACTGCCCAATGATGACAAGAGTTCCTTTCCTGCCTTGGTTGAGCTTAGGTGTTTTAAATCACTTATTTAAAAAAAAAATTTCAAAACATGTGCTAGAAAGTTTTCAACACTCACTCTTGCAAAACCTTGTGTTCCAATTTTTTTTCTCTCTTCCTTCTCCCCAACCCCTCCCTTAAAAGGCAAGTAATCCAATATATACTAAACATGTGCAATTCTTTTACACATATTTAATTACTCTTACCTGTGGCTCCCCAAAGCCATAGCATGTGTAGGAGACAAATCCTAGTGAAATCTTTTCAACATATGGGCTAAACAAGGTAGTCAACAGGTCTCTCAAATCCATCAATGAGTTTTAGAGGGATGTTTACTACAAGCAGTGAAGATTTCCCCTTGCCAAATGGCTGGAGGAGAATAACTTGTTTCAATGGCCATAAAGGATACTGAAGAAGGGGCTATGGAACACTTAAGGCTTGGTCAGATATCAAAGATCATCCCAGTCCATCACCTGTCACCTTGACTTTTGTCTTGCCTCTGGCCTTCATGTGACTCTAGAAGAGAGAGTGAAGCCGATGATTTTGTGCAAATTTGATTACCTTAAACCCAATCCATACAGGAGTGGAGACATCATCTTGTGATTTCATCAGTCTGCTTTGAAAAAGAAGGACAAAACACAACTTAATACTCCTTTACTGTTGTGTGTTTTTTGGTCTCTTCTAAACCATATGACTTTCTTGGTTTCTTTTTACTGTTTTGCTTGGCTAAATGTGTTTTCTTGATATTCAGTATGGGTATTTATCTATTCAGAGGACTGGTGGGAGGAAGCTAATCTTGTATTATTAAGCTACTCCTTTTGAAAGTGCTCAAATAACAATGTTTTTTATTTTGAATCTAGTATCCCTAGACTAGAGATATTGGAGTTGATGAATAGATAAAATTCTAGATCAATACCTATTTGGAGACAGGAGAAGGAAGGAACAAATAGCCAGCCTTCCCCTTCTCCCCACAAAGGCAGAAATTCCAGTCTGTAAAAGGATGGGTCATATTCCAGATCAGATATCTATCCATACTACACACATAGCAGTCTTTATAATTGCACAGCCCACACACATGTATCTTATACATCAAAATATACAGTATCCCTCTATACTCCTTTCCAAAACAATGTTTTACATTTGTATAGAATTTAACAGCTTAAAATGCATTTTGATGTACATATATTACTCTCTCCATCCTTACCACAACTAGAGATCTACATCCATTCCCCTCATATTGCAAATGAGAAAATCCATGACTCATGGAAATGAAATAACTATGTAGGATTATAACTCATGTCTCCCTGTCTCTGAATTTGCTCTTCCTACACACTGCTCCTCAGAAGACTCAGACTACCTTTTTAAGTTAGATATAGTTAGCTATTTTTATTTTAGGCTTTTTGAGGTCTATTTCTAAGAAGACAAAATGGGAGCCAGTAATTTAAGTAAATAACAACCAACTTTTGTTCTAAATGGATTTCCAGATTCAAAGTTAAATCTGAGCCTTTCCAAGATAAGTCAAATTAGGTTTTTCTTCTCCACAAGAACATGCTAAGGCCATGCAAGGCAACAATGCAAGAATAGGGGAGAAGAGGAGTGGTCCATACTTTTAGGAAGTTTACTGTCTATTTTCTTTGCTTGCCTTCCTAAAGGCAACAGGAAACAGATTAATTTTGTGCTTTTCTTCCCAGAGAGGAAATAATAAGGGGAACAGTTAACTGCATTCATATGTAAAAGATAAGCTTGCAATTAAAAAACAACCTTTTGGCTGCTTATTTTGGCTTGAATTGGGCTTTTTCAGAACAGTTCTCTTTGAATAAAGGAATAAGGTTTTGCAGATGTTTGGCAAGGATATTACATTATCAGAAATATCTTTGTGAAAGGAGAATTATTAGCTATCAAACAAGGCTTTATAGTCTTAAAATTAAGTCTTTTAATTGCATTTGGAATCAAGGATACATTCAAATCTATCAATTCTATCTTCTTGCATTGCAGAATTGTTTTCTGCATGGCATTCTTGATAATGACAATGATTACTATGATTAATACTAATAACCACAAAAAATTATAACCTGGTTTAATGACTTAGTGATGATGATTTGATAGGAATTATTTTTCCTGAGCTCATCCTATACTTTACCCTTGCTCAATTTTCCTTCCTTACTTCTAGCTATTTCCCCCCCCCTCCCAAAACAGTTTAAACAATACTTCTCTGTAATTGGAAACTCACTTGGGTGAGGCTCCATTTAACTCAGTTTTGTATTCAGTGCCTGAAGCATTGTTGGCACTTGGCAAATGCTAAGCATGATCCAGGAGCTTCTCTGTTCCTTCTACAGATGGAGACAGGTTGCTTGTTTCTCAACAAGTCAGGACAGTGGTTACAGAAATCAGGATTAGCTTGATTCTTTTGCCTCAGGATGCAATTAATCTGGCTCTTTTCCAGTCACCTTGATTTGTGAAATATTATTACCAATGAGTCAAGTTCATTAATTCCTTTGAGACTTTAAAAATACTAAACATGATTGTCAGTCATCTTTAAAACTTCGTTCTCTACCAGATATACTAAACTTGGAAAAAAAAAATTTTAGATCTAACAATATTCGAGGCAGTGGGTACAGGCACTGGATTTTTATATTAGTGGAGCTAGATTCAAATTCTGACTGTTTAATGTATTGCTTATGTTATCTTAGTCAAATGACTAAACCTTTCTGGCCTTAAGTTTCTGGTAAAATGAGGAAATTGGGTCAGCTTAGAGATTCCTCACCTTTGTGTCATCTCCTTCAGCAATCTCTGACTCTCAGAAGAATATTTTTGAATAAATGAACATTTTCAGGCAGAAGTTAGTTAAAATAAAAAATGCAATTTTTCTTTTCCCATCCAAATACCTAGATCCTTTGAAATCTGTTGATAGCCCTTTGAAACAATTCACAAAGCTTCACTGTTCAAGAACAGACAAAAATCATGCTATAGGCTGTAAAGCTATCAACAAAGGAATTTTAATTTAAGGCATTAAATTTCAACTTTATTGCATGTTATGGCAGAGCTCAGAAAGTAAATGCATCATCTCTTTGGGTGTAACCGATCTTAGCAAAGTGAGAAGAAGCAAATTTGAGAAAAAATCTTTGATTGTCTAGGAAGAGGAATGGTCACAACTATCTTCTTCCTCCTCCTCTTTCTCATTGTCATTATCATTAAGAAGCATTTATTAAGCACTTACAGATGTGACTTTCTCTCTTCCCTTGTCAGCAAAGAGCTATTATCAGATAATTCTCAGACTATCCTGATTTTTAAACCTCCCCTGTTCCCCCCCTGTTCATCCCCTAACCTCGGTGTATCTTTAAACAACCTTTTGAAATAGTAATTAGCATTACACCTGTCTCCTTTACGCCTCCTTCTGAGTTTCCACCTTTATTTCTCTGGTCTTCTTGAGAACCCTCCCCCCCAGACTGTATTTCCCCCTTAAAAGATCTGATTCATGATGAAGATCTTTGCCAAGTTCTTTTCAGGACTAAGCCCACTATGAGGTGCTCTCTTTCTCTTCTTCATTGTGCCTTCCCTTTAACAGCACCTTTTTCCTGACTCTGATGCATTCTGTTTAGTTTAACTATATGCTCTCTCAACTGTATTTCATACTTATCACTCCTGGTGCCTATTTTACCTCTTATTTTTGTTTGTTACCTGTTCCTCTAAATAAACCTGCTTTTTGCCAAAGAGAATGGCCATTGTAAATTTGCCACTTGTTTATTTTGAACTAAGAATTGCTAATCCTGACTTTATTATCTACTATGAGCCAGGCTCTGTGTCAAACACTTGGGATACTAAGGCAAAAATCAATGCCTGCCCTGGAAGAACTTATATTCCAATGGAAGAGACAACATGTAAATTAATATATCAGTACAAGATTTACAGATTTACAGATAGATAGATGATGGAAGGTTGGGAAGACCCAGAGCTGAGTTTCTACCTTGCTTGCCAGACTATATTGGCAGATTCAAACAGTGGGGAAATAGTTTACTCAAATGCTAACAAAATAAAGCAAAAAAGAAAAGAAAGAAAGAAAAAAACTAACAAATTTTAAGACCAAAGATATTTATTAAGGTCCAACTGAAGACCAAATCCAGTGCTAAGTGTTGTGAGAAACACAAAAAAAATAGAAAATATATTCTCAGAGTGAATTGAGGAGGTTTGTGGTACACAAACGCTGACTAAGGGAGCAAGAGAGCAGCCAAAGGGCAGAGTTATAATGAGCATGGTTCTTTGCTCCTGCCAACATTTTACCAGGTATATATGCATGTACTGGGTTTATCAGGAGTATGATCAAAAAAGAAAAGGAAAAGGGGGTTGAGACCTCTCTTGTTCTAATTCAGGAGTTCTTATTATAGTCTATGATTCTGAAAAGAAATGTGGATAGATTTCAGGGAGTCCATGAACTTGGATGAAGGGAAAATTGCATCTTTATTTTCACTAACATCTCACTTACATTTAACATTTCTTTCACTCCAAAAGTCACAACAAAAAGACACAAAAAAAGACACAACAAAAGCTTAAAAACCCTAAATGAGCTCTGATAGCTTTCTGTTGAGTTTTTTGATTTCTCATAAAGTTATTAGCTTCCATTTGCTCAATTCTAATTTTTAAGGAATTATTTTCCTCACTGAATGTCTCTACCTCCTTTTCCATTTGGCCAATTTTGCTTTTTTTAAGGCATTCTTCTCCTCATTGACTTTTTGTACTTCCTTTTACATCAATCATTTTCTCTTCCCAATTTTTCTTCTACCTCTCTTACTTGATTTTCAAAATCCTTCTATAGCCTGAGACCAATTCTTATTTCTCTGAGAGGTTTTGGATGTAGGAGCTTTGACTTTGTTTTCTTTTTCTGAGTGTGTGTTTTGATCTTTCTTTGCATCATAGTAGTTTTTTTTGTTTTTGTTTTTTTTAATGGTCAGAATTTTTTTCTGTTTGTTTGCTCATTTTCCCTGCCTGGTACTTGACTTTTAATTCTTTGTTAAAGTAGGGCTCTATTTTCAAGGTGAAGGGTCTACTGTCCCAATTTTCAAGGGTTTTGTGCAGCTGTTTTTAGAGATCCTTCTAGGGTCCTATAAATTTTCAGTTCTTTCAAGGTGGGATTGATGAGGTTCAGTGCAGGTGGCAACCCTTTCTGGTAGTTCAGGTCCTTCGTAAATGAATTTACAAACCCAAAAAAGTTAAACTGGCAAAAGAAGTTTATTATTAGAACTGAGAGGTTAGCTTTTGCTGGCTGCCTTCCCTTAGTGGCAGGTCTTGACAGAGAAGTAAAGATTTAGCAGAGGAATCCTGACAGAGAAAGAGAGAAAGAGAGAGAGAGAAAGTGTATAAAGTCTTGTTAGGGAAATAGGAGAGAGAGATAAAGAGAGAGTAACACTGAAAGAGAATGTCATTTCAATGAGCAGAGGGTTGCAGCTTATGCCAAGGGGAGAGGTTCCTTGGCATGGCATGTTAGGTCCTCTGCAAGGAGATGGGTTTAAGAAAGCTTGTTTTATGGGAAGCTCTTGATGGGGGCTGGGAGCAGTTTGAACTGGAATTAAAATAGAAAATCTTGGAATTGAATGAGTGTCTCTGGGCTAATCTCCAACTCAAAAGTGTTAGATAAAAATCTCCAGATCAGACTAAGTAGGAGTGGTCCTAGACTCAACCAGTCCCACCCAGATAACAGAATGAAACCCCTTTGTCTTGATTCTCTGGGGTGGGTCTCTCAGGGAAGAGCTTAGCATTCCCCCAAAGTCAGAGAGAGAAAGAGAAAGAGTTTCGGGGCTCCCCTCATCAGGATTACCTAAGGAGAAGTGTGTTTCCTACTTTCTTGCCTGTACTCTGGTCTGTGAGTGACCATGTGCACTCATTTTTAATGCCCTGTTAAACTGTGACTATAAGTTTTAGTGTACTAGAGTCATGCCTCACTTTGGAACTGTGAGCCAGACTGAATCCCAGATTTGAGTATAGACTAAGCAATAGAATCCTGCCTCAATGCCAGCAAAGAAACCCTTGTAATCTCCTTCTGACCAGCTATTTGACACCCTTTCTGACTATGAAGCAGCTGCTGCTGATTCAGAACATCCCAAGACCTGTTCCCAATTTGCTGTGGCTGTGGCTATGCTGGTATAGGCTATGCTGGTGTAAGCTATGCTGGTGTAAGCTGTCCTGGACAATGCCCCCTCTTACTCAGGTGTGACAAACCTTTCTTGCCAACATCTTTGGCATCTGTGGTCTGAGAAGTCTGGAAATTGCCACAGTTACCACTGATTTGGAGGTCCCAAGGACTTTTGGTTTGCTGGGGCCCAGATGTGCTGGAATGGTCTGAATTCCTGCAGATCTTGTGGAACTTCTAATTGTCTTGGGATGGAAAATTGTTTCACACTGTCTTTTTGTAAGTTCTGATGCTCTAGAATTTGTTTAGAGTCATTATTTAAAGGTATTTGGAATGGTCTGGATGAGAGCTTGGGTAAGTCCGTGACTTTACTTCTCCATCCTGGCTACACCCCTCTCCATTGACTTTCATACTCTTATGAGAAGACCAAATGTAAATGGACAAGTGATCCTCTGTAAGATTACTATCTTGACCATGGGTAAGACTAGCATTTCAGAGAGCCTAGCAATGGGAAGTAAGTGTTACATATTAATTGCAGTTCCCTGTATCACCTTTACAATCTTTTCATTAGTCCACTGTGGAGTTAGCCAAATTTTCCATTTATGGGGGTCCCTATGACTTCCAAAATTATTTTTTAAGCCCCTTCAGTTTCTTGAGCCTCAGGGTTTGCCAGGGCTTTTTGAGGAGTTGATATTCCAATGTTTGTACCTGTTTAGCAACTGGCTATTTATAAAGATTAATGAGCAAAAGTGTGTGTGTGTGTGTGTGTGTGTGTGTGTGTGTGTGTGTGTGTGTGTGTGTGTGTGTGTGTGTACACAAGTATGCAATTAGCCTAGCATGGAAAGAAAATCAAATGATCCTGATTTTACTTCTTACTGTGTGATCTTAGGCAAATCATTTAATTTCTCTAGATTGAAACTACTCATTTGTAAAAGAAGGGGGGATGGGATAGGATGAGAAATCCCACAAAGCTGTTAACCAATAATTAAGATGTTGGCTAGTGGTGATTTAAAGGATGAACCCACCTTTGTGTGAGTATATGCATTTTAAAATGGCAGAAGCCTGACCATAAAATGTTAGTTCCATAAAGATCTAGCAATAACTAAAATGTATGAGTAGAAAATGCCATTACTTGACTGATTGTTCCCTCCACTGGCTGAAAACAGTCCCCACTTGTGAGATGAATGCACTAGACATTATTCTAACTGCTTAAATGTCCAGAAATCAAGTTCTGTTGGTCAGGTCATATCTTTTGTCACAGTGTTAAGATTCTTTGTCCTTCCAGAAGCTGAAATTACAGGTTTCTAAGGCATCATAGCAACATCGCATCTCATGGCAGTTTGAATAAAAAAATATTTTAATAGTTTACATGCAAAAATAGTTTTTAACATTTACCTTTGCAAAACCTTTCTCCCTCTCTTCCCTTTCCCCAACACAGCAAACAATCCTATAGTTTAAACATGTGTAATTCTTTTCATATTCGTCATGCTGTGCAAAAAAAAAACAAAAAAAAAAACCAAACACAAGAAAGGAAAAAAAAACAACAAGCAAACAACAAAGTGAAAATACTATGCTTTGGTCCATATTCAGTCTCCATAGTTCTCTCTCTGGTTGTGGAAGGAAGGCTCTTTCCATCCTAAATCTATTGGAATTGCCCTGAATCACCTCATTGTAAGTGCATCACAATTGATCATCACATAATCTTGTTATTGTGTACAATGACCTTCTGGTTCTGCTCTCTTCACTTAGCATTAATTCAAGTAAGTGTCTCCAGGCCTTTCTGAAATAAGCTACGGCATGATTTCTTTAGCTGTGTCAGACTCTGGCTTGGGGGATGGAAGTAGACATAGGGGAACTTGGCATTTTGTCCCAGGGCATAAAAATTCAGGGGAGATGTATTGTGAGGAGGACGCTGCTTTCTCGGCGTGGAGATTACTATCCCTGCATTTCCTTGAAATTCTCTGCCAGACTTTGCCCCCATCCAGGACCATTCTACCCACTTCTAGAGTCCTATCATTCCAGTGGCACATCATTAATGTTCAACATCTTGAAAGCAGCTCCTAAGCATAAAAAGGGTTCAACCAGCCTGAAAAGTAGGACAGAAAGAAATTTGACTGGCTCCTTTTCAATCTGGATAAGATACTGAAAAGGAATAAATAACTGGGAAAAGGAGGATATACCCTTTAAAAACAAACTTCTGAGGAAGATCCAGGGTAAGATTGCCCATATTAGATGACTGGAATGAAATAAATGAGACACAGTCAGGTATTGCCATGGATTGAGCACTGGACCTACATTCAAGAATATCCTGAATTCAAATGTGACATCAGACATTTACTAGGGCAAGTCACTTGATCTCTCAATCTCAGTTTCTTTATCTGTAAAATGGGGATAATAATATCATTTACCTGGCAACATTGTTGTAGGGATCAAAAGAGATTATGTTTGTAAAATGTTTTGCAAACATAAAAGCTCTCTATGAATGCTAGCTGTATTTTCTTGAGCAGACTGAAATTTATATTTGAAAAACATTCTCAAAGTATAAGTTTCCCTAAGACAGCTCAGGCCCAACATGCATTGTTAAGAGTAAGACACAGTGGGAGACCAGTAAAATTTAAGTTGCTTCAGGATAGGAACTGTTACCTGTTTAATCTTTATATCTTTAGCACCTAGCATGATCATAAAGTTTAGTCTTTATATCCTTAGCTCTTTGATCCTGATAGGACCTTGCTGAACAAATGGGGTGCCACCCCCAAATTTGTGGATCCTAACATGGCAGGATGAGGGGCAAAAGAGAGCAGCAGTAGGGAATAGGTTGATGCAATCAGCCTTTTCTTTAAGAATATATAGGGTCTAGAGGTAGGAAAGGCCTTAAAGAACACCTAGATTACCTCCCACAGACCTCGTTGCTCTGGCTGCTGAGACTGGTGGATTGCTTGAGCTCAGGATTTTAGTAGATTAAGCCAACTGAGTATGCACAATTAAGTCTAACACTAATATTGTGATCCTAGATTGACTAGAGAGAGGCAAATCAGCTCAGGTTGGAAAGGGAGCAGGTCAAAACTCATGTGGATAATTGTGGGATTGATCCTTAAGTAGCTGCTGCACTTTCAGCCTAAGAAAGATAAGGAGATCTACTTTCAAAAATAAAAACAAAAAAAAGATCATCTGGTCCAGCTCTCCTCACTCCTATTTCATAGATGGAAAAAGTGAGTTCCAGAGAGGCAAAAATTATTTGTACCAGGTAAGATGTAGCACAGTCAAGATTCAAAATGAAGTGCCTTAACTGTAGACCTGGTTATACTATCCACAACAACACGCAGCCTCATCATACATCTTTCACAGAAGACATGTATTTGGTTAGTAGTTTCTACCTAATGTTGTCAAAGAAAAGACTGAGCAGACAGCCTTAGTTCCTGGAGTCCTTCTGATATAACTGGTGATTGTCTCATCTAGACCTAGCTTCTCCTTATTTCACCTTATTGGGGCCAACATTGCCCCAACTTCCTGGCTTCCAGGTGCAAAAACTTTGTTTCTTTCCCCCAACCCTTCACTTCCACTTCTGGTTTCATAATCAGATGAACTCTGATTATTTCTGGAAAAGTCATGTTTCCCTCTAGTGTATTTCCAGTAACTGCAACTTTTCTTGCTTACCAAAATTTCCTTCCTTATGCATCCAGGGCCATCACCAGTCCATCTTAATCGCACTAGTTACTGGACCCAGTTGGTTCTGGAGGAGTAAATGAAACTGGTGACTTTACACAGCTCTCTTTCATTTATCCAACTCATTTGCATGTTATGTCATCACCTCCCTGACGACATGGTCCTCTTCCAGGATGAAGGACAAGCAACAATCCTTCCTTATGTTTTCTTCCCTATTGGAATGTAAGCTCCTTGAGTCCAGGAACCATCTTTATTTTTGTCTTTATATGTTAAGTGTTTAATAAATGCCTTTACTTCCCTCTCATCCTTCCTCTTTTCTTCCTTTTTTCTTTCCCATCTCCTTTCCGCCCTCACTCTTTTCCTCCTCCCTCCCTGCCTCCTTCATTTCTTCTTCCTTCCTCTTTTCTTTCCTTCCTTCTTTCTTTCCTTCCCTCCTTCCTAGAGCAAAATATTCATATAGCTTAAGTCCCTAATCTTCTGTCTTTTTAGTCTGTCAATATAGTTTCTAATGCAACCCATGATTTTTATCCTTATTTTCAAAACTACATCAGAAATCGGTGACCTTAGGAAAAGTGTAACTTGATTCTCTCTCTTTGTGATATTCATTTAACATAAACACCCACAACAGCAATTTATCCACAAAAGCCCAATTTCAGAAACTAGAACAAAGGTTTTCTTTGTCAGGGAGTCTCCACTATGTAATTTTTTTGTTCCTGTAAGATACTCACAATTCTCAACATTCTATTAATAATATAATTTAACAACATTAAAGATAATTTTTACAGCACATGCAGAAACTGAATGTCCTATGAACGCTATAGTCTAACATCAGACACAAATCTCTAATCAACAGCAATTTCATTTCTCTGAGCCTGTTTCTCCATCTGGAAAATAAGAAGAAAATACATTTTGAGTTGGAAATGATTTAAAAAATAATCTAGTCTATCCTGATCTTTTTATAGATGAGAAACTTGAGGCCTTGAGAGATATAAGTGACTTTTTCCCAGATTCTCCTAAGCAGTAAAAAGCAGAGCCAGGATTTGACTCCAGATTCCAAATCCAGTCTTCTTTGCAGCATCCTAATCTTTCTCCCATGATCCTTCCATTTAAAAAGTTTACAACTGCTAGAGAATACTATTAATACTGAAAAAAAATCTTAATATTTTTATCTAAATGTTTCATGAAATTAAAAAAAAAATTTAAGTACTTTGAATGGTTTTAGCTATTTCCTATCTTTCATTATTAAGCCAGAGATGCCTTCAAATCTGGGATATATCTCAAATCCAAACATACATCTTGAGTAGTGAGGGATTTTACAAGCAGAGAGGAAAGCTGTGGGTCAAGGTGGTAGACCTACTAGCTTTTCTTTAATTTAAGCATTTCCTGTTTTGCTTTAATTAGCTATTGTTATCAAAATCATCTGAGCTGATATGACTGGTCTCATTCTACTTCTGATATGGTGTGTGACTCACAAAGAATAATGTTGATGTTTTAAGCTGATTACATGAGGAAGAAAGCCCAAAGGAATAGATAAAAGACAGTTGCTGCCCCTTACACAACAGAGATTTAAAAACAGCTAAGTAGGAAAAAAACCAGCCAGAATAGGATATATTTGTTTTTCAAATTTGAAGGGAAAAAAAAAAATGGAAAGAACAATAAACAAATGCCATCCACAAGGGGAAGGAAGGGAATCTAGGGGCATTTGGCAAGGATGTTACATAGAAAAGGGTTGAAAATCTGGGAATTAAAAAGTAAGGGAGAAGATAAATGCAAGGGGGAAATGAGTTTATACAATGTTAAAGGTGATCCTTCCTGGGCATTCTTTTTTTCCTTCCTCTTTTATTGCTGACATTCTTTATGGGAAGTGAACAAGATAATTTTACTTTTTTTTTTTTTTTTTAATTTAATAGCCTTTTATTTTTCCAATTTCATGTGAAGATAGTTTTCAACATTTTTAAAAAGTTTTCTACATGCTTTGTTTATACACATTAAACAGGATTACATTGCTTTTATTATGACAAAGAAATCCTCAAAACATTAGTATTGTGAAGTAGACACAATTACCATCTTTGTGGCAGCAGTGAACAATTTCTTTTCAAATGACAATAGACCCAAGACTAACGCCTGTTTCTGAATGTATATGCAAACATTTGTTTCTATAATATTTTAGAAGACAGTTGTCTGGATCAAATTATTGAGACAGATTGTCAAGTGAATATCTCTTTCAACCACTCTAATTCTATCTATTCAAAATCTCTGTAACATGAAGAGAAAAAAAAATGTAAATTCTAACAATATCAGTGTTTCAAAATAAAATAGAGATTAAAGGTGACTTCTTGGATGATTCAAAGCAAAAATATGAAATGGTGATTCCTTTTGGATAATTTCCTTAGGTTGTCTTTTTTTTTTTTTAACTGTGTTCTTTTGAGTGATTATTAAAATTTATTTTTGTAAGATTTTGAATTCCAAATTTTTTTCTCCTTCCCTCTTATCTTCCCCCTCCCCAAGAGAGCAAGCAATCTGATGTTAGATATGTATAATCATTTTAAATATATTTCCATATTAGTCATGTTGTAAAAGAACAAAAGGAAAGAAAAAAAAAAGAAAGAGAAAGAAAAAACAAACAAAAAAGGTGAAAATAGATGCCTCTGAATGCAGATGGCATTTTCCATCCCAAGTCTATTGAAATGGTCTGGGATCAATGCATTGTTAAGAAAAATTAAATTTGTCATATTTGATCATCACACAATCTTGCATGTTGTTGTATACAATGTTCTCCTGGTTCTGCTCCCTTCACTCAGCATCATTTCATGTAAGTCTTTCCAAGTTGTTCTGAAATCAATCTGTTTATCATTTCTCAAAGAACAATAATATTTATTGTTCTATAAGAAACAATCAGCAGGATGATTTCAGAAAGGCCTAGAAAGACTTACATGAACTGATGCTGAGTGAAGTGAGTAGAACCAGGAGATCATTATACATGGAAACAAGAAGATTATATGATGATCAGTTCTGATTGATGTGGCTCTCTTCAACAATGAGATGATTCAAACCAGTTCCACTTGTTTAGTGATGAAGAGAGTCGTCTACACCCAGAGAGAGATCCATGGGAACTGAGTGTGAACCAAAACATAGCATTTTCACTCACTCTCTTTAACATATTTAACATTAGAGTACCTGCTATCTAGGGGAGGGGGTGGGGGGAGAAGAAGGAAATTATTTGTAACAGAAGGTTTTGCAAGGGACAATGTTGAAAAATTACCCATACATATGTTTTGTAAATAAAAAGCTTTAATAAAAAAGAAGAAAAGAACAATACTATTCCATTACATTCACATACCATAACTTATTCAGCCATTCCACTACCAATGGGCATTTTCCAATTCCTTGCTACCACCAAAAAAAAAAAGCTGCTACAAACATTTTTAAACATATGTTTTTTTTCCCTTTCTTTTATGATCTCTTTGGGATACAGACCCAGTAATGACACTGCTGGATCAGAGAGTATGCAAGGTTTTATAGCCCTTTGGGTAGAGTTCCAAATTGCTCTCCAGAGTGGTTGGATCAATTCACAACTCTATCAACAATGAATTAGTGTCCCATTTCCCCCATATTTCTTCCAACATTTATCACTATTTTTTCCTGTCATCTTAGCCAATCTGATAGGTATGAGGTAAAGAAGATGATTATATAATATAAGGAACCCTGTTTTGTTTTTATTCTGGGTTTTTTTTTTTCCTGAGGCAATTGGGATTAAATGACTTGCCCAAGGTCACACAGCTAGGAAGTATTAAGTGTCTGAGACCAGATTTGAACTCATGTTATGGGTCAGATCTTGAAACAAGGTGCTAAGTCAGAGAAACTGATAGAGACAACAGTTATCTAATTAGCATGGTGCTTAACAATTCTCTAGTTCAGTACTTATTTAGTACTTACTATAGTTCTACAGGATTCACACGTTTAAGAGAGCATATATAAGCTAGGAGCCTCAACCAGGATTGAGTCTAGGAGATTCACAAGCCAGAGAAGTCAGGCAGGAGCTCTCAGAACCAAGGAGAGAGATAGGCCTCCAAGAAAGCTTACTGGGCCTCAGGAAAGGAGACAAGACTTGGAAAGAGACAATAAAGGATTTGGACTTTAACTCCTGGCTACATTTGAGGTGATTACACGGAACTGAAACTAGGGCTGCTCCCAGAAGCTCCCCAAGAAACCTGCTCCCAGACAACATTACATTTTAGAGAGAATATTACAAATTCAGGTCCTCCTGACATCAGGACTTGTGCTCCATCCACTGCACCACCTAGCTGCCCCAGGAACCCTGGATTCTTTTTTTTTTTTTTTTTTTTTTTTAATAATTTATTGATTTTACAATTATAATTTTTTTGACAGTACATATGCATGGGTAATTTTTTTTTTTACAACATTATCCCTTAGTATTCACTTTTCCAAATTTCCCCCTCCCTCCCTCTAGATGACAGGCAATCCCATATATATTAAATGTGGAACCCTGGATTTTAAAGATGATACCAGAAGATCACAAATTCTGGGTAGTTCTCATCATGCTGGAATTGCTTTGATAATGATCTAGGCAACAGGCTATGCTTCCTTTCTGAGGACCAACCTAGCTTAAAAGGAAAGGATGGTTGGCCTCTAATTTATCAGTCCCAAAGCCATGGAAACCCATGACTCCAAGAAAATGAAATATAGTCCTCAATCTCATGTGTTGTCCTTTGGCTCCAACAGTGATGGTATCAGGGTGATGGAAAATTAGAGAGGGGATAGAATAACTTAAAAATAACACCATTTTTAGACTTTCTCTAAACATCAATAAAATGGTAGGTACTTTAAATGTGAAATCTCTCTCTAAGGACTAAATAACTGGCATAAATCTAGGGGAAATGGGGCAGAGCTGAGATGGTGGCTTAAAGGCAGGAAATCGCCAATCTCTCCCCAAAACCACCTCAAAAACCTTTAAATAATGATTCTAAGCAAATTTTAGAGTGTCAGAACACCAGAAAAGATGGAGTCAAACTTTTTCCAGGTGAAAGCCACTTAGAAAGTCAGCAGAAAAGATCTATGACATCAGGTTAAGAGTCTATCGTAAAGTCCCAGTGCAGGCTGAGCTTGTGCAGCTCAGGCCTGGCCCAGATCTCTGAATCAGCTATAGAACCAGTGGCTTCTAGACCTCTCAGCCCAGAGACACCAAAGAGACCTTGCAAGGTTAGCAGAAAAGTTCTGTGGAGCCAGGGTGGGAGCCTACTGGGCAATCCCACCACAGGGCCCAGCCCCAGCCCCAGCCCCAGCCAGATATTAACAAAGCAGGATGCTATTGCTTTAGCACACTAGTTCTTACAACTAGTGGGGTGGGAACACTCCTAACAGCTCCAGGGCAGAAAAGAGGGCTTGTGGTCAGGTCCCTAGAAGGAGCTCTGAAAACAGCTGCACAAAACCCCGAAGCTTGGGCAGTGCACATCTACCTTGGAAACAGAGACTTACTTTAACAAAGACTTAAAATCTGAGTAATAGGCTGGAAAATGAGCAGACAACAGAAAAAGTTTCTAACCATAGAAAGTTACTATTGTGACAAAGAAGATCAAAATACATACTCAGAAGATAATAAGAATCACAGCTCTTATATCCAAAGCCTTCAGGAAAAATAAAAATTGGGCTCAGACCATGGCAGAGCTCAAAAGGGATTTTGAAAATCAGGTAAGAGAGAGAGAAAAAAAATTTAGGAAAAGAATTGAGTGGTGCAAAAGTAAATATAAAAAGCTAATGAGGCAAAATTGACTAATTTTTTTGAGAAAGGAGGAAAATAGCTTATCAAGAAAAATAATTCCTTAAAAATTAGAATTGAGCAAATGAAAGCTAATGACTTTAGGGGTAATCAAGTTACAATAAAGCAAAGGAAAAAATGTGAAATATCTTGATGGGAAAACAATGACCTGGAAAATAAATCCAGGAAAGATAACTTTAAAATTATTGGTCTACCTGAAAATTATGATAAAAAAATGGCTTGGACTTCATCTTTCAAGAAATTATCAAGGAAAACTGTCCTGATATCCTAGAATCAGAGGATAAAATAGAAATTGACAGAATCCACCAATCACCTCCTGAAAGAATTTCCAAAATGGAAACTCCCAGGAATATCATAATCAAATTCTGAAATTCTCAGGTCAAGGAGAAAATATTGCAAGCCTACAGAAAGAAACAATTCAGGTATAGTGGATCCAGTCAGGATAACACAAGATTTAGCAGCTTCTACGTTAAAAGACTAGAGAGCTTGGAATGTGATATTCCAGAGAGCAATGGAACTAGGATTACAACCAAGAAAAACCTACTCAGTAAAACTGAGTATAATTCTTCATAGGAAAATGTGGTCATTCAATGAAACAGAGAATTTTAAGGCATTTGTGATGAAAAGATCAGAATGAATGGAAAAACTGATTTTCAAGTCAGGGCTCTGGAGAAACATAGGAGGTAATCAGGAAAGTGATATGATGAGGGACTTAATAAGGTTTACATTCCTACATGGGAGGATGATACTTGTAAGTCATTAGAACTTTCTCATTGTTATGGCAATTAGAAGGAGTATATATAGACAGAGCACAGATGTGAATTGAATATGAAGGCATAATAATTTTCTTAAAAACTGAAGCAACTAAGGGGTGAGAAAGGAATGTATTGGAAGAAAGGAAAAAGGAGAAGTGGAATGGTACAAATTATTTGCCATAAAGAAGAGGCAAGAAAAAGATTTTACATCAGAGGGGAAGAAAAGGGTAATGAGTGAACTTTACTCTCATTAGAATTGGCCCAAAAAAGAAATAACATACATAGGGGTATAGAAACCTATCTTACCCTGTAGGAAAATAGAAGGGGAATGGGATATTGGAAGGCAGGGGGGGTGGGGTAGGTGATAAAAGAGAAGGAATATTTGGGAAGAAAGTGGTTAGTAGCAAAACACTTTTGAGGAGGGGCAGGGTAAAAGGAGAGAGAGAATAAATGGGAGGGAAATATAGTTAGCAATAGTAATTGTAAAAAATAATTTTGAAACATATTTCTCTGAGAAAAGCTCTTTTCTCAAACATAGAGGGTAGTAAGTCAAATTTATAAAAAACAAAAGCCATGCCCCAATTGATAAATGATCAAAAGATAAGATCTATACCTAAAGGGCTATAAATTCATGCACATTCTTTGACTTAACATCACCACTATTAGACATGAATACCAAAAGAGATTTTTTAAAAAAGGAAAATGACATATTTACAAAAATATTCATAGCAATTCTCTTTTCAGAGCCAAAAAAAAAATTGGAAATTGAAGTAATACCCATCAATTGGGGAATGACTCAATAAACTGTGGTACATGCTTGTGATGGAATATTATTGTTCTATGGGAAATAATGAGTAGGATACTCTCAGAAAAAAAAAAATCCAGAACCTCCATGAACTAAGAAAAGGGAAATGTACTGTATACAGAATAATAGCAATGTTCTGGGATGACTAGCTATATATGACTGCTATTCTCAGTAGTATACTGATCTGCAATTACTTTGAAGGAAAATCCTGATCATACCTACAGAAAGAACTGATTTTGTCTTAATATAGATTGAAGCATTCCCTCTTTCTCTCTCTCTTTCTCTTTTTAACTTAATTTTTCTTGAGGGTTTTATTTTCACTGGGGTGGGAGTTCTGTTTTCTTTCACAATTTGACTTTTATAGAAATGTTTTGCATAACTTCACATGTGGTTTCTTAGAACTTGGAACTCAAAATTTTTAAAAACTTATATAAAAATTGTTTTTTGAATGTAACTGGGGAAATATTAAATAAGTACATCAAATATTAAAAAACTAGAGGAACTGTATCTTACTTATGATGAAAATATGATAAATGAAACAGAAGACAAAAGAAAGTTAGGTAAGTAGAAGAATGCCTGATAGGTTTTCCTTATAGAGAAAAATAGTAGCTATGGGAGAGTTGCTTTTATTATATGTCCAAAGGCAACAAGAAACATCATTTTACAGGACATTTAGTTGTCTTATATTGCACATTATCTTATATTGAATGTCTCCTCCTTCCAAATAGATGACAAATATGAGCAAAAAGATTATCATAAGGATAATAATAGCTAACATTTATATAGCTCTTAAATGTTTACAAAGTGCTTTTAGATGCTATTTCATTTAATCCTTTCAACAACCCTGGGAAGTAGGTGCTATAATTACATCTATAACAAAGGACAACAACCAATCAGTCATATCCAACTTTTCTTGACCCCATTATGGGGTTTTCTTGGAAAAAATGCTAAGAGTCATTTGTCATTTCTTTCTCCAGTGGATTAAAGAAACAGAGGTGAAATGATTTCCCCAGACAGCTATTAAGTGTCTGAGGTCATATCAGAATTTAGGTCTTCCTAGGTTTAGTAATCTATTTACTGAGTCACCTAGCCACTTCCAAAATGCGATCTAAATGCTAGTTACTGTTATTAATAGAATTTTAAGAATGCTGAAGAATAGCTTGTTTTAAAAATCTCTTTTAATGTCTTTTATGTATTTTTATTTGACTTTTTAAAAATTGTCCATGTTTATGGTGTCAACTTTTATTCCCTCCACAAAAAAACCAAATAAATAATGGTATCTACTTATTCTGGTACTACAGAATGAAAAGTCTATTAAGCTTCCTCTTCTCTACTTAAGCTGATTACTTCAAATCTTTGAACAATACAGATCCTCCTACATAAGAGGGACATTTGTTCAACATAATCTTGCTTAATCCTAAGAAACAACAAATGGTAGGGGAACTTACTTCATCCAGACTCTTAGACACAGGTGAATTTTCTTCCTATAGGCTTAGATACTATAAATGGACATGGATTTGGGCCTAGAACAGAGCAGGCTTGATTGTCTTCAACCAGTTGCCAAGTATTTGCAATGGCCCCATGCCTTTCCCTGAAACAAGGACCCTATATTTTCAAAGCCAACATTCTTTTTGACACAACCAGTTGGTGTAATGGATAGAGCTCTGGGCCTGGAGTCAGGAAGACCTGATTACAAATTTGGTCTCAGACACTTATCCTAGGCAAGTCACTTAATTGCCTGCTTCAGTTTCCCCAACTGTAAAATGTAGACCAATAGCATCTATCTTGGCGATGCATGTGAGGTCAAATGAAATAATATTTAGGACAAGTAAATAAATTCATCCTTAGTGTTTGACACATAGGAGGTGCTATGTAAATGCTTATCTTCTTTCCTTTTCTATTTTCTTTCCTTTCTTCCTTTCTTCTGATGATGTCATAAGACTGAGAATCATGGAACACAATAGTCTCTGAAAGGAACAGATTAAAATTCACCCAGAAGGATGAAAATGCTCTTGGTGGACACTGTATGTAAAAGGAGAAAGATATAAAGGAGGTCTTCAAGGAAACATGCATTAAAAAGAGATAGCATGCCCTATGGTCAGAGCTAGTGGATGTTCTATAGATAATCTCACAATGGCAGGAGAATTTAAGATATACCTCCACCTATTTCCTACCAAACTGTTCTAAACTTTTACAAATATTAACCTGATTTGTTTTTCACAGTCCTATAATATAGACTCCATCTTGATACCTCAATCCAAATTGAGTGGGAGGACATGGACAAGAATCATAGGGATAGATAAACATGGCAGGGTTGTCATCAATATCACTGAAACTACATGTTTCCATACAGAAAGTTGTCATTGATCCTCCCCTGCCCTCAGGGAAATTATTTGTGTGTCACCAACACCATCCTCTTCAAGCCTGGGGTGAAAGGGAATGTCCATGTCACTGGAATACTAAAATATTGCTTCTCTGATACATTCTCCTGACAACAGAACTGGAAGTCTAAATAAAGACGTCCCCATGTTACATGGAGATAGTCTTGCCCTGAAAGAGATGGAGAAGCAGACAGGCAAAGAAGCAGATATACGTGTGTATGGGTGAAAGTTTTAGATAAGTTGCTGGATATGCCCAGGATGCAAAATAGTATGAATCTCTTCTGGAGTAGCCATGAAAGACAGAGATAAAAATGAGCTTCTAGGTCTCCTTGCCCTTGAATTTGTGGAAGCAAATAAATATCAGAATGGAAGAGCTAAGTGGCACAGTGAATAGGTTACCAGCCCTAAAGTCAGGAGGACCTGAGTTCAAATTTGACCTCAGACACCTAACATTTTCTAGCTGTGTGACCCTGGGCAAGTCACTTAACCCCAACTGCCTCAGCAAATAAACAAACAAACAAACAAACAAACAAACAAATAAATACCAGAATATATGTAGAAATCCTAGAGATCACTTATCAGTTCTGACACAATACTAAGCCTTCAAATACATCCTTGTTTTTTGTTTTTTTGTTTTTTAATATCTCTGCTTCCTTTAAAAGCAAAATAATATTACCTTATGTTAACAGACCATCTTGCTCTGAAGATATCTAAATGCCTTTCAAATATCATCTCATTAATCCTGTGATTTGTAAATGAGAATATGAAGAACAAGGGAGAAACCGGTAACTTAATCAAAAGCCTCAATGTTGTCTTTGTTATCACAGTGAGTTTTTTTTTGCCTGAGGAGCTGAGGTCCTTGTTCTTGGAAGCTGCTGAAGTGTTTGGATTTTTCATTCAAGTAAATTAGTATTAAACATGGCATCAAGCATTTATTTCTATGATCTTTGGGAGAAAGGCATATTAAATTGCAAAACCTTGAGGGTTTTTATCTGATTGCTTTT